>NC_090274.1:83495556-83820990 GCF_040414725.1 Anabrus simplex | reverse complement strand
CACGCATGTCATGCTCAACGAATTCTCATTTCATCTTAAACATACTCAGGCACATCATGTCACGAAGACTATTCATCCTGATACATCTATTAATTCAATACCAACGCGATAATATTACCATCACGCTCACGAAGATCACGCCTAATATGAAAATACGATCGTAGATGACCTTAATTCTCCCACATATAATCACTTCACGATTCACTTCAAATAAGATGTATCTGAGCAATAAATAAAATCGAGGCTCATTTACAATGATATTATCTTAACAAATGCAGCGTCCATGCCTAGATTTCACCTGCATGATATCTACTATTAGCCGCTTAGATTCCCATAATATGACATGCGGCAGATCATAATTTCCAGTATTATTCACAATAAAATCACAACATTCCTACTCATGAAGTAGTGATCGACGACCATACGGTAGCATTCAAGTTTTATGTCCATGCATGTCACATTCTTGACACCACGAAACTATTCTACTCTACCTTAAGCAACTACATAGCAAGATAGATATGAGACATATATTTTGGGTACAAATCGGGCAGTTGACTTCAGGAAGACGACACATCTCATTTCTCGGTCTTAATTTTAACCATTGGTATCCATCTCAACACTCTCCTGCTCCGTCAGGACCACTCCTTTAAATTAGTTCATCATAATTGGATCTATGAACATTTTATAAATTCCTTTCATGTTACTCGACATCGTGGTACCTCAAACTTGTAACGGAATATTAGTACAATGTTACAGTGCATACTTGAATACCATTCACAATATTATTAGTTAACACTCGCCTCAGTATTTTGGGAGAGAATCAGATATATCTTTTCTGTTTACAAACATTTATTTGCATCATTTATATAATAATCTCGTAATTAAAGTCAGCTTTTATGTAATTCTTCCGTAATCGTGTGCGACACTTCTAAAGCTTTTAGAATATTTTCTCAATTATCTGAATTGTTCTTTTTGAAATAAAATCCAGTACTAGAATTGCAATAATCAAAGTCGGCTTGCATTTGAAGACTCTTCCAAGTTCTGAAGCATCCCATATGATTTTGACGTTAAATAAAGCAGATTTGACAACAGCAAAGGAATTCATTTAACAATCTGTCACCTTCACAGTTTGACGTGCCAGTCGACTATTCCATAACGAATCTCAATTCTCGAATTATATACAACCAGACAGATAAGGTATGGCTACCGTATGTACACTGAACTTGGCCCATTTGATCCAACTCATTCCATGGCCTCTGCTACACATTTCCATCGTTGATGTTTCACGCCATTTATTTACATTTATTCATCTTCTGCCTGAAGAAAATGCAATGTTTATTCAATACTATATCTTCGTACTATGACATTCTATTAACGACCGTAATTTAATAAGGTACCACGGGGTTCTGAACTTACTAATTCACCGGTAGCTTCAATCCGTTATCTATTATTTGTTCAGTTAAGCGAGTTATTTGACTTACTGACGTACTTGGACGTATGATTTCACTAACTTTACATTACTATACACTTCCAATGTTTCCTTTAATTTTAATCCAGCATTCATTGGAAGGTTATAATATATATAATTAACATATCTCTTAAAACCAACAAAGCTCAAAGAAAAATAAATTGAGGAGCAAATACCATTTAATGAATTTTAAATAGAATTAAATGAAAAGCTGATACCTACATAGACTATTTCAATAAAATTAAATATTTGGAAAATTTAAAAAACTTATATCTTTAAATAAATTAATAAATAATATTTAAATAAAATATTGAAAAATTAAAATACTGGAAAGGTTGCAACGAATTTAATAAATTGTCATTAATTGGACCATAAGGAAAAATTCATAAATTAGTACCATTAATTAGATGATCACAAAAACCCAAACCCCACGGCACTTAACTCCCTTGAAACGGCCTTGGCCTGCCCAGCGACCGTCGCTCAGCCTGAAGGCCTGCAGATTACGGGGGATCGTGTGGTCAGCACGCCGCATTCTCTCGGCCGTTATTCTGGGCTTTCGAGACCGAGACCGCCATCTCACCGTCACATAGTTCCTCAATTCTAATCACGAAGGCTGAGTGAACCTCGAACCAGCCCTCAGGTCGAGAGAAAATCTGACCTGGCCGGGAATCGAACCCGGGTCCTCCGGGCGAAAGGCAGGCACGCTACCCCTACACCACGGGTACGGCAATTACATGATCATCTAACTTCAAATTAATTCCCACGTGATAAATGAAATACGGGCCCGCAACTACAATAAACTGTTTAAAATTGAAATTTGCTATACATTCCTATATCAATAATTAAGCAATTAACACGGACACATGCACCAAAAACAAAATGTGGCTCCGACAGCAAATAAAAATTACACGAATAAATAAATGAAGTTTATATGACAATACATAAACGACAGAGAATTTTCCCAGCTAAGTTGAATATCACAAGGGAAAAGTAATATAAACATTCCAAATTAATAACAGAACACGGACGCACACACTGGAGCTAGTCGTTACCGAAGCCATGCTATATTACATTAAGAGTAGCCAAAGCCACCAAAATTAATGCGTGCCAACAAGATAAGATAATACATGATGCAACAATTAACAAAGCATACGACCGCAAACAAAGGGGAGAATGGGACAAGAGAACGTTAACCGAATGTGATTTATAAAAATTTAAAGGCGACAAGCAAATATCACAAGCTCGACGTTATAAAAAAATAAATAATTATATTAATAAAATATGTTATTTTATATTATATTATTATTATTATTATTATTATTATTATTATTATTATTAATAATAATATTACCACAGATGACTGTACGAAATTACATTTGCATTTCATTAAACAGTTCGCAATTTTAAATAGAAGAGACTTTGGAGAGGGCCGGATACGTGCATGTGGTAACATATAAGTTTGACCCCAAAAAAACGCGAATAAAGATCCCATAACAAAACTACGGGCAAAACACAAAATAACTGCACAGTTAGAAAGCAAATTCAAAGAACGAAGAAAATTAGAAAGGAATACACAGACCAACATTTAAAACGATAAGTTAATAAATTTTAAACAAATATAGCAATAAACAACCTTATAGGCCCTGATCCAGCGATTCCAAATTACCTCACAATTTACTTACAATTAGATCTTGAAATTTTAGGCCACAAAACGTTTAGAAGTAGTTACATATATTTTAGAAAATCTTCATGAAGAATTGGTCCCTTTTAAGAAAATTTCACCTGCAGAAGTGAACACAGTTCAATTACGTAAGCAAAAGGTTGCCAAAAAGGTCCATTAATATGTAAGCCAGATACGCGATAAAGTATTTTACTGCAAATAACCCACGGGTTTAGAAGAGCTCCCAAATATATTAAGATTGTGCAGTACTTACATCCTTGTGGTAGAATATCCAATTTATAAGCCAGGCATGCCGGTAACGCTCAACACTCACACAACATTTCTAGTATAGCAATTTAAATACAGGTTGGAGCCACAATAAATCTATATTAAAGGCATGTCCCCCTAGCCCAGAGTGTCTAACTCCATTTTCAAGACCCTCCAACTACACCAAAAATGTCTTCCAAAGCACACACAGCCATCTTTTACTACTGCCGCCAGAGAAGTCCTGTTCAGAGAGGATAGAACAGAATAGAGATGCAACTCAATGATAAATTTCGGTACCAAGCCACTCGGCGCTAGTAGTTTCAGTCTCTCATCAGAGATGGCACCACAGTGCGCATTTTGTGCACTATCTTACCGCTATTATCAACAGATAGTGCAGAGGAGCGTCATCCGGCACAGTGACGCACATCCGGGTGTGCCTACAGCTCCTACCCCCATCCTTTCCCCTGCCCCCGCCCCTCAACTGCCGGCGACAATAATGCAGTTCTACTATTTTCATGCCCAATACATTGTAATTAATATATTTTTATTTCCAAGTACTTACTATGTTGTAAATAATGATCTGATACCCCTAGTTCGTATGACATACTATGCTACTGAGAACATAACAGCAGCATTAACTTCAAATGAATGATTGATACATTAACACAAAGCTGATATTATAACAAATAAGAAATCCCTCCGAAAGCAAGACAATGGGGTATCACATCAATATCCAAGTACCACATGAAAATAAAAATAACAGAATTAAATGCACTGAGACAGGAAATATATAGAACTACATTAATAAAACCATTCAGCTTTCAGCCCCTGATGTGCACTCAAACAGGAAATACAGGACTGGCGAAGATATATTTCAAATAAACAAGCACATGAGCACTTGGAATTCAAACAACACAAACACTGTGGCATCATGGGAACTATCGATTAAAATTGATATAAGTTCGAACATGGTTAATCGATTGGGTAAAGTCCACTTCGATGCAATTTAACAATATTATCTCCACAATGCTTGATGTTTGTTAGAAGGGCCCACTGATTGAGGTTAGACTTCAAATACTTGAAATACTTTACTTTGAGACAAACTGCCTTTAATTATTAACATCGTTCATTCTATGCCTACTTGCGTGCCATTTACAGAACGTGTATATAACTATTTACACGTTATGAATGACCACGAGCGCCATCTAAAAGGAGAGACTAAAACTACCTGAAGCTAGCTACAGATTGGAACCATAAGCCCTATTAGACTTTCACCCCCCCTGGTCCTGTTCTCCACTCGCAAGCGACCTGTGCGCACAGAGCAGAAGTGAATGATGCACATGCGTGCAACTTATTGATCCACATATTGAGCGAATAGGGGAAGATAGAGCAATTGACGTAATAATTGCAGATGACAGTTTTAAAATAAATTTGCATTGTAGACTGCACAAATAGACGAGCGCTCCAAACAATGGATGCTAATGGGAGATAACATTCCAATATATAAGCAGACATGCAACCACTTGTTCCATTTTCATGTCACTGATTTCACTAACACGTATGCAGTCACCTTATTGTTCAGTATTTTCCAATCAAACCTTGAGTATTCATGTACAATTTGGTCTCCAATGTTCTAAATATTATCGCAATCAAGTTGAAAGAGTGCAGAACTGCTTTCTAAGAATATTTATTATAAAAATATAAGATATTACCTTTTAGAAATTATGTTTCGTATGAATTTTTGTTGAATGAATGTAAATATGTATCGCTAGCCATTGGGCGTGTAATAGCTCAACAAATGTATCTCTATGAGGTTGTTAATGCATTAATTGACGATAATAGTCTGCTTCACGTGATATGTTTTAATGTTATAACAGGAAATTTAAGATTTCGGCAATTGTACATAACTCCAGTCCCCAAAAGTGTATTTTAAGAACTCTCCATTTATCAATGTGTGTGAAACTTAATTAATAAATATAATAAAAATCTTGAATTTGTGTATGAATATGACACATATGAAAATATATTGAAATCATTGTACTAATTAAAGCAATTTGTTTATATTTATAATATTTACAAAATTTGGTGACAATTTATTTTTTAAACGTAGCAACAGACTTCTGTTTCATCCATTTCATCACCTCATTTACATAGCATTTTCATATTTTCTTCCTTTTGGCATTTCTGTGTGATTTGTGTCAAATAATTTGTAAAAATCACCTTTAACTGGAGTGTGTCTCTGTTGGTGGCACATTTAATAAATAAATAAATAAATAAATAAATAAATATAATGCTAAGTTCACTTCTGACTAACATTCTTAGGCCATGCAGTATTTCAAGACTCAAAAATCTAGTGCTCTGCCACCTGAACTACTCAGCCTAAGTCAATCTGCAATGTTTCAACATCACGAGTTTACTTACCTCTGTCCAGTGATCCTTAGATCAGCCCTTAACGCTGATGACAGTGGAGCGCTCACCTCCTCAGTTAATCTACACAGATTTGATAGCTATCTTTCAACACATTTTTCAATTTCTGAAGCCAAAGCTTTAATCTCTAAGTGATGTAAACATTACGGTAGCAATTAGAAGTCTCTAAAGTACAAACCTATGAGTTCAAAACGTTAAAATCAACAAGTGAGTGACCCCATGGTCGCTCAGCTCTGAGATCAATATCCAATACGTCCATATAAGCAATACAAATTTGTTAGGCCTTACACCACATCCCTAGTCCAATATAAAGTATGTATACTCACTACCCTGTACATAACTACAAGTTCAACTCCGATTCCCTCAGGTTGCCTTCCATTACGCCCCTATCAGTATTAAACGTTACAGCATTTCCCTAGTCCCATTAGCAAAATGTGTAGCCAACATCTTGTTCCAAGTCCAGCACCGAGTCCCAAAGATCACTCTCCAAACTTTCCCCTGTATGAGTATAGCATATGTATTAAGCCTTACACCATGTCCCTAGTCTTATTAGGACTATGTGTAGCCGAAGTTTTGTTCCTAGGTCCGCCCCGAGGGAGCTAATGCTTCTGCACATTGCACAAACGATAACTGGAGGTATGTTGTCAAGTTCGGAAGCAGCATTTTGAAGGCTGTTAATTACCTCGATCTCTGTGAAGTAATGGATGGAGAGGGGGGAGAGGTAAAGGTTTAGCTGTGTTTGGGTACATATTTGTACTTTTCCCTGGCTCATTATAGCCAACATTAAATTTCTAACTGAACGTTGAGGGAATGGCCTTGGGGGAGGCAACTACTGTCATTAGAGTAGAATGCAATTTGTGCCGATTTCCCGTGTTTACTATTAAGGTAATAACATATGTCTTTGCTGTTGTTACTTATCTTTTTCTGTGCAGTTCACATATGCTTCATGGATGAGTTTCTTGGTGGTAGACCTCACACATTTATATTTGTCCCACATAAGATTGCTTGTATCCTTTTTCCATTTCCTGTAAAGCATATTTCTTTTGCGTATAATTTTGTCTCTAAATTTTGTGATCTATGGAGAGTTTTTCTTGGTAATGATGGGTAGAAGGCTTCTTAGAAGTTATGATAGCAGTTCCCAGCCAGCTTTTTTGTAGTAATAGACTACTCTATTACATTTCTTTACTGGTGGTTTCTTTTATTTTGTGGTAGCTGTAACTGCTAGGTGTTCGGAGGAACAGGGGATTACTGCTGTTTCCAGTACTGAGGGTGGAGGGTTAGTAAGGACAAGAGTTTGGTTAAGTAATCAATTATTCAAGGAACACGTAGAGTTCTACAACGAATTTTCCTTCTAATGGACTGCTGCCAGAACATTTCGAAGATAAAATCACTAGCCTTCTAGATACGTTTGAATCAATGTTGTATATTTTGTGCATGACTTAGAGACAGTAGTAATTCCTCATTGATGTCACCAGTGGAGTTGGGAGCTCGGAACATGGAACCCGAAATGAACTTGCTTCCAGCGCACATGAATTCCACGAAAACAAATTCTGCATTTGTTTCCAGCAGCTCAATGCAAACACGGTTAAACTCAGGTTTCATGACAATAAGTGATCTTCCCCCTGAGGTTTCCTAAATACTGTGTATGACTGAGGTACCACTTCTATGTCATACATTGAAGAGTTCAGCCAGGATTCACTAACGCACACAATTGGTGGTTCTAAAGCAGCAAGAGTGGCCTGAACAGCCTGTTTACACTTCACATATTTCAGCCTATGAGCACTAAATCAAAACAAAGTAACTGTCCTGTTAAGATCAGACCAATATTCTGAGTTGCTAACATCATTATTTACACTGACTAACGTTGTATTAAAAATGATTCTGAGACTGAGAGAACTACACTTCCAACATGACCATGTCTGCACCCTGAGTTAATTCTCTACAGTAGAGATGTATTAATCATTGCACATGTTCTCTGGACTGGTGAGTAAAAAAATGAACATGTCACAAATAGCTGATTCACACGATGTTTAGAATAACACATATTACACAGGCATTTGAATGAGACTTCTGAGTTTGTCCTGGGTTCAATTCCACATCTCCACTAAGAGCAACTGAACACATTACAAAGTGGGGAAATGATACGGACAGTTTGGCAACTTTGATCCCTCCGGAAACCCTCCAACCCTCCAGACGTCCGATACTCATTTCTAAGGTGGACTGCAGACCTTCACGTCTACAAAATGCCCAAGAATTAATCTCACATTTAGATACATTAATAAGCGCTTATTAATTTCTAAATCTGTATACTATTCTCTGTTTGTCAAGGAGTACTTTGAGACTGCTTTTGCAGATGTTACTACACTTTATACCATTAAAAACACGACACAAACTCGGAGAACTCGTATCACTACGGAGCTGCTTGCCACCATTTTGAAACATTTTCTGGTTATTTTGTTGTGATGAGCTGCAGGTTTAAATATTCAAGATTGACATTCTTGCAAAATTGGAATCCTTCACTTTCATCCTACATAGCCAGACAAGAGGCAGTGTTGCCAACATTCCTACCCCAGAATATACTTTCCACCTGAATGAACACTGAGGATGCTGAGGCCAACCTCTTGCTCTGAATCAACCCCCACTTTTGCTTTTGTTTACTCACTTAATTTCACCATACCAGGATGCATCTCTCAAATAGATTGCTTACCTGTTACTCATGACCATATATCAGATTTATTGATTTGATAGTTCTTCGAATATTGTGATGAGTGAGTGAGTGAGTGGTGTTTTGCATTTCTACCATACATTGCCTGTGATTGTGCAGAAATCAGCTACTGCTTACACTGTCAGATTTAACCCTCTGGTACACGCGCCGCGGAGTGAGAGTCCGCACTTTATTATTCTTTGGTATCATAGGCCGAAAATGCAAGGCAGAACAGGCTACTTTCTTGTAGCTTCCTTCTGCAACAATAAAAAGGCTGTGACGGTGTGAGAATGTCTGAGTAATCGCCAAGTTCTCGATTACAGAAGTTTATATTGTCAACTGCAGACTTGCGGAGTCTGAGTCCGCAGGCGTGTATTGGCGAGTTGTTAATCTTACTCACTGTTTTGGTAAGTCACTCATTCTTCCGTTACTATTTATTATAAAATTATATAATTTTACTACCTACTTGTGATTATTTACAGTGGGATAAACACAATATTACAAAATGAGCTATGAATGATTATTTTGCATGTTATTTCCAAGGAGTTGGTGCGATTTAATCCGAGAGTTATGGATGAAATCGAGCAGTGGTTGGACGACGATGAAGTTGGTGCAAGCGGTGATAGTGATCAGGACGTCGTAAACAATAGTGATCGTAATTCTCAGAGCAAACAGTCCACATGTGAAGAGGACGTGACTGAAAGTGAGCAGCATGAAATGTATGTTGGAAAGGATGGGATCCAGTGGAATCATCAGCCTGTAATGAACCGTAATGGAAGGGTGAGGCGACCTGAACATAATCTTATAAAACACTTGCCTGAAGTAGTAGGAGTTGCCATGAATACTGAGACGCCAGTTGAAGCTCTGCAATTGTTCTTTACCGACGAAATGCTATAAGAAATCGTAACATGCACAAATCGCTATGTATACCCTTGTGTCATACAAGTCAAGAAAAGACAAAGTTGTATTGGTTCTATCTACTTTCCATGAAAACCATTCTATTGATGACGATTCAGATGGATCAAAACCCTCACTGATTACCTTCTATAATGACACGAAGTGGGGCGTTGATAAGGTGGATGAAATGAAATGAAATGCACTTACTCCATGGCAAGAACATCAGGACGTCGTGACTTCTTCCGTGCGATATACTTCAATTAATAGAATGTAACGATTATAATTTTATTCCAAGAAGTAAATTAAAAACCAATTATTGTTAATTTAAAATTAGTTTGCTAAGTCCTGTGATTTGCAGTTGACAACTTCTAATTTATCCCAAAGGACTGAAATGTTCTTGTAAATGTAGATTATATATAAATTTATCAATATAAATAAAATCGAAATAAAGTAATTATGATGTAAGACAGATTGACAGATGAGAGAAATCAGGAATTCTTGGTAAAAGAATTGAAATGAAAAGAATGGAAGCTTACAAACAATTGCGGACTGTCAGTCCGCGCGCGTGTATTGGTGTTACAACAGAGCGCGCATTTAAAGGAGGGTTAAGAACAAAGATTGTGGAAGAGCAACAGGAGGCAAAGTTAAATGTTGGAGAGCAATAGACTTGACATTTAGACACTTAAATACCACCAACCTGCATGGAGCAGTGTTTATAATGAGGTGATAGAGATGAAGAAGAATAAAAAAAAATACGGATGGAATATAACACACCAGCCACTGTGGATCATTGCTGTATTTCTAGCCACTGGATCCCAAGATCAAATTTTCAAAGGTCAGAAGAAATTCTGAGTATGGAAAGCAAATTGAGTACATCAGAACATGGTCATCCAGCTGCAAATAATCAGGCCTTGAAATATTAAAAAAATCCCAGGCAGGTTCTTTTTGCTATTTGCTTTACGTCGCCTCGACGCAGATAGGTCTTTTGGCGACGATGGGATAGGAAAGGCCTGGGAATGGGAGGGAAGCGGCCGTGGCCTTAATTAAGGTACAGCCCCAGCATTTGCCTGGTGTGAAAATGGGAAACCAAGGAAAACCATCTTTAGGGCTGCCGACAGTGGGGCTCGAACTCACTACCTCGCGATTACAGGATACTGGCGGAACTTAAGCGACTGCAGCTAACGAGCTCGGTCCAGGCAGGTTTCTGATGTTATTCTTCCACTGGAAATAACATTCTAAAATATGTACCTAATAACACCACAATAAAAATCTACTACGCCATCATACGAGCCAATATATTTAATGGCTTTGAAACTTAACAAGCCACTGAAGGTGACAGAAAAAATATCGATATCACAGAAAGAAGATATTTGCGAAGTGTCGCTAATGAATGAAATAGGGGTTTCGAAAAAAGAATCATGAAGATGTACAGAGGTATGAAAGGAGACAGAATCAAGTGCCTAATACACAGCAGATTGATTCTCTGGACTGGTCATGTTGCAAGAATGGCCAACAGCAAATTCATGTTCGAACAGACACCCCAAGAACACCTATTACAATATGGAGGAAAGAACTGGGATGGTAATATTAATAATCATTGTACTGGCTCAGATACCGATTGGTGCCAACTAGCCGGCCTGCTGACCACTAGATACTACGAGCTGACTTATTTCAACTTTGTGAAATTTTCTCATGAGCCACGATCAAACCAACAAGTTCGGACAATGAGTGAAGAAGAGGAGAAAAAATTCGAGAATGATCTGGATGGACCTGTGCACACCTTGAACCCAAGACATTGGGATATCGAGGACTTCACTCGACCTCTTGTCTGCAGAGGGAGCTACTCAACATATAAATAGCAAATACCATATTGTCGAGAGTTAGGGGTATAAAATCTAATTAAGCAAAACAGTACTTACTTGTCTTCTTCTTTGAAGCAAGCAACCAACTGACCTACTGGGTGTTCATCTACACTTATTTCATTCTTAATATCGCTGGAAGGCTGTAAGGAACAAATATGTAAAACAAAGTAAGAAATGTAGAGTAAACAGATAACAAGAGTAAAAGTTTAAAAATAGACATGACAGCTGGCAAAATAAACTGCATAGTTACAGAAAAAAAATATCAATTTATTCTTCCAATGTAAAAAGAAAACAAGCAAACAAGTGTCAAGTCAAAATAATATGAAGAACAGGAACATGAAAAGGAACTTATAACAAGATAAAGAGGACAGCACTGGAAGAGGGAGCGAAAGAAGAAGAAAAACTAGAAGGACAACAATAATCTGTGCAAA
This sequence comes from Anabrus simplex, assembly GCF_040414725.1. Classification (NCBI taxonomy): domain Eukaryota; kingdom Metazoa; phylum Arthropoda; class Insecta; order Orthoptera; family Tettigoniidae; genus Anabrus; species Anabrus simplex. The sequence continues at coordinate 83,809,274 of NC_090274.1, read as the reverse complement.
TTTTTCTTCTCCTCCTACAACTTCCTGTCAACATGTTCATCCTATTATGTGTTCTTAAATGACTGGTCACTTGCTTGTTTCTGGTGTTCCCACAGATGACTCCGATTATCAGATAGACATACATTGGATCTTAACCTGAGAAAGGTCAATCTCTTGCCTACCATGTTCAAGTTCGTAAAACAAATAGTCAGTTGTTGGATTTTTCATTGACTCTAGACAATCTGTGAAGGCTTTATTAATATAGGTTTATAACATTTATATTCAGATTATAAAGGACAAAGCTGGCCGTGTTTTCTATGGATAGCAAGTACACCACATTCCCAGAAGCCCCAGAATTGATTCTCGGACAAGTTCAAAAATATTATCATACTCTGATGGCTAGTTGCTGGTCCAGTCAGGCTGTATAAGAACAAAGTAGTTGTTAATTGATAGAGAGGTGGAGTCCATAGTCTAAAAAGCCAAGACTAATGACCAAGTAAATTTGTTTTATTCACCACACACCGACTTATAAAATGCAGGCCATCAGGCTGAGCAGGGGTCGCTTGACAGGGTAATGCTCATCAGAGCTTAAGAGCCACAGGTTTTGGTTTGGTCTTAAAAGGACTCTCTTCAGAGAGATTAAAACTACCTAGTATGTTTCCTTGACATGATCAGAAACACCTAACCTTTTTTCAAATTATCATTCAACTGATGTAGTCTACACATGACTTTGTATGCAATGTTAATTTTATCTCTCGGGTTTTTGAAAGAGAGAAACCTTACACTTCGCTTCCTCACAAGTGAACTTTCCACAGTTCTAACAAAGGTAAAAGGATTCAATTTAGTTAAATGTCATTGATTATTTCATCAACAGAGCAATATTCAAATGAATTCATCAATCTAAACCTTACTAATGACAGTTGAAGGGTCATAACTAATGTTGTATATTTTGAAACCAACAACCAGCAAAAGAGAAGAATCTCCCATTGTCCTGTGTAGCAAGTGCTGCAAACAAATCAAGGCTCAGAAGCACATGGGTAACACTTCCCTGGAATATCTCAAGTTTCAATTCTTCACAGATGAGTCTCTTCAGGATCGGCTGCATCCATTGATATGCCACGAAGTACATGTACAATTATATTAACTTTAATGTTAAATCTTATACCGGAAAGGCAACCCAAATTGTTGGCAACAACAATGCTTTAAACAATAATCTACAGTATATTAACTCCATGAGAAGAAACATGCTTGAAACAGGCGACTCTCCAGATACACCCATAAAATATCTTCAATGGACTGGTCATACGAAGATTAAGTAGGCCACAAGTGGATGAAAACAGAAATGATATTTAATTAGCTCTAGAAAATGAAGGCGAACTGAAGTACGGGAGATAAGATGGTTGGAACTTTAAGAGTGACAACACTGCTGATGAGACGCCATGCAATGGAATCTAATAATGTCACTGACAGCACACATTAGTTGTATACCTACCTTACCTCAGAGCATACCTTCTCACATCACATGCATGCAAACTTGCATAATGAACACAGCCTCGGGTTAGCTGGCAATCTAAGTCAGTGTTGTCACGATGTTTTTGAAACAGGAACAATGGAATTGTATCAGGACTGATTTTGCCAAAGGTTGTACATCACGAGTGTCCTCAAGGACTTCAAGAAGCTTGCAGCGAAACTGCATAGCCTTACAGGACAGTGGTATGGTGGATAAAATCCTTTCACGGGGGACGCCATGAGTGGCATATGTGTGTCAGCCAAGTCATCGTAGTGTCAGTGAAGGAGAAGTGCACGTTCTTGCCATGTTAAAGGACACTATTCGATGTCATATAATATGTGAGCCGACCCGAGACACAGGTTTAGCAAATGAAAAAAAAAGAATGAAAATGGGTTCAGTGAGTTTCGCCCAGTACAAAGTTCACTGCTCGCTTACAGCTTGTGTCGAAAGTAACAGCAACAGCCTGCTTTCTCTTGCCGGGTCGGGCTGAGTAGCTTAGAAGCGCTAGCATTATAACATGACAGGTTCGATTCTGTCTTAGTCTGGTTATGCTAAAATAAGACGTGTCGGTAGAACTCTTGAGGAACTAAAGTCTTGCACATTGGCGTCTCTGGGTTCGATCATGGCTCAGTCTAAAGGTGCTTAGTAAAAGTTCTGAGGGACAAAATTCTAGCACCTCTCGTTTCCGGGTTCGATCCTAGCTCAGTCTGGTCGTGCACGGCAGAACTTCTGAGGGACTAAATTCCGGCACTTCGGCGTCTCTAGGTTCAATCCTAGCTCAGTCTGAGGTGCTTAGTAGAACTTCTGACAGACAAAATTCTAGCACCTTGGCGTCTCTTGGTTCAATAATGGCTCAGTCTTAACGTGCTCATAAAAACTTTTGAAGGACTAAATTCCGGCAACTCAGGGTCTCAAGGTTCGATCCTGGCTTAGTTTTGTGGTATTTGAAGGTGCTCGGTAGAACTTTTGAGGGACTAAATTCCGGCACCTCGGAGCCTCGTGTTGTTAGCATAACAGGTTCGATTCTGTGGCTCAGTCCGGTGGTATTTGAAGGACTAAATTCCGACACCGCGGCGTCTCCGAAAACAGCAAGTTCGATCCTAGCTCAGTCCGCTGATTCAGCCTTATGTCGTTAGATTTACTGGCAGGATTCTTGAGGGACTAAATTCTGACACTTCGGCATCTTGTGTTGTTAACATAGTATCTTCGATTCCTGTAGCTCAATCTAAAGGTTCTTGGAAGAACTCTTGAGGGACTAAATTCCGGCACCTCGGTGTCTCCAGGTTCTATCCTGTTGCTTAGTCTGGTGGTAATTAAAGGTGCATGGTAGGACACTTGAGGGACTAAATTCCGACACCTCGGCGTTTCTAGCAGGTTCGATCCGGTAAGGGATAACCTAGACGATACCCCCCTTCTTTACGGCGCGTTGTTGTTAACTTAGAGTCGCTTCTTGCTAACAACTATTTTTGGGATACTAACACGGGAAGGAAGAAGGGCTTTAGTCTACTGCTTACTTTAAAGGCCTGTGTGTTTTCTCCCGACCGCTTAGAAAATCAGTGCATAAACTTTTGTTACAACTGTAGTGCAGACGTATGCTGATTGCATAGGCGCCTAGTAACAAGTCGCAGTCGACCGGATGTAGTCTGTGTGAAACGCACGTCAGTTTGCAGATCTCCATGTGTGTGTAAAGTGTATGCATATACAATTCCTGTACTTTGATTCAAGCTGATTATCATCTACCGACTAGTAGTAAGACAAAAGGTAAGATTAATTTTTTGATTATTATTATTATTATTATTATTTACGATTTCTTTTTTCTTTGTTTTTAGAAAATCACCGTCTGCTGTTTACATTATTCCAGTAACCTTTCTTCAGTTTGCAGCCTTCAACTTAAGGTAAGCCTAAACTGCTGGTTGGTGTAGGCAGTTCTGTTGATAATCTAACTAACCTTCATCACTATGTGCTACACTTAGGCAGTAATATATCTACTGATAATTAGTTCTTTACTGGGTCGTAGGATAAAACTGGGGAGTAGGGCCAGTATCCCTCCCAGGCAGCCTCACCTGCTTGTAGTAGGATGGGAGGATTAGAAGACATAGACAAGGAAGAGGTTAATCTTGTAACTTCAAACTCGTGACAATGTCTGACCGCTACAGGTTGAAACTTGGTTTCTTCCGAACATTGCAACTTTTGTCTAATCTCTATTGATAAATGGTTGTTCTCTTCAAACCTAATGCTGGTTGCTGAAAATGACCGTTATTAATTGATTTTTTTTTCAGTTTTTAACCTTGCGACTCGAAGGAAGGACATTGAGTTACTATATTTTTAACAACGGCAACAACACCCTCATCGAACGTTATCTGCAAGAGTGCTTCTACTTTGTTAGGTATGGAACATTTATCTCTCTGTTTGCTTCTTCTAACTTTAAATTTACGATAATATCTGACCTCTATAGGTAAAAACTTGGTTTCTTCCGAAATTTACAACTATGTGTGTCTCCGTTACGTTTACATTTAATTTTGTAACTCCAAACTCGCGACAATATCTGACCTCCATAGGTTGAAACTTGGTTTCTTCCGAACATCGCAACTTTTGTCTAATCTCGATTGATAGATGGTTGTTCTCTTTTCAGAACTTGTTGCATACACTGTTCTCCTAAACACCTTATTCTCAGAAAGAGAAGACACTATGTTCCCCTGCGAGCAGTGTAACGTAACGTTCACAAGACAGGATAACCTCACGCGTCATATAAAAACAAAATACCCTAGCATAACATCCGCTTTATGTGAAGTTTGTCGGGTGTATTTCGCTAATGTGGAGCAATACTAGGCCCACATAGTAGAAGTACATCAGGTATCTTCTTGCGACTGTAACCCTCAGGTAGTTCGAAAAAAGCATGTAACTACTGATGTAGATGTAAAAAGCTGTAGTAACAAAAAACCAAGTAAAAATGAAGAACATCAAACTACACTTCGAACACTGTAATACTAATGTACCATCTTCACATTTTCAGGATCACTTACGAAGGAATGCGCATAAAAAGAATGCCTGTAAAAGTGCTAGTAATACAAACATCGAAGAAATTAATACTGCATTTAAAAGTAGGATTTTTAGTTGCAGAATTCGTACTAGTCAGAAGTTTCAAAACAACGAAAACATTTTAAATTGCATTCAACCGGATGTGCAACAGCTTCTTGACAAAACTTTGCCTAATCATAATTTATTTGAAGTTAATTTCGAACTTTTTGCGTTGTATATTAAGAGCACAGATGAAAGTGAAATAACTGAAATTAAATCATTTAATACGAAGAATTTTGTAGTGAGTGAGTCAACTAATTTTAGTGATGTATCTAGGGATATCTCGAAGATTATTTAAACGAAGAGCGAGGACTTTCAAGAAAAAGAATCAGTGTGCGCTTTAGATGATACTTTGTATCTAGAAGTTAACATCAAAAAGTACAATCCCTTGCGACGATCTTCATACATCGAGCTGCCAACATGGATTCAGCGAAAAGAAGCTGTTGTGAACGTTCAAAACAATGACAAGGCGTGTTTTGCATGGGATGTTGTGTCAGCTTTCAATCCTGCGAAATCGAATGCAGCGAATAGAACATCCTCGTACCTTCACTACTCATTACAACTAAATTTAGATAGTATAGAATTTCCTATGCAGTTAAAGGGCATTAAGCGCTTTGAACAACTAAATAATATTAGCATTAATGTGTATGGTGTAAACAAAAAGTCTGTAGTAGTTCCCCCGTATTATACATGTAATAAGAAGAGTACTCATGTTAACTTTCTCTATATCGAAAACAGTGAGAATAGTCACTTTTGTTGGATTAAAAATTTAAGTAGGCTTGTTTGTAGTCAGCTGTCAAACAGGTGTAACAAAAAATGGCTATGCGACGGATGCTTGCAGTATTTTAGAACTGAAGATCAGTTAACAAACCATTCTAAGAATGACTGCAATCATGTATGTACAGAGATACCTACCACAGGCATTTTTTTTAATTTACAAATTATAAGAAGCAGATGTGGGTGCCTTTTGTTATTTACGCAGACTTTGAAGACATCCTCAAACCATTCAGCACATGCGCGCATAATCCAGACCACACTTTTACTAATACTACACACATGCATATCCCGTATAGCTTCGCGTATTATATCAAGTGTAGTTATGATGGTACGCTTAAGAAGTTAGAGCTGTATTGAGGACGTAATGCTGCTAAAGTATTTTTAGAAAGACTTGAAAGTGATGCAGTGCGTCTTAGCAGTATTTTAAATACTAACATTCCTATGAAACTACTCACCGAAATTCAGTTACAAGAACATGAACGTGCTACAAAATGTAGTATTTGTGATGGCGAATTTGCTGAAAATGTCCCTAAAGTTTTCGATCATGACCATCTAACTGGCTTGTACAGATGCCCTGCTCATAATAGCTGCAATCTTAAGTACAGAATTCCAAAATTTCTTCCTGTAATTTTTCATAACTTATCTGGTTACGACTCACATTTTATTATTTCACAATTTGGAGCTTCAGACGCAAAAAATAGATATAATCCCTCAGAACAAAGAGCGGTACATTGCATTTACAAAGTGCGTAAAAGTAGATGAGGAGCATACTATAAAATTGAGATTTCTTGACTCGTTTCGCTTTATGGCGAGTAGCCTTGATAAACTTTTGAGTAATTTGCAGCCAGAACAATTTACAGAAATTCGACGTGTTTTTCCTGAAGAGCAGTTTAATTTAATTCGGCGTAAGGATGTCTTCTGTTATAAATATCTTAACTGCTTAGAACGCCTTGAAGAACGCGCCTTACCATAAAAACAATCATTTTACAGCTCACTGAATTCAGCTGATATTTGTGATGATGACTATTTACATGCACAACGTATCTGGGAGCAGTTCCACATTCAAACGCTAAGCGAATACTCTGACTTATATTTAAAGACAGATGTACTTAGGTTAGCTGATGTTTTCGAAAATTTTCGCTGTGTTTGCAAGAAAACCTACAGCCCTGTTCCATGTCAGTATTTTACAGCACCTGGATTAAGTTGGGATGCCATGTTAAAATACACGCAAGTGAATTTGGAACTGCTAACCGATATCGATATGGTGCAATTTATAAAATCGTCTATTCGAGGCGGTCTAAGTCAGTGCAATGGGCGGTATTCTAAGGCAAATAATAAATACATGCCGAGTTTTGATTCTAGTCAGGAATCTCAGTATATTGTATATCTTGATGTTAACGATCAGTATGGGTGGGCGATGAGTCAGCATCTACCATTAAGTGGTTTCCGCTGGCTACCGCAGTGCGAAATTAACGATTTACAGCTGCACGCCCGAGAAGATGAAGCTAATATGGGCTATTTCCTTGAACTTGACTTACAATATCCTAAAGAGTTACATACTTCTTATAATAACTTACCGTTCTGCCCTGAAAATATGAAGTCTCCGTACATCACATCAACAATGAAGATGCTAATCACTAATTTGTGTGACAAATCTAAGTATGTCATTCATTATCATAATTTAAAACAGTGTTTGCAGCATGGTTTGAAGTTAACCAAAATTCATCGCGTACTAGAATTCAATCAGTCACTGTGGCTAAAGCCATATATCAATCTCAACAATGATTAGAGAACAAGTGCAATTAACGAGTTTGAGAAAGATTTCTACAAGCTCATGAATAACAGTGTTATGGTAAGTTTATGGAAAATGTCGACAAACACATTGATGTAAAATTGATTACAAACTGGGAAAATATTAAGCAAAGGTACGGTGCTAACCATTTAATAAGTAAACCGAATTTCCATAGCTGTACTATTATACATGAAAATTTAGTTATTATACAGATTAATCGTGTTAAAGTTAAGTACGACAAACCTACCTACCTTGGCGTTGCTGTAATTGAATTAGCTAAAACACTGATGTATGAATTACTTTACGATTTTATGATGAAGTACGCTCATAATGCGCAATTGCTCTACACAGATACCGATTCGCTTATTTACCAAATCAAAACTGATAACTATTACAATGATATAAAGCCAGACTTTGGTAGGTTTGATACTAGTAACTAGCCTGAAAATAATCATTATAATCTACCACTAGTAAACAAAAAAGTTCTAGGTAAAATGAAAGACGAATGTGCTGGAAATATTATGGATTCATTTGTAGGTACCAAATCCAAATCATATTGTGTAATACTCTTAAATCAACTACAAATAAAGAGACTGAAAGGAATTAAAAAGAATGTAGTTCAGAATCAGCTAAGTTTAGAAAATTATAAAAATTGTATTAATAGTAATCCACGTATTTTACATAAGCAAATGGCTGTTATCAGAAGCAAGGCGCATCAGTTGTACACTCATTTAATTAGCAAGGTAGCCCTTAATAATGATGACTGCAAACAGTTTGTCATTTAAAATTCTACCAACACTCTAGCCTGGGGGCATAATAGTATTGATAGGTACTACTTCACATAAAGCAGGTGTGTGTGTGTGTGTGTGTGTAAATATTATGCTAGAGGTGTGTACTTTGTAATATATACGCTAAGCTGTCTTACATCACAATTTACTGTACATATTGTATAAAGATAGTAAGAAGGGAGAGGTACGCTGAGAGCGTAGTACAGCGAATAATTTAAGTTTAAACTTGAACATATAAATATTAGCAGAATTGCATTATTACTTACGAAGGGTGAAGTACACAGACATTGTAAGATGTACATGTATGAAGCGAAAATAATAGAGCAAGATGAAATTTGTACATACAAGATGTAAATAAATAATGAAGAATTGGCATATTCTTTTATTTTAGATAAAGTATTACCTTCTCATCTTCCCGCTCTTTTGTCTTAAATACTCGAAGAAGAAAAGTAAGTATGTCAAGAAAGAAGGTGTTTAGCAGATTCGTAAGTATGTTATCGTCTTAGAAGAGCAGCTCAGTAAGTATGTTGAGAAGAGAATTTTCTTTTCTGAACAGTGTTTGATTCTAGTCTTGCAATCCAGTGTTCTACAACATCGAACTATAGTATGTGAAGTCTGTGTTCTCAACACTTGTTGTAATATGTTTTGAACAGCAGTATGTGTTCAAGTCTAAACATGCAGCACGTGCGCCTTCGTGATGCATGTTTAAACTTGTTCGATAAAGCTATGCCTTGACAGAAGAGGAGGAGGTAAGGAGGAGGGAGAGGAGGTAGCCATAACAGCCGGCGCTATCTTGTGTAGTAGCCTCTAAGTGCTAATTAGCGTCGGGAAGGGCATATTGTCGTAAACTAAGGATAGTCTTCTTTAAGATATTAGATGAGAGGTCAGGTTCGCGAATGCACTAATGTTTTACTGTTTAATGATGATAGCTAACGGAACTTTTCAAATTGCCCGCTACTACGATAAAGATAGAAGCACAGTGCTCTGTTGATTAAAGATGGCGGATGACAGCTGACGGAATTTTTCAAATTGCCCGCTACTACGATATAGATAGCAGCACGGTGCTCTCTTGATTAAAGATGGCGGATGACAGCTGTCAAAAAAGCCCGTGGGTTTGTTTCCAAACAAAAGCACGGAGATTTTTTTTAATTACCCGCCAACACATTTCAAAGATAGTAGCTAAAGATAGCAGCACTGAGGTTTGCGATGCAAGATGGCGGATGACAGCTGACGGAATTTTTAAAATTGCCTGCAGTCCCGTAAAGATAGCAGCACGATGCTCTGTTATTTAAAGATGGTGGATGTCAGCTGACGGAATTTTTCAAAATGCCCGGAGTGCCGTAAAGAAAGCAGCACGGTGCTCTCTTGATTAAAGATGGCGGATTACAGCTGTCAAAACAGGACATGGACATTAAATTACCCACCACCACGATGAGGTTTAGTGCCATAAAGACGGCAGCATGATGCTCTGTTGATTAAAGATGGCTGCTGTCGGCTGTCAAAAAAGCACATGGGTTTGCTTCCAAGCAAGAGCACGTGGAATTTTTCAAATAGCCGCCACCAACTTGCAAAGGTAGTGCCGTAAAGAGGGCAGCACTAAGGTTGGCGATGCAAAATGGTGGATGACAGCTGTCAAAAAAGCACGTGGCTTTGTTTACCAATTCAAATCTCGCGCTAAGGTTGCCCGTGCGGTTTAATGCCGTAAATATGGCAGCACTCAGGTTCAGGCCCATCAAGATGGCAGCACTGAGGTTAGCGATGCGTTGTTGTTTAAAGATGGTGGATGTCGGCTGTCAAAAAGCACGTGGCTTTGTTTACAAATACAAATTTTGCGCCAAAATTCAAATTTCCCGCGAGAGGAGGAGACCTCTGCGGAGGGCCTGAGGCGGAGGTGGCGGCCGAACTTATACTACTGCTGTACCATATACTATAGTCCACAGATTCAAGCCGTTGTGTCTTCGACCTGATTCACAAGATGAAGGAACCACTTCGGGGCCTTTGCTCCAGAACTGATTCAGAGATTGGTAAGGCAGTAAACTGCTCCAATCGAACTATCAACATAACAGGTGCTCCAATAGATATCCTATGATGTCCACACTGTTGGTAAAAAGTTGCACACAATACTAGTGACTAATCTGTACGACAGTACATCATGGTATAACATTCATATCTTTTGAATGAGTTATAATTGAATATTTTCTACTATTAAAGTCACATCCCTCGTTTATTTTCAATAAGTTTCTATTTTAAAACTTGCATCATGGTGCTCCAGCACAGATGGGTCTTATGGCAATGACGGGATAGGAATGGGCTAGGAGTGGGCAGGAAGTAGCCTTGGCATTAACTTATTGGCGCCGACTTACGGAACTGTTCCTTACGCCGCCAATTTGGACCGAACACCTTTCAAACAGTGATAAATGGATTTCATAGATGTTTTTGAACAAATTTGTCTGGAGCATGGTGTTGTATGGAACACTAACATAGACGATAACTAGCTCAGGAAAAAAAAGGAAGAAGGTTCTGAAATTTAGTGTGAAATATGAATGTTGAATGTGAGCTGGAAAGATCGAATCACGAACGAAGAGATACGGAATGAAATTGGTGAGAGATCAATTTGGCTAAATTTGACAAGAGATAGAATGATAGGACATACCTTAAGACAGCCAGGACAGCCAGTTGGTTTTGGGGGGAAGTGTAGTCAGTAAGAACAGTAGGGATAGACAATGATATGAATATGACAAGCAGATCAGAGCAGATGTAGGATGTAGTAGTTATCTAGAGATGAAAAGGATACCACAGGATAGGGGCTCATGAAGGGCTCTATCAAACCAGTCCTTAGACTGATGACTCTAAAGAAATAACAAGTGAGAAATTGTGTCCTGGTTAACAGAGCCTGCAATTCATTTCCAAGAAGACATGCTAAGAACCTGGTTATATTCATTAAGTAAGATGAAAAAGCCAGTCAAGTGCACTTATAAAATAGACTGTCTTTAAGCCAAACATGGTCACACTGTATTACAACTTTCTCCGTATCACCCAGAATTGAATCCCATTAAGTTGACATGGGCAAGTGTCAAGCATGGCATTTCTGAACAAAATGTGGTGTTCAGAATTTATTTTATTATTTATTGTCTTGTTTTATATGGCAGGACAAAGGCTATGAAGCCTGCTATTCTGTCCAGCCATATGTACACTTACATGAAAGTCTACACTTACACTCAATTATCTACAATTTAATATCTTAAGGTATCGATCAAATGTTTTAATTAACCGAAGAACTTAGCTATGATCTAATCCTACTATGTTATGAATATTATTATTATTATTATTACTTATTAAGCAGGTTTGACAGAGTTTCTTAAAGCAGAGGTGGTTTGACACGCTCCTAATTTCAGCAGGTAGAAAATTCCAAATCCGGCTGGTGGCGACTACAAATGATCTACTGTAGCCAGATGAGTGGTGAATGGGAATGCTTAGTACTAAGGTGCATGATGATCTGGTAGGAATACTAGAAGGTGATGCAAGGTAATGGAATTGTGTGCCAAGGTATTCAGGGGTGTTCAGGTTCAGTATACAATGTAACAGGGAAACAGTGTGTAAATTTCGTCGCTCTATTAAGCGTATCCATGAAAGTCTATCAAATGCGGGAGAAATATGGCTAAACCTTGGTATATCTGAAATAAATCGAACGCATGCGTTATGTGCCTTTTGGAGCTTGACGGAAAGTGAGGCGTTCAGGTTACTGTATACTACGTCACCGTAGTTGAATATTGGCATTACCATACTTTGGATAAGCAGTGTTTTTACTGGGGGAGTAAATCTCTGAGTTTCTTAAGAGAATGTAAGGAATAAAACACTCGCTGACATATACCTGTTACATGATTGTTCCAACTAAGATTTTTATCTATTATCATCTCTAAGTTTTTAACTGTGTCTTTGAATTGTAACTAAGTACCTCTTAATGTTACTGAGTGGGTATGCATGTCTGTAAGTCGTGCATGGGTTTTCTGGGTAGCTAAAAGAATACATTGAGATTTTCTGATATTGACTTTTAGTGCATGGTCATCGGTCCACATACATATTCTTTCTAGGTCGTCGTTCATATTATTTATTACAGTCGGTAAGTCACAATGTTTAATTACTTGTGTTAGTCCTGATATGAAGATTGAAAATAGCAGTGGCGCTAGCACTGACCCCTGTTTTATTCCAGTCTCAGAATGGAAGCATTACTATAATGTATGGTGAGCAAATTGCTTCTAATACAAATGAGGACTGGAAATAAAATTTGTGAGCAAGTAAATAAATTTGAAGATCAGTAATTTCAATTGAAGGTTTATTGGACCATGGTAAACATAAACGTGCAAAGTGAAATGGACAGAAATAGTGACAGTGATGGAAGCAATACTGAAACTGCAAGAGAAACTGGTAACAAAATCACAGATACTGCCAGCGGAAGTGAAATAGGCATGGATATAGAATATGATGAAACAGTGGGAGGGGCATTCTCTAAGAGATTTAGTATGTCAAGATATTGTGACAGTGAATGATCCATAGTCTTCTATCAAGTGATTAACATACTGAGTTACGTGTAATGTGCAGTTACATGTGTAATTATTGGAAGTATTTGTGAAAGGCTTCCTAACAGGAATAATATAATTTACGATGAGATTGTATGCTTCATAAGGCATGCAGTGTACAATATCCTCACTTACACTCTCCTATGTATGCTCGAGCCTAGTTCTTGTCACCTTCCACTACAGCGCACTTCCTGTCCTGCACCTAAAGGAGTGTTCTCCACAATTTGCAAAAGCTGTACCCAAAGATTGTGACTTTGTCCTCAACACAACAAAAGCAATGTAAAAAAAAAAAAAACCTACACCGTCAGAAATTTTTCTGGTGTACAATATACAGGCAGATAGGTTAAAAAATTATTGTATATCTAGGGAGAAACATACAATCATTGTGCTGAAATCAAATGCTGGACAGAGGAAGCAGAGTCCATATTCATTAGCATGTGGCAATGCCTATCCTGAAACGATCTCAGAATAAAGCTCAAAAAGAGAATAACAAAGTGCTGTGTCCTCTCCACCCTACAAAATACTGTAGAGCCCTATATATTTTATTACCCACAGAAAAGAGAATCGAAACGTTGAAGATGTGGTTATATAATGGCAAATTGTGTAATTCCTGTAGGTTATTTTCATGTTGGACCAATGGAGATAGGTCTTATACGACAAAAGGATAGGAAAGGGCTAGGAGTAGAAAGGAAGCAGCCATGGCCTTAATTATGGTAGTACAGCCCCAGAATTTAATATAAAAACGGGAAACCATAAAAACCATCTTCAGGGCTGCCGACAGTGGGGTACCCCACACAATGAGCTGTCTACTTGAGCTTATCAAGACAATTTAACTCAAGAGGCTGAAATATATGTATCAAATTATGAGGGTTCATAAAAAGGACAGTCTGTTACAAGTAATATTTCGAGGAAGATATCTAGGTAAAAGAGGACTTAGAAGAAGATGGACATCTCGGATCAATATTTTGAAGAAAGGGGTTGGAGCTCTTTGGCACATGATAAAAGGAAGATAGCCATGCTCATAGGCTAAATCTGGCTAGGATAAAGTAGCAGTAACAGTGAAGAAACCAGCCACCAGATCAAATGCAGTGGAGGGACATTGAACAATAATAGCTGCTATGTATTACCTAGCATAAAATTTCGAACTACATGACGAAAATATGAAAATCGTTTCAAAATATTGGAAATCTCACTATACATCTTTCCAAGGATCTTCAAAATGTATGCTTTAAAATGAGGAGTTGCTCAATGAAGTATATTGGAAAGTTTGTTACAATTTCCATTATCAGAAAAAGTCTTAAAAATATTAGATTAATTCAAATGTGTTCACCTGTGTTTCTCTTGGCACTGCCAACTCTGATTTTGGTTCTTCCTTCAAATGCATTTCTTCCAATATAATTTTGTGATTGTCCTGTGGAAAAGTAAATATATTAGACAAATTTTTCAGACACATCAGGAAATGTATTTATATATGAGTGTTAAAAATTCATCATTTGCTAGTAAATGAGACAGTTTCAGTTTCAAATTTTCATTACCATTTGTCAGAAAATCTTTATGTCGAGTATCCATAAACGCATGTCAACTAAGAGACTTTCAAAATTGGAGGCATGTCATGTTTGAATGCTCAGAATTATTTTTGAAGAATAGAACAATTATATAATATTTAACCTTCCAAAACAACATGGAATGATCACAAAAATTCTGAAATATTAAGAACTTCATAATTTATCACTGTTATCTTTCACATCCTGTACCAGCAAATAAAACTCAGCAGGAAAATGTATTTTCCACATTTCCTCTTGTATATGAAGTGCTCAGCCTGAAGGCAGGGAGGATCCTCAACAGCTCTACCATCAGCTGCCAAAGAGAGCTGGGTGTCACTGAGGAGGCAAACTAAGGAAATGAAGAGTAAGGTAGTTTTCCATTGCTTTCCTCTTCCAGCCAGACAGTGCTGTCACTTACCAGTCTTTCATGTTCACTGAACTGTGCACACAGACCAGCTATTTCACACCTTTTCCTATAGGATCTGGCAGTATTAGCAATGGTGTTACCCATACTGCTCATATCTCAGTCACTTTCATATTGTACGAGGCAAGGATGAGACTGAGACCCAAAATACAAGTGACAAACTTGTCCTGGGCAAATCCAGAAGACAACAGGCATTGAGCACACAGTATCTCAACAGAGATGGATTAGGGCAGGCCACCTCATATGGAAGTCATCAAGGACATAAGCCCTAAACAACACAGAAAATACAAACAATTATTCCAATAGGTTATGTACAATGTCATGACTAACATCAGTGCTCCTTGTGAAGGCACAAGTACATATGGTCAGCTGACAGGGATATTGCAATTTGTTTTACACTGCACCAACACAGATAGGTCTTTCGGCGACGGTGGGAGAGGAAAGTGCTAGGAGTGGAAAGGAAGTGACCATGGCCTTAATTAAGGTGCAGCCCAAGCATTTGCCTGGAATGAAAACAGGAAACCACAGAACACCATCTTCAGGGCTGCCAACAGTGAGTTCGACCCACTACTTCCTGAATACAAGTTCTCAGCCGTATGACCATAAATCATTTTTGGGATTAGCACTGCATGTTGATAGTTCCAAAATCATGAAGAAGTCGTAGATCAAATAAGTAAATGTAGTACGGAGCACGTTCTTGAAGAGCAGCAAGACATATGTGTGTACTTCGTGAACTACAACTGAAAATACATATTTGATCCTAGACTTCTTCATAACATTGAATTTCCAACATACAGTGTTCCCTAAAGTGTTACGGTGCTTCTTACACAGCACCTGATGGAATTTTTTATACTTCAAATTTTGTTTACCTGTTCATTGCCTTCTATACTTGTTTCCAATTGGCTGAAATTTCAACACACAGTGCTCCCTAAAGTGTTTTAGTGCTTCACAAACAGCAACTGATGGAATTATTTAAACATCACATTTTATTTATCTGAGCATTGTCTTTTATACTTTTTTGTGATTGGCTGATGATGACCAAGAATAATGGTCAAAACCAGTACCAATTATAATTAAGTAGAAATGTAAAAATTACATTTCTTATTTTAATATTATTGAAAGTTTGAACCATCATATATCTCCTTTTAACTTAATAGTATGTAAAATATACCTCTAAGTCAATTAAATATGTGCAGTATTTACGTCTTTTGCAGTGTTCCATAATATCAGCTTCATATCCACACTAGCCGTACTGAATTATATACCTACAAGACTTTATTACATGCTCCTAATCAACACAAACTTCGAGGTCACTTCACTGATAACTTCAGGCCATGCTGCCAATGGGCAAAAACACAGACTGCACTAATGCAATTTTAATCTAGTATTGTATATGAGGAGCCAATAGAGCCCAATAAAGGTATAATTCTTTTGTAGTGCACAAGCACTGACACATGTGGATTGGTGCAATGTAGTGAATCTACTAGAAACACATCCTTTTCTTATCATCATGGTTGAGATGCACATTATGGAAGATATGACGCATTTATTGTTCTTTGCTTCAGTGCTTAGACATTCATGTTTTTCAATAGGAGTCAGTTCAAAAAATTTGCAACAGCCACAATTATTCTTCTTCTTTCCTCGTTTCGGCCTGCTGTGGACCACGTTATTTCAACCGTTTGCATCCTTGAGCTTTAATTCTTCCCCAGTACTCACGCATTCTCGTTCTGTGAGCCTCCTTTCTTTCATCAGTCCACTTCTTGCCTGTTTATTACCATCATCAATATTCTGAATGGCTAAATTAAGATGAGAAGGACCATTCCTTGAAAATTTTGTTTCATTCTTATTCTAATAGCAAGACTCTTCCTTAATGGGGCTGACTGATCAAAAATCACCATCAAGGAGGTGAATTAAAAGTGAAGCAACACTCAAATAAGATAGCATTTTTGTATATCATGTAATAAGGCAATAAACTGATGATTTTATGTAAGAATGCATATAGTATTTTGTACTGCATAAAGAACAGAGAAATCTTCCACATAACTTCAGACCATGCTGCCAATAGTGGCAAACATGGACACTGCACTAATGCAATTGTTATCGATGAGCACATTATGGAAAGGAATAGATACATACATACATGCACATTCATTATAGACTGTTATTCTTTTTGGTGATCAGTCAGCAAGCCTCTGTGAATGTACTAATCACCACAACAATCCCCCATTTCCAACTAGTTCTACATGTCTTATCTTTATATCATTAGAAACTGAGTCTAATCATCACCGCCTTGGTCTCCCTGTATTCCTCTTACCCTCCATGACCAACTCCATCATTCTCCTAGGTAACCTATCTTGCTCCATTCGCCTCACATAATACCCACCAATGCTTCTAGACTACAGCTCCATCCATAGGGTTCAATCTTAATTTAGGCTGTATTTCTTAATAACAAGTACCCTCCTGCCATTGTTCCAACCTGCTTTTACCAGCAATCATTCTTGCTACTTTCATGTCTGTTACTTCTAAATCCTGAGCCCACCCTGCCTGGTATAGTGAATATTAAGATACCTTGATAATCATTGCAATTCTTCCTCTTTGCCTGCTTATAGGTAGGTGCAATTACAGCTTCCATCCAATCTGAAGGTACCTTATTAACACCCCATGATAATCTTATTTTATGAAGCCTTTCCAACCCTTCCTTCCCACTACACTTCACAATTTCAGGTCTAATTACATTTATTCCTGATGCTTTATGACAATGGAGTATATCTACGATCCTTTCCTATTCCTTAAGAAAATTTCACCATCATCATTGCTCTCTTGACACAAAAGTTGAGAAACATTAGGGATTGCAAGTAATATATGACACAGTGAAGTTGCAGAAGAAAGACTGTGTTCTATGACTGAGATAATTATTCATGATAATTAATTTGATGTGAGTGTGATGCTGTGTTGTCTGACTCATCAGACTACTCACAGTGGTATTATGGCAGCATGTCTACTGTTTCATGTGAATATCAAAACTGATTAAATCTAAGTGATTTACAATAAATGTGAAATTCCTCTCAGGTATAAATAAGTTTCTCACAGGCTATGTGCTTTAGGAATTAAGACTGTAAGGCATTCTGAAAAGATATCTCTCTCATTAATACTCCTATCAAAATAGTGTACATGAGCAGAAAGTTTTACAAATAGATTTCCAGTAAGGTTGGTAGATTTCAAATTAGGTTGGCCATGTATATTTTTTGGCAGAGTAAAATCACACTTTCAGTCTTCACATAAATCTCCAGTTAATTCATGGATGTTGAAATTTTATTGCACCTAAAAACAATCCATGGATAAGAGGATTCTAAATGTGGGTTCAAATACATCCAGTATTTTTCAGTTACAAGAACTCAAACAACAACAAAAAGAAAGGCAAGACCCATAAGCTAAAAATATTTAGGTATCATTATTACATCTGAAATGGATAATTAAAAGAAAATACTGCCACAGATGCACAGTTGTTACAGTTTATAAATATAGATTACAGTCATGGTTCATCAGAACATGGACTAGAATGATGCAGCTTTTCATGTCAATGTATCCTGTCCTACCAGTTTCTTCTCCAACTAGTGCAGTGTTAAACAGATATCAGAAAATTTATATTTATTCCCCTCATGGCATTCGTATTAACAGACGGGTAACAGTAACTGCAAAATTGAACTATTTTAGTACATTTACCCTGAACAAGACAACAGAGGATTTTGAACTTCTAGTGTTCTACCGCTCATTCATAATCATACAATACTGGGGATTAATATTCCATTGCTGTGGAGTGGCATATGGTTTTGTGTCATCACTAAAAACCGCTAAATATTTAAACTCCGATGTAATTATGCCGAAAATAATGATTGTTCATTTAACTAAACAGCTTTACAGTACGTAATTAGCACATAACTAGGTTATGTTAGGTTTGCGGTCTGTAACCATGGCAGGGCACTTCACCCATTAAGAGGTCTTACGGATAGCACTGTAGCTGAACTAATATTTACAATTCTTTTATCATATTAACATCATGGCCTGCCTTATCATTCTAAACCTCTAGACTTGCTCCTAAACGAAATTAATGAAATCCAGCGGGAAACAGTTTCTAAAAAGATAACAATAATAAGGTTTTTACAACATTCCTTCAGTTATGCTAGATTTCATAGAACATTAATAAACCCGTGGTTTAAGGAGCAACGTGCCCGCCTGCCACCGGACGGTCCCGGTTTTGATTCCCTGCTGGGTCAGGGGTTTTTCATTGTAAATGATTAATATCCCTGGCCTGGGGACTGGGTGTTTGTGTCATCCTTAATGTTCCTTTCCTCACATTCAACACTCCACACTTCTTCCATTCCAATTACATGCAGGTTCATATTACATGGTGCAAATATTGGCAAAAGATCTCTATAGGTCGATGCCCTGAACAAATATCATTAAAAAATAATAAATAAAGCTGTTGCAGTACCTACAGCCACACAATCAGGTCAGGTGATACCAGTGTTGTAATATCATGGTGGAAAAAGAGGTGGTAACTATTTTGCCATTAACTGGTTTTTAATTCCAGTATAAGATGACTTTTCATTTCTATGGAATATTTAACCATCTCACTATCCACATGTGCCCTGTAAATTCCTCACCCTAACAGCAAATAAGTATAGAACTCCCCTAGATTTATCCATCTGTGCAATCTCAAAAGCAACACTTCATAAAGATTTAAGAGTATTGTGACAGTGGACAATCAAATTATCAAAGTTGAACATCAATGTTATAAAATATTCTCAATCAGTAGTGAAAGATGAGTAAAAATCAATAATGACCAAACTCCCCATATAAGCCTAAATTTAAATCTGTTCAAGCCAAAGAGGATAATATAGAATTATCAATACTGCATTAATGGACTCGATACCCGGATGATTTTAGGCGAAAAGGAAGCAATCAGTAACAACCAGTAATTTTATTACGAACATTAACCTAAATATCACTGCAGTAGCTTTACCTAATGAAAAAAAAGTCCATAGCATTGATAGGATCCAGAATCAGCACTAAATTTCAGGTACTGATATCTCAAATTCATTGGAAATCTTACTTGGGCCTTGCAGGTAAGACAAAGGTGCTCATTCCTTAAAGAATATGGCCAGGTCAGTTAATTTACACTGAAAATAATTAGTGTTTTGTAACCAATCATGAAACTATCCATGGGGAAAAATAATGAATCTAAGGTTCCAATGCCAACAACTAATTACTATTTCCAACAACAATGAATGACATCCAACACATAACATACTATGGGTGATGGTGTGGTCATCCCTGAAAATATATTATCAGTTTCAAATTTTGTCAATTATTTCACCCGTACATGTTTTGGGAGCCCCAAATTACTTCATCAGTGATTTCTACATCACAAATCAATATTCCCCATATCTTAAGCTATAACATTATTCATCTATGCATAAGACATCATCAATATATACCATCATTTTAACACATACACACATAATGGCCATTTCATGATAATGTTTGTTGTAATGGAACACTTTAAAACATTTATGAAAACTTCAACTGGTCATTCTTACGCTATGTAACACTTTAAAACATGTATTAAAAGTCAGATTGTTTCCTTAGAAAAATCAATCAGTGGTAAAATGTTTCTTCCTACTTTTTCCTGTTGTAGCCCACTTAAGTGTAAAAGCAAAGCAAAGTCATCTCCATACAGGCCATGAAGGCCCTTGGAAGGGTGGAAGGTAAAGGTTTCCACTATCCGTAACCTCGGCACTTGTTGCGGTAGAGTTGCTAGCTATACGCCCGGCCGCCTTTGCCCCAGGAATTAACCTGATACTCATTTTTGGTGTAGGATGAGTGAACCTCAGGGTCATATGCATCTCCAGAAGTGGAAAACTCGTTTCTTAAATCTTACAAATTCCTGGCGGGGATTTGAACCCACGTCCCTCCGGGCAAACCAAGCATGCCCTTACCACCACGGCCAGGCAGCCCCTCCACTTACGTGCAGGCCTATTAAAAAATTAACTATTATATTTTTGTCTTGTTATTCCTAGAACACTTTCTAGAATGAACTGGTTTATCATTGAATTATTTGACTCCTTGGAACACCTAAGCGTGTAAATCATTATTATCATGACAGATGGAATCTTTCTATGTTGGTGTTGAGCTGGAATTTCAACAGAGTGGATCAAATGTCCCATCATGTCCTTGAATTCATGGCTATTATTTGCTCTCCTGGCTGTAAATTATTGAAGTGGACGAAGACTACCAGCTTACCAGCCTAACGCTTATTGATTCTATGTCATGCAAACTAGCTTTAAAGGTTTAGAAACATTAAGATGACAGGAATCGTTCCCCAAAAGGCTAATGTATTTGAGCACCTTTAATACCATCAGGGTGATAAAGGATTTAATATGCCAACTTGAAACCAGAAGGCAAGCCATCCACAACCTGAGCTACTGAGACTGCAATTTTTCCTGACAAGAGCTATAAAGCAAAGAGAGATGAAGAGAAACCCACTTCTTCTTCAGCTTTTAGACATGCTGTGCATAATAAAAGGTGCATACTTTTAAATTCTGCATTTGTGTAACCGTAAAAAGTATACTTAGTCAATTTGAGATTACTATACAAATATATATGTGCCTTAAGAAAAGACAGCACGATTCTCATATATCTCCTGAACATCAGTTAAAAGTAGAGTTATTTAACCAATCAAACTCAGATGACTGCTAAGGGTTTAATTGTAATCACTCTATAGTTACCTGGAATGATACTTACGCATAAAGTATTTGAAGTTTCCTCAAAGCAGATTGGTTCCTCTTTGACCTTTACTTCCAAATCCATTTTAAATAGTGTGCGAAAGTATAGATGGTTTTGGGATGTAGATTACTTCCACAGACCTTGCACTGAAACATGACCAACAAACACTATTATTGCTATCTTGGAGGTGAAGCTTCCATGGTGTGAAGAATTATTTAGTTTATATTTCCGAGTTGAACCCTGTTGTTGGCAATACATCCCGTGCAGTTTGCTGATGTTTCGAATACATTGCAGTATTCTTTGCCAAGGCGACTGAAATAGTGATGAGTCAGTCTTCCAGGCAGCAGTCACAACTGCAAAAGTGGCCCTGACCTTAGTCTTTTATATCCTAGCATTTCTGGCTGACATAAGCCTCTGGCTGTCTCATGAGAATTCTGGAAGGTATGTGTAACAGCCAGGTAGTGGGGGATTGCCCACGCTGTTATGTAAACACGCAGGCCGAAACCCCAATTACATAACAGCGCGCCCAAGCCCCCACTACCTGGCTGTGACACATACATTCCAGAATTCTCACGAGACATCCAGAGGCTTATGTCAGCCAGAAAGGCTAGCATATAATAGACCAAGGTCAGGGCCACACTTATAGTTGTGACTACTGCCTTGGAGACTGACTACCTCGGATCGAGTACGGGTATTTCAGTCGCCTAGACAAAGAATACTGCAATGTACTCGTAACTTCGGCAAACTGTGCGTGATGTACAGACAACAGCAACACGTTTCAACCCGGAAAATAAACTAAACTAGTATTGCTGTTTTGTAGTCAAGACTGTAGTTTTAGGTGACTGTTGATATTGTGCTCAAAGCCACAGGACCTTCAGTTTTACCTGGAAACTGAACCTCAGGGATAAACGATTTCAAGGAAAGAACATCCCACACCCAAAGAATGGGATCAATTTGCACACCCCTTGTGAAAAGCCTGTGACTATGCAACTTACATATCGGCCACTACACTGGGAGTCTAATGACTGGTTTGATGTACCTTCTTTTTTCATGATTTGTTTATATCATACTGACACCGATAGGACTTATGGCATTAAGGCTAGGAGTGCGAAGCAAGTGTCTCTGGTCTTGAGTGAGGTAGAGTCCCAGCATTTCTTTGGTGTGAAAATGGGAAAACACAGAAAACAGTATCTAGGGCTCTGACTTCCTTCACACTCCTAGCCCTTTCCTATCCCATCATTACCATGAGTTATATCTGTGTCAGTGCAATGTAAAGCGAACTGTAACAAAAAAAACATTCTACAAACAAACCTTCGAAACTAATCTTTTCTTGCTCCACTTGCAGGGAAAATGATCCACTTTTAGCCACTGTGAAGACACAATTACCACGCCCTGTCCCTCCACTAGCTATATTGGCTGTGTAACTTTTGTACTGCTCAATATAAAACTCACTCTCTTTACACTAGAGTCCAGTGGCGATTCAGACACAATATAAAATTTGAAAGTCACTATTAGGAATGTTCTGATATAGTACATTCAGTTTTGTTTTCAATCCACAAACCTTCAGATAGTAAGTGGTGAGCCCAGTCTTATTAATAACACTTGCAAATTATCCTGGATGTTAATGACAATTGTGGGTAAGCCCTGTGCCTCATGTATTTTAATAAGCCAGTTTCTTACACAGATATAGCCATAGTACTTCTCTCGACGCACATTACTCACGGGCTAGCAGACCCTTTAAGAGCTACCATACAATATGTTGAATGTAGTAGCAGTTTAGCCAGATTCCTTATTGATTAAACAAATTATTTGATAGAGGATAGCCAGGTACTCATTGGCAACTTTATCCAAAAAGTTGCAACCATTACTGATTTTGCTACAATATATACTGTATGTCCATTACAACAAACAGCTTCAAACTGGTTATGAACTCCTTTGTTACAACAGTTCCAAACTGGCTATAAACAATTTTGTTACAACAAACAGTTCTGAACTGGCTTCAAACTACTTTGTTACAATGAACAGTTCCAAACTGGTTATGAACACTATCAAAATTACTTTAATGAGCATACATGAATCAGAATGCTTCCAGAACTGATTGTTAATAATGGTTTGTTGGAATTAGTAAATGCATTTGTGAACTGTATAAACACCTTCTACGAATTGTTTTAAAGCCTTAAAAATGGATTATGGAAGATCTCATTGTTCCAATGAGAAGTACTGCATGTAATCACACCATTTACTGGTCGAATGAAATGTGCATGTATAGAACAAGCAGTCCCTGGTATTGAATGCGCACTGCTGGCATTGGCTCTGAAATGGTTCTCAATGTAGTTAGAACAGCATGAATTCAGAACTTACAGTTCAGAAGCAGTTCTGAATTTCTATTGGAACAGCATGTACACTGCCACCCAAAAGCATTGGCACAGACACTTTTTCGCATCTAATACAATTGTACAAATACTAGGAACATTATATGTATACCATTAACCCTTCCTCAATAAAGGAAATAATTTGTATATTAAACTATTTTCTAAACACAACATGAGCACATGTATTCTGTTACATTCCGGTTTAATCCCTCTCAAAAAAGTATTGGCACACTATGTTGTTTGTTATTGAGCTTTACAGACAGCACCGCACGTACCAGATTTGTGCAATCGGAGTTGACAAACAGATCAGTCGCTTGCCTGACGCCATTGTAAGGGTCATTCTCTTGCCATGATGAATCCAAAGGTGAAGGAGTATTCCCTGTTGTTCCGCACCAAGGTGGTATTCTTGCATTTGCAGGGTAAAAGTTACTGTGAAATTGGTAAAGAACTTTCTGTTACTTATTCAGCAGTGCAGGCAATCATCAAGAAGTTTCAAGAGACTGGTACAACAGACAATAAAGCAGATCTAGGCGTCTAAGTGTTCTTACATGTGGGGAGTGTCGGAGCATAGTTCGTCTTACACTAAAAGAGCCCTTTAAAATGCAAGGTCGATTGTATCGGACATCCAGTCAACTTCCAACAAAAAGGTCATTTCTCAAGGTATTAGGAATGTTTTGAACACAGCTGATATTCATGTGAGATCTCCCAGAAAGATACCATTTATCTTGTAAGTTAACTGAAGAAAACACTTCCAGTTCACCAAAGATTATTTCAAAAAATCGAATGAATTTTGGAATTCTGTGATATTTTCTGACGAAACCAAGTTTAACTTGTTTGGATCTGATGGAAATATAAAAGTGTGGCGCAAACCAAATACAGAGCTCCAATCACAACATGCCCTACCAACAGTAACAGACGGGGGAGGAAGCATGGTGCTTTGGGGATGCATGGGAACTTCTAGTGTTGGTGTCTTGGCAATTATTGAAGGTGTCATGGATCATCGTAAATATGCCGATGTGTTGAGAGGCTACTTATGTAGCAGTGCCCAGAAACTGGGTCTTCATGGCATCTTTTACTTTCAACAAGACAACAACCCAAAACATACGGCTCTGCGAAAGCAGGAGTGGTTACTATAATGCACCATGAGGAGTTTTCACTTCACACAGAGCCCTGATCTTAACCCAATAGAGCACCTTTGCAATCACTTGGAGACAAAAGTTTGAAAATGTCGTTCTACGGGGAAGCGCGAGCTTCAGACGGTGTTCTTGGAGGAATGGTCAAAAATCTCAGGAGAGATAACTCGCAACATGGTTCCCTCCAAGCCAAGAGGTCTACAAGCTGTCATCAGTGCCAACGGTATGCACACAGGCTACAAGACTTGAGTTATGTGAATTACAGAGACTTTAGCTTCATTTGTGTATAGGTGTGCCAATACTTTTTTGATGTGCAGAGCAACTGATTTTGTTTCGTAGATATGTATTTTTGTTGTGAGAAACCAATTATAGGCTACTCAAAGAACCTTATATTTACTACTGTACATTTCAATCAACGTTATTAGTGTGGAATTTGTATATAATGGTAAGTGTGCCAATACATTTTTGGTGCCAGTGTATACTACAACGCATGAGCAGGCTATTCAGAATCAATTCCGTACCATGTTGGAAAATAAACTTGCATGTTTTATCACTTAGAATGGTAGCTGAGATATATTTAATGTAGACAGCCTACATTTGGCCGAAAATCAGAATTATCTTGCCGATGATCTTTTATGTTTAAATACGAACTGAACAATAAAGCTTACCTTAGTTTCTATCTCGTAAAGTACGTGTTTAAAGTTCCTTATGGAGATTTACAAGATTGAGACTTCTTTGGACGCGGTGTAAAACGTACGAAACTGCAATTACCTGAAGTAGAAAATCTTATGTGAAACAGCACAATCCACAGAATAAATCTACACAAAAAGCTGCAGTATGTCCGAGATACACAGTGCAAAACAAATTAATTTGAACATTAATTAACAACAAGCCAACCACTTCGAAACTAAACCGGAAATAGTGAATAGGGCTCCTCACCAATTTATAACCAGTGTGTTGTTCCTCGACCGTATACATACACACCCGGTATAATTTATTTATCTCCAGCTAACTACTCCACTATTAACTATCAATACAGACGTTTCCCTGGTGGGCTTTACACGTGGTAGTGGTGGGGGTAAGGTTAGGCAGTGTTCGGTTATTGGTGTTGATTAGGAAGGGGCGTAGGCGTTGAAGGAGGGATCGGATATAGTGGGGTTACTGCCTGCTCGATCTGAGTGGGGTATAGTAGCCATTACTGATTGAAAACAGCTGATTTGCGAGCCTTAATCTGAAAATGCAAAAACCCGATGAAAAAAGTCAAGTTGTGAGTTTCACAAATAGGAAAAGTCCTCTCAGTTTTAATTACTGCGTTTATGGGGTGATGCCAATATGCAAAATGTCACTCAAAATGTAACTCATAATTTAGGTTAATTTGAAATGTCACGAATGGGCAACGTCTTTTACCCATAACAACGAATAAACCTATTACTTAGTACTATTTAGTTTAATTTTTTAACCTAGTTCTTGCTTTAGGATGCATGTGTATAATATGCTATGTATCAAATTAAATTATAAGTTGGGGTAGCCTATATCAACTTGTTAAAATCCACAGTTTCTCTTTAGATAAGTTAGGCCTACACGGGTGGAGATTCCTTTTTGTAGGTTGATATTCGGTTCCCTTAAATAGTTATTTAAAGAAAAGAAAAAAAAGCCGCCGGGTTGAATAGTTCAGTGCTCAAATACGTCAGCCTCGTGTCAGTATATTTACTGGCACGTAAAATAACTCTGCGGGACAAAATTCCGGCACCTTGCCGTCCCGAAAACCGTGCAAGTAGTTAGTGGGACATAAAACCAATAGCATCCTCACGTTATTATTACTAGCACGTACCCGAGCTCCCGCCTGCGTTTATTAATTTAACCGTTAGATGTTTTTGAACCATGTATTTACTTTTTTAAATTTAGTAATACACATCGTTTTTAAATAAATTGTATGAAGTACATTATTTTACTTTTAATTTCACCCCTTCTCACCCCTTCTACATTAATATATGGTCGTTTTCTCACTCACTTTCTTCCCCTCCCCCTTGAGGTGTCTTACCCCACAGTACTTTATTTCCAGATAGTAAGTCTTAGTTTGGTTGAGAGCTGTGTGGGAACAGACACAGTACACTATTACATCTGTAATCTCTGTCATTTTGGACATTTTCTTTTTCACCCCTTCTAACCCCCATTCCGATTGGAGATGAAATTTGACTTAAACGGCATCCAGAGTGTTACAGTTCCTCTCAGCAATCACAAAAACAATGGATTCGACACTAATATAAGTCGTTTCTATTTATTATCGTATGTTATCTCTCCCCCCTATGGTTGCTAGGATTTCTTGCCTCCACACATTTTCTTCTGGATAGTAAGACATATTTTTACCAAGTTTAATTGAGAGCTATTCTGGAACATAAGCACATTCATCTGCAAACTCGGTCATTTTGGACATTTTCTTTTTCACCCCTTCTCACCCCCCCTCCCCCCCGCTACAAAGCCAATACGGGCTGAACATGCACATAAACGATATCTGGAGAGTCATTATTCATTTTAGCAACACCAAAAACCATGGATTCGACACTATTTTTGATTATTTTGATAACTCAGCCCTTCCCACCACCCCCAACCCCTAGGGGTGCTAAGAGTGTCTGATTCAGAAACTTTCTCAGGCATGCGCACAACAACTCACCAACGGTTCATCTCAATCGGATGAATGGTGTAGGAACACATATGGGACAAAGACACATTCGTTTTTATATACACAGATTATTATTATTATTATTATTATTATTATTATTATTATTATTATTATTATTATTATTATTATTATTATTATTATTATTATTATTATTATTATTATTATTATTAGACGGTCAGCATGAGGACATCTGCGGCTTTTGTAACCAGGTCTGCCGCAATTTGTATTGAACAACTCCTTAGATCTTTGTATTTGAGTTTTGGGTCACTTAGCTGTAAACTTTCATTAGGGAGATCGTGGGTTTGAATTCCACTCTCAGCAACTCTGCAGATGGTTTCACCGCGTATTTAGTTGTACAGTCTAGGTCACGTAGTGTGCGGATCGCATTCAGGACATAGTGGGTTCGAACCCCACTGTCGGCAGCCCTGATGATTATTTTCCGTGGTTTCTCGTTTTCACACCAGGCAAAAGCTAGAGCTGTACCATGAATAAGGCCATTACCGGGCGAGTTAGGCGTGTGGTTAGGGGCAAGCAGCTTTGAGCTTGCATTCGAGAGATAGTGGGTTCGAATTCCACTGTCGGCAGCCCTGAAGATGGTTTTCCGTGGTTTCCCATTTCCACACCAGGCAAATTCTGGGGCTGTACCTAAATTAAGGCCACAGCCGTATCCTTCCAACATGTAGTCCTTTCCTATCCTATCGTCGCCATAAGACCTATCTGTGTCGGTGCGATTTAAAGCTACTAGCACTTTCCTATTCCCTCGTCGCCATAATACCCATCTCATACCCTCAGAACTGGAATCTGAGCTGCTGCGCCGATGGTCTGTTGTATTGTGGTTTAATATAATGTTGTTTGTCCCTAGTCCTTCAGAGTTCTTGGGGCAAACACAGCACAGTGGGGCTCCTCTTAATTCTGGGCTTGAAAATAGGCTACCTTTAACCTATGGAACAGATGACTTTGACAGCCACTTCTAACCTGGAGAACAGAGGAGAGTAACGAGGATGTGAGGAACGTAATTATGTTTGTGATTGTTAACTATTGAGCTGTTTTAATATCCATGTCTATTGAGTATTCAGACTGAAGCATGGTCCAACCCCTAATAGCTCCTCCGTCAGCCATCACACACGGCCTAGATGTCACTGAAGAGTTGTACTAGGGAAATGAGAAGTGAGATTTTTAGTTTCCAGTTGCTTTCCTCACCGAGTCAGGAATTGCTATTAAATATATTAAATATCATTCTGTCAAGCCTGCTGAAAATGATACACCAACTGACCCTATGAGCAACATTTTCACATCATACATAACAGGGACTGGCTGCATAACGAATGGCATTACTAGCATCACTCATACCCAGTAGCGGCGATTGGGGGGGAGGCAAAAAAGTGCAGACAACAAAATTTACCTGGGTTTGTGGGATATAGTGGCGCGGGGGAGTATAGACATCGAAACTGGAAAAATGCTACAAAGTGGTAAGTTTTTTATGCTTACTGAGCGAATTTCGACGGAGAGTTAAAGGTTGACAGTCAACCAACTTATGTGCGGTAATAAAAGCTATTGTGAGATTTTGATTCTATACTGTACAATAAGTACCTCTAGGCCTAGATTAGAGAAAGTAAAATCTGTCCCCAGGCGAACAAGAACAGAGAATCTCCTGGACAAGGAAACTGGACAGAAGTACATGGATACGATTATTGAAGGGTTACAGGCAATAGACTGGTTTAGGTGGCATACAGGGTTAGTAGAATGACGCTTAAGGAGTTGCAAAGAATGATAAATAAACTCCATTGTCATAAAGCAGCAAGAATAGATGAAATTAGACCTGAAATTTGAAATGGAGTGGGAAGGCTGGGATGAAATTGCTACACAGAGTAATAGCATTACGGGTAGCGGGTAGAGACCCTCTTTGAGGCAGCTCTACTGCCAACGTGAGTCCGAGATCACACTGACGCGGTGTGTAGCATCTGGTAAGGTTCCAGCTGACCGTTACGAGCGAAAACCTCTACGACATCTGCAGTGGAGAAGATGGACTTCAGTATAGTGGAGATGATGGCAGAGGCAGCCCATTACTCGGGGATTAATAAGAGTGCACTAAATGAATCTGCTACCTTGTAGATGAAGTAGAGGACTACTAAAGGCTAGGGGAGTTCTCGCTGACAGAAAATTCCTCGATTGTGGTAGACCCAGCAAGTCACAGAAGAGGAAAATAAAATGGATTGCTTTCAAATGTTTTTAAATGTTTGATAAATTTCCAAGTTCTTTGAGAACTTTTAAGAAAAATTGATAGGGAATCTGCCACTTGGGTGGCAGCGCTAAATGGACTGATTATTCAACACAAAAACGAGCCTCGGAAATTAACTACTTTTTCGGTTTTCGGAGAGGAAAGAACAGTAAAACACAGACTGCGGCCAACATTTCTGATACATTTGGAATTAATTATGACTTGAGTATATTAACCGTGACCAATAAAGTCAATGAAATCACTGACATGATGGACCACAGGCATCTAACGATCTCAGGCCTGAGTGAAACAAAATGGAAGGGTTGTGACACAAAAACATTAGTTAATGGCCTTTAACTTTGTTAGAGTAGAAATAAGACCACAGCAAGGAATGGTATGGGGATAGTCCTACACCAGGACATTGACTATATTTCTGATGTAACATATGTTATTGAAAGATTAATTACAATAAATTAAAGGTTTTTAAATGAAGAATATCTTAGAATTGTTCAGGTCTACGCTCCCCAACAAGGCTGTAGTGAAGAAGAAAAGATAAATTTCCTACAGCAATTGGAAGACAACATCGATGAAGTGAACCTCATAATGATATGTGACTGTAATGCCCAGTTAGGAACAGAAAGAACAGTATACGAGGCAAACATGAAATCATTCGGGTATGGAAGGAGAACTTTTACTTGACCTATGCTTGAGAAACAAACTCTTAACATGGTTCCAGAAGAAAGAAAGTCATAAGGTGACCAGATACAGCTGGGATGGCAAATCAAAATCTCTGATTATTAAGGACGTTGATAGCGGAGCTAAAGTGCTAGATATCAAAGTCTTTCCAAGTGAATGTCTTGAAAGTGATCAATCAATCAATCAATCAATCAATCAATCAATCAATACTGATCTGCATTTAGGGCAGTCGCCCAGGTGGCAGATTCCCTATCTGTTATTTCCTAGCATTTTCTTACATAATTTCAAAGAAATTGGAAATTTATTGAACATCTCCCTTGGTAAGTTATTCCAATGCCTAACTCCCTTTCCTATCAAAGAATATTTGCCCCAATTTGTCCTCTTGAATTCCAACTTTATCTTCATATTATGATCTTTCTTACTTTCAAAGACACCACTAAAACTTATTCGTCTACTAATGTCATTCCATGCTATCTCTCCGCTGACAGCTCCGAACATAGCACTTATGATATAGATGTTGATTCCCATAGATATTTACATAGATATTCCCATAGATATAGCCCATATTTTCAATCCCATTTATGTGATTACCCCAATGAAGATCTTTCCTTATATTAATACCTAGATACTTACAATGCCCAATAACGGACCATTTATATTAGTATTACATACCACTTAGTCGAGTAGCTCGTCTTCTTTCTCCCACGTCTTCCCAGCCCAATCCGTGCAACATTTTTGTAACGCTACTCTTTCGTCGGAAATCAGCCAGGACAAATCGAACTGCCTTTCTTTGGATTTTTCCACTTCATGAATCAAGTAATCGTGGTGAGGATCCCATACACTGGAACCATACTCCAGTCGGGGTCCTACCAGAGATTTATATGCCCTCTCCTTTACATCCTTACTACAATCCCTAAACACCCTCAGAACCACGTGCAGAGATCTGTACCCTATATTTACAATCCCATTTATGTGATTACCCCAATGAAGATCTTTCCTTATATTAGCACCTAGATACTTACTATGATCCCCAAAAGGAAATTTCAACCTGCCACCGCAGTAATTAAAACTGAAAGGACTTTTCTTGTTTCTGAAACTCACAACCTCACTTTTAAACCCGTTTATCATCATACCATTGCCTGCTGTCCATCTCACAACATTATCGAAGTCATTTTGCAGTTGCTCACAATCTTTAACCTATTTATTACTCTATTTAGAATAACATCATCCTCCAAATCCTTATCTCTGATTCCACTTCTTTACTCATATCATTCATATATATATATATATATATATATATATATATATATATATATATTGTACCAGGAAAAGTTGTGGGCAAAGGGCATGAGTAGGACCTCAGGGAGTGGAACTGGGTTTTGGAGCCGATACAGAGAAGGATAGTCTCGCAGAGCGAATAATAGATGGTAAATAATTTTTTTTTCTTAAAACGATTTATTAATTTTTCACCCTGCGGTATGATTATTGACTCAAATTTTGCATAGAAATTAAATGTCGAAAATAATCTCCTTAAAAAAAATGGCATAAATATCATTGGTTTCAAAGTCTTTCATATGTGGGAATTTCCACCTAAAGTCTTTTTAAACCTAAGCACACTTTTATAATGAGAAATTATCAAAGTTTTCAGTTCTCAGTTCGTCAATCTCGATATATAGCACACTTGAAAGCCTACAGTCTTTCTACTGAAATTAAATTTATCACTTTTGAGAAATTATGAAAATTGTTCACACGCGACACTGAAGTTTCACTGTTCAAAATAAATGAAAAGGTTTAGTCAGTTTGTTACTCACTTATGACAAGAACTGTTGCTACCAAATGTCGAAAGATGGACGTCTGGAATGTTCCATGTAGAATCAGGATTGGCGATGTTGACGTTCCCAATGAGGTGATGACGGCTGGAACTGGATCACGTTGAGTTGTAGCTTGTTCGGGTGATTTTCGCACACGAAAATGGCGTATGAAGAATCACAGTCCTTTCTGTACGAAATGCTATTTACAGTCGTTATTGAAACGTTCATAATCACACAGTTCACATAAAAAAAAAGAAAGTAAGTCGATAAGCACAGTCTTTGAACACAGTCTGAAGTTGCTAGGGATTATTTTCTGCTAATCCTGTTACTATAATGTTATATTAACACAGAAAAGTTCTCACTTTTTCACTCAAATTACTACTGTGAGTCTTATGTTGGTGTGACGTGAATATGAGTTCTGGTAATTCTAAGTATTAGGCTCAGTAAAAGTTCAATGTTACTTGAAGTTACCTAAGTCCACACGTAATGAAATAGTTAATATTTGTACTCCAATAAGTTCACTCACGTTACAGTCTTAAATGTCTTTAGGATTATATTGTAATCGCAACGCGGTATACTAACTGCAGTGCGACGTCCTTTAATAATTCTATCGGTGATAGAATTTCGCGTTCCGGAGATACGACGGAAAGTACTTCTACCGTGACTGCGCGAACATACTGTACGCGGGCCGGTCTCTTCGCTATCTCACTCACACAGCTGTTTGCTTGTCCTTGTACTAGTTTGCGGGCTGTCTGGCCTTGACATATATAGATACCAGCGCAGGGAGGGGTGGCGGCTCTCTCGGCCTTGTGACCATGATTACGTAATTTCGTTGAGACTTTAAATTATTATAACTCAACAACCGTTTGATGAATTAATTTGAAATTTACAGGGATTAACTTTTATGATGTTTGCTATAATTCAGCGTTTGTCCCGTTGAAATTGGTTAAGGTGTTAAAAAGCTGTTAAAAGAAAATTTCTTTCGAGAAATATCTCTAGGGGAGGTGAGCTTCAAGCGACAGGTGACGTCACTTGACTCCGCCTAGCGCACTCGTAGGGTCTGGCACATACTGGAACATTCTTTACATGGATGTTCGTACGTCGGTCGGATCTTTAATGCTGGAAATAACATTTCTTTCAATTAACATGGACCAGGACCTAGGCCTTCCTGGTACAATATATATAAGAAAACATAAAGGTCCAATAATACTGCCTTCAAGAAATCCCCTCTTAATTATTACAGGGTCAGATAAAGTCTCGCCTACTCCAATTCTCTGAGATCTATTCTCTAGAAAAATAGCAACCCATTCAGTCACTCTTTTGTCAAGTCCACTTGCACACATTTTTGCCGGTCATCTCCCATTGATCCACCCTATAAAATGCTGTAGACAGGTCAATCACGATACAGACCATTTGCCCTCCTGAATCCAAGATATCTGCTGTACCTTGCTAGAATCCTTCAAGTTGAGCTTCAGTGGCGTAACCTTTCCTAAACTCGAACTGCCTTCTATCGAACCAGTTATTAATTTCGCAAACATGTCTAATATAATCAGAAAAAATGCCTTCCCAAAGCTTACATGCAATGCATGTCAAACTGACTGGCGTGTAATTTTCAGCTTTATGTCTATCACCCTTTCCTTTACGCATAGGGGCTACTATAGCAACTCTCCATTCATTTGGTATAGCTCCTTCATGCGAACAATAATCAAATAAGTACTTCGGATATGGCACTAAATCCTAACCAATTGTCTTTAGTATATCCCCAGAAATCTTATAAATTCTAGCCGATTTTGTAGTTTTCAACAAGTAGGAGAAGGAAACCTAAGATTAAGAACTGGAAACTAGAGGAATGGAATAGCAAGTAACAGTTCAAGAGAGGAACAAAATAAACTACCAATGGTAATGAAGAATGGTCTATATGCAGTGCTGTCGAGCTATGTTGTAAAACACACACTAGAGTTAATGTAAAGAGAACTTCATGGTGGAACAACCAAGTAAAGGAGGCAATAAAGAAGCATGGGCGCGCGTATGACAGTTTATAAGGGGGCCTAGACCTGGGGTTATGTAGTATTTTTAATATTTTGAAAGATGAATGGCGACTTGTAGAATAACACCCACGGTATCCTGTGCCTGTTGGCGGGGGTTGGTACTACCAATTCCACGAATATACCGACTTTTAAATCATTTTCTTGAAAGAAGAACACCTGTCTACATTATATTTTTGCCTTGCGCCCGGGCATGGGCGCCCTTGTAAAGGAGGGAAATGCAGGCAGGAGTGACGGGGATAGACCTAAACTCAGTAACTGAATCACAATGAAGAAACGTGAACAAGAAAGAAAATTACAGATCAAAGGAATTGTTTGTGAGGAAAAAGAAATATGCTGGGATGAATTTACACACAAAGTGGAGGAAGGCTCTAAAGGTAAGATGATGATGTTATATGGCATTGTGAAAAGTAAGAGAAATGGCCAGGAAGACATTAGGGCTATAGAGAATGCTGATGGACAGAGAGCAAGGCATGTGCAAGACGTCAGGAATGTCATCAAAGTACATTTTGATAATCTCTTAAATTGACCAATAAAGCCAGAATCTGGTGATTGGTCAGGAATAACTGGGAATGATGTACTGATTACAACCAGACGCACAAAACTACACCAGATGAAGAGTGGTAATGGATGAAGTAACAGCCTGCCTGGTGCCCATCATCGTTGACAGCCTGGCTAGTCAGTTCGCGTCCCATTCACCATCAGAATGTTAGCCAGCAGGATATGGGAGGTGGTGGTATACAATTCCAAACCTCCCTCCAGTGTTTATATGGAGGGAGGGCATGTGACGCTGTTGATGGTAATTCGTCCGTCGGATGGGATGTAAAGCTTTGAGCAGATGCCTTGGTGTTATTCAACAGAAGTAGGCTACGTGCCGACACCAGGTTTCACCCCCTCCCTGTCTCATTTTCAGACACCCAGACACACAAGTCGCCCATGGGAAGCTACACTCTCAACCATATTAGAGCCTATCTGAGAGGAAGAACAACATGGCTTTAGATCTCATAGAAGTGCTCGTGGAGAAGTACAAGCTAAAATTCTATTTGTGGTCTTCTTGGATTTGGAAAAGGCTCTTTACAGCGTTCCAAGAGATGTCATCTGGAGAAGCCTAGAAAAACTAGCCGTACCAGACTACCTTACTGGCAAGATCAAAATGTTATACAATAAATGCTACTGTTGCAACAGAATTGCTGACAATCATTCAGAATGGTTTGAGACAACTTGAGGAATACAACAGGGAGGTGCTCTTTCATATCTACTGTTTGTGACAGTCAGATGCTCTAAAGAAAGACTTGAAAAAAGAACTAATTCGAGAGTTAAATGCCTTGGTGTCTGCTGATGATGTAGGTATTTGTGGGATGCAGAAAAGGAGGTACAAGACCAGCTCAACAAATGGGTAGACTAAAAGTAAGAAAAACCAAAACCATTGCCATTAAAATGAATAGAGACAAAACTGGTTGCCAAATACGTCTTGAGGGATAGTTATTATTAACTTATAGAATTACGAATTAGGAATTCGAATCATTTATCAAGGGAAAGATTCAAATAATTTCCAGTTCTTTGAAAACCTTTAAAAAAGAAGCTATCGATAGGGAATCTGCCATCTGGATGACAGCCCTACATGCAGATCATTGAGTATGAATGACAATACATTACAACAGTACAAGAATTCAAGTACCGGTACCTTGGGAGCGAGGTCCCAAACATGGGTGGAGAAAGAAGAGGAGGGGACCGGAGGGTCATCATGGAGGGAGAGACCTACATGCAGATCATTGATGACGAATGACAATACATTACAACAGTACAAGAATTCAAGTACCGGTACCTTGGGAGCGAGGTCCCGAACAAGGGTGGAGAGAGAAGAGGAGGGGACCGGAGGGTCATCATGGAGGGAGAGACCTCCATGGATAGACAACGCTGGTGAGAGCTCACTGAACACCACACTATCCGGTAAGCAGGAAGGGTTACATCATAATGAGTAGGGCCCAGGTTTTGATGAAAGGTCATCTTTTTTCTGGGTATTCAGAGCCGATGCTTTGTGACAATTAAGTGTATTCTGCAATAAATATGTTAGATTTGGGAGGTTCACACAAGTATGAAGAATGAGAGTTTTCCACCTAATCAATACTTTATTATATAAAGTGTCTAATGTATTTCAATCGCATTAAAACACGGGACCGGTTTTCACCTATTAATTAGGTTATCTGCTGATGGACCTGCTTACACAATAATGATTGTACAATGTAAAACATTACTTATACTACACATGAATGTCACGTATTCCAATATAATATAAAATAAAATGCTATATACAACAGAGTACAGTTCCTGAAGTATTTTGTGCAGTGCTCATATATTACAGATTTTACAATACAGATATTCTAACCATGTATTCATTATTTGTCTAAGACGATTATTAAGAAATTTATAATTTTTATTACGTAAACTTTTAAAACTTGAGGTCAGTTTAAGAGAATTTCAGGGGCATTTTATAGGTCATTTTTCAATAATTTTAGGTCATCAACATCCGGGCCCTAAATAGCATTAGTTTTGAAAGTTGTTAAGGTACCTTCTGATTGGATGAAAACAGTAACTGTACCTCTCTATAAGCGGGGCAACAGGAAGGATTGCAACAACTGTATTCCATTGATCTGTATACCAGGCTAGTCCCGCTCCTTGGCTGAAAGGTCAACATTGACGCCTTCAGTTCAGAGGGTCCCAGGTTTGATTCCTGCCCAGGTCAGGGATTTTAACTGAGTCTGATTAATCATTCTGGCTCGGGGACTGG
Source organism: Anabrus simplex (assembly GCF_040414725.1). NCBI lineage: Eukaryota > Metazoa > Arthropoda > Insecta > Orthoptera > Tettigoniidae > Anabrus > Anabrus simplex. The sequence goes on along the minus strand of NC_090274.1, from coordinate 83,772,276 downwards.
GTGTCTGTGTTTGTCCCAGCACTCTCCTCTTTATATACAGACAACACACCACACTACCAACCAGCACAGAAACACACAATAGTGATTAAATCCCTCCATATAGAGTTGGCGTCAGGAAGGCCATCCGGCAGTAAAAGAGGGCCAAATCCCCTTGAGCAACACAGTTTTCACACACGCCACAGGTGTGGAAAAAGTGATACAAGAAGAAGTACAGTATACCAGGCTAGGTGCTCACTAGCTTTTTGGAAAGGAGGGTACGATCAGTGGTTGAAATTCTGTGTGTTTTCAGACCTCGAAGGTGCTGTACAGAAAGGCGTATGAAGTACTGAGAGATTATGGGATTAAGGGTAGATTATTAAAAGTAATCAAAAAATATATTTATATTGACATTTGGGTTACAGTGAGAACTGACAACGGGGTGAATTCTTTGCTCAAGGTACTTACAGTGATTAGAAAAGGCTGTGAGTTTTTCACCTTTGTTGTTCGTAGTTTACCTGGATCATCTACAGAAAGCTATGAAGTGGCAAGTAGGGATTCAGTTAGGTGGAAATGTGGTCTGGCATGTGCTGATGACTTGGTCTTATGGTAGTCTGTGCTGAAAGCCTGCAATCGAATATCTTGGAATTAGAAAATAGTTGCAGCAAGTATGATATGAAAATTATAATTTTCAAGACTAAAGTGATGTTAGTAGGGATGAAATCTGAGAGAATTGAATGCCAGATTGAAAATACAAAACTGGAAGAGGTAGTTCATTTGAAGTATTTAGGTTGTGCAGTATGGTGAGATTGATAAAGGTGCAGCAAAGCTATTGCAGTGAGCTTGCAGTTGCAATCAACAGTATTCTGTAAGAAAGAAGAAACTATCTTTACATTGTTCTGTTTTTAGGCCAACCTGGCTGTACAGGAGTGAAAACTGGGTAGACTCAGAATATCTTATTCATAAGTTAGAAGTAACAGACATGAAACTAGTGAGAATGATCGCTGGTACAAACATGTGGAAACAATGGCAAGAGGCACTTAGAATGTTGAGATGAAAATTAAGTTAGGAACCGATTCGATTGATGAAGTTGAACACATAAACTGGCTTCGGTGGTTGGGTTATGTGAGGCGAATGGATGAGGATAGATTGCCTAGGAGACTAATGGGTTTGATCATGGAGGGTAGGAGAGGTAGAGGGAGACCAATATGATGATGGTTAGACTAATTATGAACATGATATGGAGGTAAAGAACCGAACTTGTTACAAATAGAGGACTGTAAAGGCATTTAGTAAATTCACAGAGGCTTGCAGACTGAACACTGAACAGCATAACAGTCTATAATGGAGATGTATGTATGATGACCAAGATATGGATATTCATCAAGTAACTACCATAAATGCTTCAGATCAATATGGTAATCTATAATCCAAGTCTCTCCTGCATTTGACTGAATAACAGTCATATTAACAAGATTATGCCTTTCTTGTTTTGTGACAGAGATATGGCCCTTCAGTTAATACCAAATAGAATACAATTTTATTTGTTTCTTTAGGTTTGGTTCTGTATATGTGTATGGGATGGTTTCACCTTTCATTTCGATAATGTATTTTATTAATTCAAAAGGGGAATAACACAGGGCCATTTTTATGGCTTATTCCGTGTGTCAGGGGAACACGCACGGAAGGCGATAGCGCGGCCGGGTGACTCATTTGTCGAGTGATGTATTGCTTCGTGACCGGCTAAGATGATCTATTGCAGTACGGTACCGATAGCGATAACCATTGCTTCACAGCAATACTTCAGTTTAACATCTGCGGTAATGGTAGCGTGTTCATTGTGTTCGCTTTAAAATAGCGTAGTTTCTGTAGGAAAACTAATCATGTGTTTGACGAGGGATGTACGGTATACATTAGAACAGCGTGTTGTGCTATGCGAAGTGTTCTTCTTATAGAGAATGCCGCTTTCGATTGATTCGCAAATTTCCTGGCATCCTCCCTCCTCACAGGAGTACGGTACGTAAATTAGTAAAGAAATTCCGCACCACCGGGTCCTTTCTTAACAAGAAATCACCCAGGAGACGAACCGAATTAACAGAGAAAAATCTTGAAGAAACAGGAACTCTCTTGGAAAGAACTCCAACAAAATCCCTGTGGCGTCTCGCCGTACAAGTTAATGTGTCATTATCTTCTGCCCACAAAGCAACAAAACTGCTAAAAGCAAAACCGTACAAACCCACCTCTGCCGTGAGTAGTAGGGAGGAAAAGCGCGCATTATACCGGCTAGCGACCGAGTGTCATTGCACCAGCCGTGCTCTGAGTGGTGCTCCGGAACCAGTTAAAAAGGATGTTACCAGCTGCCCTGTTTGATTGAATTCATTTTCCATTTCATCCTGAAAGGATTTCAATGATGGTATGAGATCTGTTGTGTGGCCTTCGCAGAGGCCAAGTGCAGTCCCGCAGGCGACCTGCGCTTCGTGATGACGAAGAAATGATGACGGAGATGGCCCCATGCCAGCGGAATGGTTAAAATTCCCGACTGTGCCAGTAATAGAACCTGGCACCCCTATGACCAATGGCCAGTACGCTAACCATTTAGCCATGGAATCGGACAGATCTGAAATAAGTTGTACTTAGTCCTGTAACACAATGAATGTGTTTGAATATCAGAATGGTTCCCTATACCGTACAAATACCAAGATTTCTTCCTACCCAAAACTAGCTCTCGGTAATGTCAAAGAATAAAACAGTTCATGAATCATATTTTATTTGGCTTCACAGATACTAAGGGTAATTGTAAATAAGCAGATAGTGACAATGTTGAATGTTTGAGAATTGCTGCCAGTGTGATTCAAAGAAAATTACTGCTTTTATACTTTGAGGACTATTTATAAATAATTTTGGTGTTACCGGTAATTTTGTACTGATATATGGGATTGTTTTAAAGCCATATTGATTCAATTTAGACCATTTTATGCATCACTTGTTTATTCTTCGAACTACTGTTGCTATATTCGGTTTAAACACTTATACCTGTAAATCCTGGTGAAAGGTATCTTATGTAATCTTCAGTGGCACCGACTTTGGTAGAGGCAAGGTATTTTCTTCCCCCTCCCCCACTAAAACTGATCTCAGGGGGCAGAGTGTCAATTTTCACTCCCGAAAGAATTATCCTTCTAGATGGTATGTCCCTTACACTACCTCCATCGACATGTTGGCTGAGCGATGATTGATGTGTGACCCGAGTTGACTGCTCCAGGACTTCCTGAGTTTCCATAGAAGTAATCAGTGCAGTTAACATGTGCAGTCAAGAGAGGTAAAGACTAGCGAGTTATAGAAAAATATACATTTCGTAAGTGTGAGTTAATGCAGCATGGCCAGAAATGGAGTATAATTGGACAGTTCTGCCGCCTCCTCCTCCCGCTGGAAATTTGAATTTTGGCGGGAGATTTGAATTTTGGCGCGAGATTTGAATTTGTAAACAAAGCCACGTGCTTTTTGACAGCTGTCATCGACAACAACGCATCGATAACCTCACTGCTGCCATCATGACGGGCCTAAACCTCAGTGGTACCAACTTAACCTAACTAGCGCGAGGTAAACAAAGCCACGTGTTTTTTGACAGCCACGTGCTTTTTTGACAGCTGTCATCCGCCATCTTTAAACTATAGAGCACAGTGCTGCCCTCTATAGCTACTTACCTTTGAAATGTGGTGGCGGATAATTTGAAAAATGCTTCTTGACAGCAGCCATCTTTGAGCATAGTGCTGCCCTCTTTAGCTAGATACTTTTGAAATGTGGTGGCAGACAATTCCACGTGACAGCAGCCATCTTTGAGCACAGTGCTGCCCTCTTTGTGGTGGCGGTAAATTCCACGTGCTCTTGTTTGGAAACAAACTCACGTGCTTTTTTCTGACAGCTGTCATCCGCCATCTTGCATCACAAACCTCAGTGCTGTACTCTTTAGCTAGATACCTTTGAAATGTGGTGGCGGCAAATTCTACATTCTCTTGTTTGGAAACAAACCTATGCGCTTTTCCTTGACAGCTAACATCCGCCATCTTTAATCCAGAGAGCACCGTGCTGCCCTCTTTAGCTACTTACCTTTGAAATGTGGTGGCGGTAAATTCTACGCGCTCTACAAACTCATGTGCTTTTCTGACAGCTGTCATCCGCCATCTTTAATCCAGAGAGAACAGTGCTGTACTCTATGTGGTGGCAGCAAATTCCACGTGCTCTTGTTTGGAAACAAATCAACGTGCCTTTTTGACAGCTGTCATCCGCCATCTTTAATCAACAGAGCACCGTGCTGCACTCTTTAGTTGAAATGTGGTGGCGGCAAATTCCACGTACTGTTGTTTGGAAACAAATTCTATGTGCTCGTCAGCAGTCATCCACCATCTTTAATCAAGAGAGCACCGTGCTGCCCTCTTTGTGGTGGCGGATAATTAGAAAAATTCTTTTTGACAAGCAGCCATCTTTAATCCAGAGAGAACATTGCTGCCCTCTTTAGCTACTTACCTTTAAGGCGGTTAATTTGAAAAATTATATTTGACAAGCTGTCATCTTTAATGAAAAGAGCATCGTGCTGCTATCTTGTGGGCAATTTTTACGTTACAGCTGTCATCCGCCATCTTGCATTGCTAACCTTAGTGCTGCCCTCTTTAGCTACTTACCTTTGAGGCGGACTATTTGAAAAAAAATCTATTTGACAAGCTGTCACCCGCCATCTTGCATCGCAAACCTCAGTGCTGCACTCTTTAGTTGAAATGTGGTAGCGGATAATTTGAAAAGATTCTTTTCTGACAAGCAGCCATCTTTGAGCACGGTGCTGCTATCTTTATCGTAGTAGCGAGCAATTTAAAATCTAGATGCTTTTTTCTAACAGTTGTCATCCGCCATCTTTAATCTAGAGAGCACCGTGCTGCCCTCTTTGTGGTGGTGGTAAATTCCACGTGCTTTACAAACCCACGTGCTTTTTGTCATCCGCCATCTTTAATCAAGAGAGCGCAGTGCCGCACTCTATGTAGTAGCGGATAATTTGAAAAAATTCTTTTTGACAAACAGCCATCTTTATTCAACACAGTTACCGCTATCTTACATCGCTTACCTCGGTGCTGCACTCTTTAGTTGAAATGTGGTGGCGGTAAATTCGAACGAGTTTAATCATACATCGGGGGAGCTAGAGTAAGCACGTGCTGCAGTGATGACGTCATCATGCATGTTTAGACTTGTCCGTTTTCTTAAGAGTAAGTCGGTGTAAAGGAATGCAATAAGTATGCATCATAAAAACAAGAGTTTGCATATGCTGCAGTGATGACGTTATTGTGCATGTTTAAACCCGTTCGTTGACTAAAAGATTTAGTCTTCGAGAAACAGTGATAGACAGTGGAGTGCAAACATGACGAAAACATTAATAGTTGATGTGCAAGGCTTTAAAGTAAACGGAAACAAATTTGTGTTTAAAGAGGTGGCTGTGTTAGATTGCAGTGTGTTGTGGGCACCAAAACTTGTTAGTTTAGTATTTAGTCCACCGTTCCCTTACTGTTTGCAAACAGATGAAGATATAAAGCAGACTCAGTGGATTGAAAACAATTTAGGTTTGAAGTGGGAAGAAAAAGGAATACCTTATCGTTTTCTACCTTTAATGATGAATGCACATTTGTCAAGAACAGATCTTGTTCTTTTAAAGGGTTGTGAAAAGAAAGAATGGTTGCGTGATTTTCTACCATCATCGTGTGAAATTATCGACATGCATGAATTGGGGTGCCCATCATCAAAAACTCTTCCGAAAGAGCATAGTAGAGAAACAAGTAAACAGTCTTTACAACATGTATGCATGCTCTTTGATTGTTTGTGTTGCAGTGCATGCCGGGAAGTGAACAAAATATGTAAACTGCAGTGTCGAAATAACCTTAGTGTAAAAGAAACATTTGTAGAGTAAAGATATCATGCCATTTCTAACAGATACTAAGTGTAACGCAGTTGAAAAGGCGATCGTAAAGTTTTATGCATTCAGAAAGAAACTAAAAACTTTTACTTAAGAAGAGTTAAATGCATTACCAAAGGTATTTTTGGTTAATGTAGCTGCGAATGCTGTAAAGAAGATTTGGGATAAGGTGCCTCGTGAGTGGACTCAAGATCCTGTTTTGTCAGAGCTTCAAACGTGTAGTTTACATCATGAACACGTGAGTTTAGGTAGAAGACCTTCTGTAAGACAGTGCCGTACATGTCAACTAATTAAACTGTATCACGGACCTAAAACTAACGAGTTGTCTTCGCTTATAAACACTTATCATGGCTGTTGAGAGAGTAAACAAGGAAAAGGTGAAGAACCGTGCTGCGAAAAAGATGAGGAAGCATGTTGGGCGTGGACTCATCAATAGAGTGATTGATCTTCTTTTCTTCGTGCTTCATCTCCCCTGCGGCCCTAGAACACGTTCGCTTGACACGTAGTTACATGCTGCCTGCATAGAGTATGTCGTGTAGCTGTTAAAATCTGCTTCGTAAAGTTATGCTGTGTGTGTGTGTGTTATTACCTAGTGCTTTAGCTGCTCAGAAGATAGCAGCACTTGTCGTTGTTGGTGCAATAAAACGAAAACTGAGTGACAAAGACCGTAAAATAAACAAAGGATAAAAATGTATATATAGTCTAAAATAAATATGAATTGTCAAAACATATTACAGGTGTTGTTTAATCCTACAGCATGTCCTAGTGACTTAGAAGAAAGGAAACGTAGAGGATTAAAAGAAAACACACATAAGATTTAAAGTACATCCTCTTTATTAATCCATGAATTAAAGCTGTTATTAAAACCAAGCCAACATACAGTTTATTGCCACGACGTCGAATAACACGTTCAACTAAATAGTGATCAGGATATTTTGTTTTCTGCAGTTCTTCGATGTAGAATCCTCCTTCAATAGGCAAAGATAGACTTGTGTTTGCTGATGCGAACAAAATCGCCTTCTTTAAAGCGATGGCGACGTGGATCAGCTGTTTTAATTACTAGATGAATAGCATTTATACGAGGTGTATTCTTTGTAACAAGACGTGGCTTTGTTCCGATAGTGCGATGAGGTGTATCGTTGTAGGTAGATAAAAGTCTAGGTAGCAGATCAATCCAACGATATGAACCTTGCGCTGTAAATTCTCGCCACATAATTGTTTTGAGTGTACGATTAAAGCGTTCTACAACACTTGTCTTGAGATTGCTGAACGTAGAGTAGTGTTGAATGCCAAGTAACTTGAGGTAAGAAGAAAAATCCTTGTTGTAAAACTCTTTACCTTGATCAGTTTTAAGAAGCCTTGGGCACCGTTTCGATTCTTCAACAATATGTTTAAATGCTTCTTTAACTTGAGCTGCTGTTTTAGAACGCACGGGTTGTGCAAAAGCAAACTTCGAGTACACATCGATAACAGTAAGTAGATACTTATACCCCTTATTACTAGAGGCATATGGAATCATTTCTACTAAGTCTGCTTGCCAGAGATCATCTTTTCCTCGTGTAATAACGCGTCTGCGACAGTAGGTGCGACGTGCTGGTTTATGTAACTCATGTGCGATGTTTACCTTTACAGGTGAGATCTTCTCTTGACGAGCCATTACAAAATAATATCGGCATAACGTAGTTCTCTTTCTATTTCTAGAATTTCTGATCCGTGACTAGTGTGACCAGCCTCTTGCGATGCTCTTAAAAGTTGTAATCGTTCAACGAGTAAGTTTGGGTCATTCCAGGATCTTACATCCACATACGGCAACAAAGGCTTGTAGATAACATCAAGACTACGTGCAGTCGGAAACAACTTAGAAATAAACTCACGAAACTTGCAACTCTTATTCGCATTTACAGCTTCTGTTCTCTTGTAATTACGTCGTGTTGCGTCAGTAGCAAAAAGTATTGCTTTATATTTTTTAAGATCATCTTGTAAAATTATATCCTTGTCAGGTATTCGTGAGAAAAGAAGTTCTAAGAGTCCTTTAGTAGGTTGATAGGTAGCACCTTTTACAATGAGTTTGTTGTTATTAATCTTAACATTTGAATTTCCTATCCGGAAACAGTCATCATCGTAGCGAATACCGTAGGTAGTGTCAGTTTGTCCTGTAAAAAGTTTTTCTATATAAGGTGCAAAGAGAGATCCATAGGTATCTTGAATAAAAGTTCTAAACTGATTGCGATACTCTGGTGTAATCATAACCTCAGACAAAGATGGTAGATTTTGCGTCGATGTAGTAGGTGTTTCAGCAATAACATCTGTAGTTAAAAACTCAACACGCTTAGATGGTGAGGTATCATTAAGTTCTTCTTCTTCTTCCTTATCTTCCTCTTCCTCTTCCTCGTCTTGATCTACATCCTGCTTCTTCTCTTCCTTATCTTGTTCATGCATTTCTTCTTCTTGTTCATGCTTCTCTTTATGATATGATGTTTGCATAGAAGCAAAACTTGAAGTAGACTGCGGTAATGAAGTAGAATTAAAAATTTCTTTGAGTGGTGTACTTAGTTGTGTTTTTAAAAATAAATCCGTGTCTGCTTGAATACGTTTAAGCTCTTTCAATTTCCGTCGAATATTGTTTCGAGCTTGGATGATATGTTTTGTGATCTCCTTGCTAGATGTTAACATGATGATGGTTTTTAATCAAGTAGTTACTGTAATTCTGTGTTAATGCATATAAAATGATCGAAACCCATGCGATATCGTCCATGCTGTACATCACTTTCTTTATCAATAACTAAAAAGCTGTAACGGTGTAATGCCCAACATTTAGCACACATACGTTTAAAGTCATCGAATGTCATATCAGTGTTAAAATGACCGTTATACACATGTCGCATGTTGCGCTCATCTTGCCGAAAAAGCACAATAACATTTGCGTTGTCGCGTATCAACTGCTTAGGCACACGAGAATAGGTTTGGCACAAATAGATGCAATCAACATATTTATGCCGACCCATACTAAAGAATGCACGAATAACGTTTTGCTGTTCTGTTGCGACATCATCAAATATCATAAGAGAATTAGGAAGCACATCGTCTGGTGATGGTACTTGCTCATGCGAATTAAATTTAAAATATCTTATTCCATCTTTAACTAGATCGTGCATTACAGTTTTTAGATTAGAATATAGCGGCTGATAGAGTGACTTCGCGAAAACGTAAATATTCTCGAAGCGTACACCTTTTACAGAAGTAATAAGTGTGAGTAAAAGATTTGTTTTCCTGCATCCCGACGGACCTGATATAATACATCGAACAGTAAAAGGAAACAACGTTCCATGACGTTTTCTTGTAGTTGTACTAGAACTAGGTAAGAGATGTGGTACAATGTCAGTGACAGGTAGTGTGTCTTGCTGCTTTATAAACTTCATGATAACTGAATCATAAAGTACGTAATAGTAATATATATATTAAACGAAACAAGAGGCAACGGTTAGTTTATGATTTGCTCTTGACTAATAAAGTCGTGTACAGCATGGTGAAACAACGATATCCACACGACATGAAGAAGAAGAAGAAGAAAGTAAAAACTGTTGGATGGAAAGATGTTATAAAGGCTGCGCAAAAAGCTATTCGAGGGGAATACAATCCTCGTGTAGCTATTACTAAAGCGTTACGCGCAGCAAGAGCGAGAATTTCTCCAAAGTGCAGAGCAATATTTAGTAAACGTGCACGAATTATTCCTGTACCAAAACGAGGAGGATTTCTTCCTGCGCTGTTTGCTGGCTTGGCAGCTTCAGGGTCATTGCTAGGTGGTGCTAGTGCTGTAGCGAGAACTGTCAAAGCTGTAGAAGAAGCGAAACAACAGTTGAAACAGGGTGAACGTCATAACAAGACGATGGAGGCAATTGCGTTACGAGGCAAAGGTGTGAACATGAAGCTAGCGCCATACAAGAAAGGGCTTGGTATCTACATTTCTCCAAAACGTCTACAGAATGCTCTGCCATATCGAGCTCTAACGCATGATGAAGTTTTTACGTTTGCTAAACAACTGGGAATTCATTATTTTCGAGGAGTGTATATGCGCGATCAACTACCAGCGCGCCCGCGTGAACGTGAAAGTGCCGTAATTAACTTGGACGACAGTCGTGGACCTGGAACTCATTACGTTGCTTATGTAAAACGTAAATCTAAAGTATGGTATTTTGATAGCTATGGAGACTTACCTCCTCCTTTTGAGCTCATACGTTATTTCGGAAGCAGTGCAGACATTGTTTACAATAAAAACCGTGTGCAAAACTTTAATACACGCATGTGCGGACGATTATGTCTTATGTTCTTATATCAAACCCAGACAGTAGAGAAAGTGCATTAGTGTCTACGTGATGACGAACAGTGAAAGAACGTTTGCTGTACGTGGAGAAGGACCTGAAACAACCGTCTATTTTAATCCACCAATCGAACTTGGTTATCAGCCGCATAGTCTTGGACTAGTATCGTTTGAAAGCTACAATGAAATCTATAATGTGCGTGATGGTGTAAACAAGTTCTATTACGATGAGTATGTGCTAACACAACCTTCAGGTAGTTATACAGTAGACGATATTCACGACTATATTGAAAGTACGTTAATTGATCAGTTTGGGGAAGATAGTTTTAGTAATCATAATTACAAGTTCTCAATCACTATAAGCAATATTACACATAAATGTGTTACTGAATCATCATTTAAGATTGACTTCAAATCACAACCTGATTCGATTAGACCACTGCTTGGATTTTCATCGAGGGAGCTCCTACCGAACGTACGTTACGAGTCTGATCAACCTATAAAACTCTTCGATGATTATAATGTGAACATTACTTGTAATATTATTACAGAGTTGAATAGTAATCTACAACCTTCGCACGTCCTGCACGACTTTATTGTTACAGAGGAACGTGGATATACTATTTGTGAGACACCAGCAGTAGTTCTTTATCATCCTGTGTCTGTAAAACACATTAGCAACATTACTCTTAGACTTGTAAATAAACATAATCAGCTTATTCATTTAAATCAGCACGCGTACGTAGCTTACAAACTACATCTTAAACCAGTATGAAAACCATCTATAAAACACGGTGTACATTCCGAAGACATACTACATGTGTGCAGAGACTCATCGAGTTAACAGATACCCATAAGCAGATACTCCAAGATTTAGGATATACACTACTACAACAGAATGGAAGAAATGCTAGACATTACGAATTCAGTAGAAAGTCGTGAAGGTGTAGTACGAAGTGAGCTTCATTCCTATCAACCTTTTACGTTTGGATTAAATGACAATGATGAAATTCATTTTATTATTAATCAGCAAGATGTTTACACCTTACCACACGAAAGCTACCTCTATATTGAAGGACGACTAGAAAAGTCTGATGGAAGTGGACCAAGCACTTCACAACTAAACAACCATGCTCTAGCTTTTCTCTTTTCTGAAGCGCGATATGAAGTAAATAATGTTGAAATAGATCGAACGAAGAATGTTGGTATTACAAGTGCAATGAAACTCTACCCTTCTTTCTGTGATGAAGAAAGTAATCTTTTGCGGATGGCTGGATGGTGTCCAAAAGCTACTAACAACTGGATGATTAATGAGGATGGAACTTTTACGGGCATGTTATCACTGAAACATATTTTTGGATTCGTAGAAGACTTTACACGTATTATAATCAACGCAAAACAAGAGCTTATTCTAATCCGTGATCGAAGTGATTACAATTCTCTTAAAGCAGTAGAAACACCAGCAGAATCGAAAATAACACTGCATCGTATACTGTGGCGGATTCCACATGTAACCTTATCTGATCGTGAAAAACTTCGATTGCTCAAGATTGTAGAAAATGATACACCATTACCTATACGTTTTAGAAGTTGGGAGCTGCATGAATATCCTGTGTTTCCACCTACAAACAAGCATAGCTGGGCTGTTAAAACATCACGTTTTACTGAGAAGCCCTTGTACATTATTTTTGGATTTCAAACTAATCGTAAATTCAATCACGAAAAAGATAGCTCACTGTTTGATCACTGTAAATTAAGACACGTTAGACTATATCTCAACGGAATTACGTATCCCTACGAAAACATAGACATTAACTTTGAGAAAAATAAGTTTGGGATGCTCTATGATATGTTTTGTAAATTTCAATCATCGTATTATCAGAAAGAAGATCGTCCGCTATTTACACCTCAAGAATTTAAAAATAAAGCACCGATTGTAGTTATAGACTGCTCTTATCATGAAGAATCTATAAAAGAATCTTCAGTTGATATTCGTTTAGAATTTGAAACATCTGAAAACATTCCTGCTAACACAGCAGCCTATTGTCTTATTATTAATATGAGTGATGTTACTTACCATCCGCTAACGAATATTGTTACGAGACTATAAATAAGAATAGATCTTTATCATTTTCATTAGTGTGTGCTTCGACATCGTACGCTATGGAACAAAACTGTAAATGTGCATGCTGTTTGCATGCTCATACGCAGCATCTTATTTATCTTACACGAGTGAGTGAGGCTATTAAGATGTTCTATAAACATAGATCGTCGATGCCGAAACATCTTATTCAATACTTACCACCAGGATTTTTATATACGTACGCTGCCTCTTACGTACATAATTTTTGGGACATCCTTCCTCTTCACAGTAAGATGTCGATCGAAGTAGCTTTATGCAGAACTTGTGAACGTCATTACAAGCATCGAGGAGAAAATGGTGGTGATGATTGGGATGGACAAAATCCGAGGATTGAACACTGTACACAGTGTATGAATGAACTTTCTCTAGTACCTCATGATGATGATGATGATTCCGAAAAGGAATAACAACAAGGTAAGAAGTATATGATCTTCTCTGTAAAGCATAACATACTTAGTATAATATATTTCTAAATGTTTTGTTTAATTTGAATGTTGCAGGAGGCATTTCAGAAGCATACGTTGTTAAGAAGCACACCAACCTTGTCAGCAGCAAAAAAGAACACTGTTGTAGTACATTTGTAAATAAATATTTGATCGCATTCAAAAATGTTGTACTTATTGCATTGCTTTACACCGACTTACTCTTACGAAAAACGATCTGGTCTAAACATGCACAATGACGTCATCACTGCAGCACGTGCTTACTCTAGCTTTCCCGATGCATACTTATTGCATTCCTTTACACCGACTTACTCTTAAGAAAACGGACAAGTCTAAACATGCATGATGACGTCATCACTGCAGCACGTGCTTACTCTAGCCCCCCGATGTATGATTAAACTTGTTCGAATTTACCGCCACCACATTTCAACTAAAGAGTGCAGCACCGAGGTAAGCGATGCAAGATGGCGGGTGACAGCTTGTCAAATAGATTTTTTTAAAATAGTCCGCCTCAAAGGTAAGTAGCTAAAGAGGGCAGCACTAAGGTTAGCAATGCAAGATGGTGGATGACAGCTGTAACGTAAAAATTACCCGCAAGATAGCAGCACGATGCTCTTTTCATTAAAGATGACAGCTTGTCAAATATAATTTTTCAAATTAACCGCCTCAAAGGTAAGTAGCTAAAGAGGGCAGCACTGTTCTCTCTGGATTAAAGATGGCTGCTTGTCAAAAAGAATTTTTCAAATTATCCGCCACCACAAAGAGGGCAGCACGGTGCTCTCTTGATTAAAGATGGTGGATGACTGCTGACGAGCACATAGAATTTGTTTCCAAACAAGAGTACGTGGAATTTGCCGCCACCACATTTCAACTAAAGAGTGCAGCACGGTGCTCTGTTGATTAAAGATGGCGGATGACAGCTGTCAAAAAAGCACGTTGATTTGTTTCCAAACAAGAGCACGTGGAATTTGCTGCCACCACATAGAGTACAGCACTGTTCTCTCTGGATTAAAGATGGCGGATGACAGCTGTCAGAAAAGCACATGAGTTTGTAGAGCGCGTAGAATTTACCGCCACCACATTTCAAAGGTAAGTAGCTAAAGAGGGCAGCACGGTGCTCTCTGGATTAAAGATGGCGGATGATAGCTGTCAAAGAAAAGCGCATAGGTTTGTTTCCAAACAAGAGAATGTAGAATTTGCCGCCACCACATATCAAAGGTATCTAGCTAAAGAGTACAGCACTGAGGTTTGTGATGCAAGATGGCGGATGACAGCTGTCAGAAAAAAGCATGTGAGTTTGTTTCCAAACAAGAGCACGTGGAATTTACAGCCACCACAAAGAGGGCAGCACTGTGCTCAAAGATGGCTGCTGTCACGTGGAATTGTCTGCCACCACATTTCAAAAGTATCTAGCTAAAGAGGGCAGCACTGTGCTCAAAGATGGCTGCTGTCAAGAAGCATTTTTCAAATTATCCGCCACAACATTTCAAAGGTAAGTAGCTAAAGAGGGCAGCACTGTGCTCTATAGATTAAAGATGGCGGATGACAGCTGTCAAAAAAGCACGTGGATTTGTTTATCTCGCGCTAGTGAGGTTAAGTTGGTAGCACTAAGGTTTAGATCCGCCAAGATGGCAGCACTGCCGATGACAGGTGACGAATTTTCAGCTACTGCGATAAAGAGGGCAGCACGGTGCTCTGTAGTTTAAAGATGGCGGATGACAGCTGTCAAAAAAGCACGTGGCTGTCAAAAAACACGTGGATTTGTTTATCTCGCGCTAGTGAGGTTAAGTTGGTACCACTGAGGTTTAGGCCCGTCAAGATGGCAGTACTGAGGTTAGCGATGCGTTGTTGTCTGTCAAAAAGCACGTGGCTGTCAAAAAACACGTGGCTTTGTTTACCTCGCGCTAGTTATATTAAGTTGGTACCACTGAGGTTTAGGTCCGTCAAGATGGCAGCAGTGAAGTTAGCGATGCGTTATTGTCGATGACAGCTGTCAAAAAGCACGTGGCTTTGTTTACAAATTCAAATCTCGCGCTAAAATTCAAATCTCCCGCCAAAATTCAAATCTCCCGCCAGAATTCAAATTTCCCGCGGGAGGAGGAGGAGGCGGCAGAACTGTCCAATTATACTACTACTTTTCATAGTTTAATTACAAAGAAATGTAATTAAAAGTAAAAATGTAAATGTAAATGGTTTGTGGAAAAGGAGAAAATAAAAGGGGTAAAATTTTAAAAATGAAGCTGCATGAATTTACATGTCTTCGGAAACTATTTAAGTTAAAAATAATAAGTTTAGAAAAATTAAAAGTTAAAAAAGCTGGCATGGCATTTAAACCGAACCATTATTAATTATGGTACATTCCAAGCTCAATACTGAACTTTTAAAATTAGGGGTACTATTTACGTGTACAATAAATGGTAAATTTATGGGTATGGCCATCTATAGGTATTTTCAAATTCAATTTTCATAAACATACTTAAATTATTTATCTTTATCCCCACCCTTCGCCTTTACCAGATTAAATTTTCATCAGCATAGCCACCAGGCTTAACCGACCACAAATTACATCATCTTGGTTTTCAAAGAAAGGGACCTTCGAGAATAGTGAAGAGTTTTTAATGAAAATAAAGAATAACTCTTACAAAGGGAAGCGCCACCATAAATACATCAAAGCAACAATAAACAAATCCAGGTAAACAAGTATCAACCCCATCAAAATAAGCAAAAATAAACAGAAGAAAATATAATTTAAACCGGGAGAACAGAAATAGAATATAAAGTCCATCAGGACAAGTTAAATACATTTCTGTGACTATGTTCGACACACGAAACACATGATACAGATGTTGGTTCCCTATGGGAATCAACATCTATACATTCTGGTGGCCAAGCAGGCATCGATTTTTGGTAGTGAGACAAAGTCTCTCTTAGTTCATTGATACTGCCGGTGGCTCCAAGTAGCCTACGCAGTGGCTTCCATGGTATGCACTAGCCATGCGTCTTGGTGGATGTGCTAAATACCAACTGATAACCCCAACTTGCACACGGGGGCGAAACGCTTGCAACCAGGAATGATGTAACTGGAAAATAACGGACCATTTATCTTGGTACATTAAATACACGTACACAAAGCATATTTCTCAACAATACAATGCAGGTGATAACGTTAAATAATCACTATCACCACGCTCAATGGCAACAATACAGCATTCAAGAAGACGTGATTTTATCGGCAAGCAAAAGCAACATCTCACAATAATGCAACGGACGGCGTCAGGTCCAGAAATGAAAAATATTGGAACGTAAATTACCTAAGAGGAATAATAAAGGAAATTTAGAATAATCAAATCAAGGCAACTGCCTACGCTTTCCACTGGCTCTGATTGAAATATTTATATTTCATATTCTGTAACAAAAATTACTATCCTCAGATTCTCGCATCCATGAACCTAGGCAGGAAGCTCATCCACTGCCATTCAGGACTAACAAACTCGTACTTTGCTGTCTTATTTCACAAAAAATGGCCATTAGATCCTGAATTGTGAGAAAAAGTGCGAGTAAAATCTCCAGCGCAGCATCCTTTCACCCACCACCCACCGCGGTATCACCTCACCGAACACTTAACAACCACTAATGACAATGTGACCACCGCTTCTTTACAAGAGTGGATTCTTCTATTTCAGCCAGGTGATTGTAGTCAGTTCAAAGACAGTGAGTGAACAGGTGCGTGTTTTGTGGAAGTGGTTTGACCGATTTACAATAAACTAATAAAAGTATCGCCATACCTGTGAATAACTATGGATAAGGGGTATAAAGAGACACCGCGGAAGTGATTTATCCCTCCTTCTAAAATATTTAGTCCTAATAAAGAACAAGAATAATCAAAAGTACATTGTTTCTTCACTTCTACTTCTGCTCCCACCAGCAACATTAATTCAACACCCAAACACAGAGTGTAAATATCAAGATGACTGACGTTATTTTGAATAATTAAGAACCACCTCAAAATCTTCTTTGTTTGGAGATTTTAGCTAACGACAGTTTGAAGCCTGTGAGACACTTGCAGACAAAACATCCAGACTGTGTAAGTAAACCTACAGAAATTTTTAAGCGTCATGAGCAACAACTAAAAGGTGATGTCAGATTTCCTTGAGAAGCGCGCAACAGTGCCTAAAAGAAAGTGCTAAGAGCATCCTATTTAATTGCAAAATCCAAATCGCCATTGATCACTGGTGAGAAATTATTCTTAGCTGTGAAAATGTACGCGATCATACACGGAGAAAAGTCCGGCGAGTGTCTGAAGTGGCTTGCCGTACTGATACAATACTCTCTACCACGTCACAGTGCCCAGCTCCCTGTTTTCGTACGCTACCCTCATGAACATGAAATGCACGACGATTTTCTATTTCGTAGAGCCCAGGAAGGAAGGACTACAGGGGAAGATATTTTTTTCTTGTGAATTTGTTTTTCATTGACAACAATCTGTCGTGGACAAATTGTGTTGGTATATGTACCGATTGAGTGAGGGTATTTACTGGAACTTCAAAGGAGTTCAGAGCAAGAGAGAGTCCCGTTACTAATTCTGTTAAATTTACACATTACATGATAGACAGGAAGGCGTTGACTTCAAAAGTATTACAACCAGAAGTCAATAAATTGCTGAACGATGCAGTCAGTGTTGTAAATCATGTAAAAGCAAGAGCTTTAAACAGTAGGCCATTTTCCATTTTATTTTCGAGATGGGATCTACACGATTCACTTCTATTGCACAGGGAGGTACGTTGGTTGTCTCGTGGTAGAGTTCTTCGTCACATTGATGTTACTGCGTGCTTTAGCACTGAAGAATGGCGGATGAGAAGTTATATTTATTAGGTTATAAAAGTAAACATTCTTCTGGAGCCTAGCGGGTGTCGCAGTGCACACATTTCATCTCGACAAGTTATTCCACATAAGATTTGTGACATTTCAAATCCATTATAATGTTATAAAACTTACACTCCACATACTGAATTTTACAATTGTTTGATCAAATAGAACATGTTCTAATTTGCTTTCAAGACTTTTGAAGACCTCTTAAGATTTGTCAAGTACTGCAAGCTATGTGACAAGTAAACTTTTGAAGTACTGAACATTCTTGTGAAGTATTAAACTTGACAAAACTTTGACCGTATACCGCAGGCTTTAGTTTTGCGTTACACTGTTCCCTTGTCGCACTCATGATTGTGTGGGAAGTAGTTGATCCTTCCCAAACATAGAGTATAATAAAAGTTGAACAATTAAACTTTCATTTATTTTTTGAAAATATCAACTAGTACCATGCACTAAAGTAAACGAAAGAGGAATTTTGAAATGGAATCAGAATCCAAGGACAGGGAATCAAAACTCTGAGATTTGTTAACGATATTGTTATTTTATCTGAGGCTGTAGAAGACGTGGATGGTGTGGACACAGTCTTGGAGAAGAAGTCCAAAGCAAAAGTAAGGGAGTGCAGTCGAATGATGTCTGGCGATGCAGAAAATTAAGTCTTAAAGTAGGTGAATACTGTTAATTGTGTATTAGAATAACTCATGATGGGAGAAGTAAGGACATAAAAAGCAAGGTACGCCTTTCTTAAGAAATTGGCTTACTTCGAACACTGATATAGGAAACAAGACTTTCATCTGATGTGTGGCACTGTATGGAAATGAAACATGGATGATAAATGGAACATGACGCGGTCCAAGCAATAAGAAATTCCGCTCCGTCCCTCAAGATTTATATATACGCAGACGACATGGTGATGGGTTCTCACGATACTAATGAACTCCAGAAACTCTAGGAACATGGGCTGAATACAACGGATTGCAAATAAACGCAGAAAAGACTGTACACATGGTCTTCAGGAAAGGAGGACGCCTATCCGCAAGGGACAAAATTTACGTCAAACATGAACCTTTACAAACTACGAACAGCTTCAAATATCTGGGAGTAACGGTCCAGACAACAGCACGCTCATTCAGAATTCACACAACACAACGAGCAGCTGCCGCAACCAAAGCTATCTACGACATCATGTCATTAAGCAAACTTTCCCTGGATACAGCTATAGCCCTCTTTGAAGCCCAAATCGTTCCTATTCTAACATACGGAATAGAGATAACATGGGAAAAGTTAAGCTATAAAGACCTAATACGAATGGAAAAAGTGAAAGCCAGATTCTTGAAAGTAGCCCTCGGAATTTCAAAGTACACCAAGTCAAGACTAGCGTACGAACTCGCGAGAGAAACATTTCTAATAGAGGACCTGAGATGGAAATTCAATCTGCCCTGTACAGACAACTGGAAGAAACTGCGATTAGAGAGGGAGAAGAAAAAGAAGGAGATATGGCCAGAGTTCTACTCTTCAGAGGCCATGATGAACAGAGCCTGGACCGGTACAAACCAGGAGCTGAGACATTTTGTAAATTCCATGGCAGTCCATGGCTACCATCACAAAATCTGTAGGTCGAAGACATATCACGACCCGGACTCGATGTGCATATGTACACTCTGTGTTAACATTGTAACCGATATCACGTACTGTCGTGTAAAAATGGTGTGAAATCAATCATAGACCTCTGTATTGATTAATGTATCCTAATATTGCACAACTTGTGCGCAATAAAGTTTATATATAAAATGTATTGTTACAGAAGAATACAGATAGATAGAATTATGAAGCTTATTTTTTACAAATTACTTTACGTCGCAGAGACACAAATAGCCTTATGGCGACGATGGCATAGGAAGGAAGTTGCCATGGCCTTAAGGTATAGCCCCAACATTTGCCTAGTATGAACGTGGGAAACCACGGAAAACCATCTTCAGTGCTGCCGACAGTGGGGTTCGAACCTACTACCTCCCGAATACTAAATACTGGCCGCACTTAAGCTACTGCAGCTATCGAGCTCTGTGAATTACGAACGAACGAAGAGGTACTGAATCAATTGGCGAGGGAAGAACGATCATAACAAGAGAATAATAGGACACACAGGACTCGTTCAGTTGGTGTAGGAGTAGACAAGGTACGAATATGAGTAGATGTAGTAGGTTAGCACAGGATAGGGTGGGATGGAGGGCTGTATCAAAGCAGTCTATGGACTAATGACCCAAACAAACAACATGTATTTATGCGTCACACTATTGATATCGCGTACATGATTCCAACTGTCACCACTCAGCCTAACAACCGGAAACTAAAGAATCAACACTTCTCTCCGTCATTTTGGAAAATGTTACCCCTTCTGAATCCCCCCCCCCCCCCTGCCGGTGGAGGCTGAAGATGGACTTAAAACGACATTGGGAGAGTATCTCGGCAGATTAATTTTGTCTATAAGTTTTAAAATATATTTACAATGATCATGCTAATAACAGTGTGGAAATGTGGATCCAGTCGCCATAAGTGTCTAGCAGATTAACGCTAGGTATGAGTTTAAAACGTTTGAAGTAGAATCTCTCCTTAGCTTTGCCTATATTCACGCACATGCCTACTTCGAACACCAAACCTTTATGTTATTGTAGAATCCTTGAGCTGACATATGGCCTGTCATTTCTTCATCAGATTCCTAATGCCAATATCTCCGATGGTTAGTTTTAGGGCCTCAAAACAAGGTTTTCGATGCCCCATAGGGAGTTATCGAGCTTCGTCCTGTCCTTGTACTCTATACCAGATTCGATATTTTGCCTTTATTAACGTGCCAAAGGGCCTAAATCTACGGAATGAGTTATTATAGACAGGGTTATCTGCAGGGTCCTAAAAGGTAAGTACACAAAATTTGATTCAGATTGACGGAACGGTATGGATTTGTATATGGAACGGCCCGACAGACATTCTGCTTAATATATGGTATATATAAGTATACAGATTGCTACGGCTGATATCATACACATCATGATATTATTTATGCGGACAATATAATTCTCACCTCAAGATCCAGCGCGGAACTACAACAGACATTTAACGTGTTGGTGAAATGGACAGAAGCAAACTTCACTGAAATGAGGGTAAGACGAGACATTTCCAAAGACCTTCAGAATGGGTGTAAAAGGGTCTGAATCTAGGGAATGGGTTCTTATAGACAGGGTTATCTGCAGGATCCTAAAAGGTAAGTACACAAAATTTGATTCAGATTGACGGAACGGTATGGATCTGTATATGGAGCGTACGGACAGACATTCTGCTTAACATACGGCATATATAAGTATACAGATTGCTACGGCTATCTTTTTTTTTTTCGTGCTGGTGGCTTCACCTCGCAACGACACAGATAGGTCTTATGGCGACGATGGGAGAGGAAAGAGCTAGGAGTGAGAAGGAAGCGGTCGTGGCCTCAATTAGGGTACAGCCCCAGCATTTGCCCGGTGTGAAAATGGGAAACCACGGAAAACCATCTTCAGGGCTGCCGACAGTGGGGTTCGAACCCACAATCTGCCGGACGCAAGCTCACAGCTGCGCGCTCCTAACCGCACAGCCAAACGCCTTATATACACATCATGAGATTATTTTTGCAGACAATATAATTCTCACCTCAAGATCCAGCGCGGAACTACAACAGACATTTAACATGCTGGTGAAGTGCACAGAAGAAAACTTAAATTAGGATAAGACAAGAAATTTCCAAAGATCTTTAGAATGAGCGTAAAAGCTTCAGAGTTTTCTCTGAAGAATGTATCGAGTTTCAAATATTTGGGCATCACGCTAAAATCTAGGGGTAATGTTTTCTCTGCCCACATGAATGACAGGATAAATGTAGCAATTAAAGTCACAAATGACAAAAGAACCTGAATAAACTTTCTATTAAAACAACATTAAAACTATTTCACCCGTTGTCACATACGGTCTGGAAATTGTCTGGCCACATTTGAAAGTGAAACAACTAATGCAACAGGAAAAAGTGAAGACAACGTTTCTGAACAAAATCATTATGTGTTCCAAAACACAGACCTTCAAGGCTTGTGTATGAGTTAACATGTGAACCGTTCTACGTAGCAGATCTTCGTTATCACGTGATGCTACCATCTACACCGAGTTATGTACAGTTTATAGAGAAATTAAGGACAGAGAAGAGACATATGGAGTGAATTTTACTCCACGGAAGCAATGATCTGCAAAGACTGGCAAGGAGCAGGTTACGAGTTGAGACGCTTTGTTACACGCTGTTTTCTCTTGCCGTGTGAACGCGCCATAGATCTGGGCCAGTGATATGGGGACAAGGAAAAGAGCACCCAGTTAAGAGCCGCAAAGTGGCCTTAGGCCTCTACTTTCTTGCACAAATACCACTGGTCTGGATTGGTTAGGGTAAGTGCTGGACAAGACCATTGGTCAGGTCTGCTTTAATTGTGCCGGAGTTGCTAAAGGAATCCAATTATCATGACAGACGGGAATGAAGTCACGTACCACTTTACCCTGGCCAATAGGAATGCAAGCAGCCACTGCAGCAATGGAAAATGGCATCTAATGCTCTCCATGAGGTTATAAAAGTAAATGTACTTCTTGGGGTGGGATGGTAGGTTCCTGGGCATTGCAATGAACACATCTCTCATCTGACGCTCTTTCCAAGTATGATTTCATTAATGTCTACCTCCCTATAACGCTAGAAACATGTTGTGACTAGGTGTCAATTTTTACCCACGTTGGAAAAAGAGATGCACCCGGGGCCACTGTCAGTCCTTCACAGTTTCATCTTTATATTGTCTTTAGTATGCTTGTTAAGCAAGACAGAGGTGAGGTGTGGTATCAGGTTCCTGATATTCTGTGTGAACGATACACAACTCGCGCAGCCCAGAAACAATAGGCCTACTTATTAAGTGCACCACGTGAGTTGTATGCAGTTCACGCCATCAGTGTTTGTCCTCAGCTCCTCGTTGCATTACATAACAAGAACCATAATGAAGTGTCTGTGCCAAGTCTCGGTCGTCCTCTGCCTTTCTTAGCCGTGATTTTCCCTTCCAGCAGACTGGTAAGAAGGATTCATGTCAGAGGAACAACATATTAAAAAAGATCTGCAATGAATTTATTGATATGAGTGATAAGGATGTGTCATTATTTAATGATGGTTCAGTTGAGTATTTACCTCGTGAATTTACAAATGAAAATAAATGAGAAGTAGGAAGTAAGACCAGGAGTTAAAAAACCGACAGTATAAACAGGATGTGCTGATGCTAAGGACTCTTCAAGGTGATGAAGAAAAGGAAGTTGAAACTAGAGCAGGACCAAGAAGAAGCCGGTAATAGTAATTGACTATGACCATTCAAAATCATTCATAGAAGTCTCTGTCCGATGAAATCATACGTCCATTCCCTAAGACGTGGCATGAAATATACTAATCCCCACAACATTCATAGAAGTCTCTGTCCGATGAAATCATACTTCCATTCCCTAAGACGTGGCATGAAATATACTAATCCCCACAACAGCTGGAGTCTAACGCATAGGCCTAGCGCCACTGGCTCGAGAAGGTTGACTAAAGCTGTTCGAAAAGGATCTATTGCTATGGCAACGATAACAGCGATGCCATCGCCCCGTGGGTTGGCTTGCTCTCAGTCTCTTTTGTAACATTATATGAGCTGTTGCTGTTTGTATATTTACCTGTTTGTTTTATGAATATTATTTTAGTTCTTAGTTCATTTGTGTTTAGTTGTTAATTTTATTGTAAGTTAATCAGTGACCAGTTGTACAGATTTGTTCTCTATTTAACATGTGCACTTATTAAGGTTATTGTCAGAAACTTATAATTCTGTTAGTGATCACAAAATCTATTTATCGGTACTGAGCTATTATTGCATAAGACCAATTTCATGTTTTTGCCCGTATTGAACTTACTACTAGTATTTAAAATTCTTGTCTTTATTATCCACTCAATTCAATACGTGAAATATTTATTATCTCCAAAGGGACATTACAATACAAATAACGAAAACACAACGAAAAAATACTGCAATTTAAATCCTTTAACTTTCACTAATTTCATTTCCCGATAAATACACTAACAGTGTTGGAAAAATCAAGAAACAACCGAGAATTAGCCAAATCTTTCAATTTAATTGTCATATTTAATATGACTTGGACATCAATATTATGTCATTAACGTCTAGGCCATTGATGTTACATTATAATTGTCTAACAAAAATTGTTGGTTACTACTTTTTAAGTAGTGACGAAATTTTATTGTGTAAAAAATTTTCAATCAAAAAGTTATTATAAATAAGGTTTAATGTATGACTCAACCTTGAGAAAATCGTATAAAAGATGGCCGAAGATGCTCGATATAGCGTAAAATAATAATGAACGTAAAGTGAGTCCACTCAAGACCTCCTTCCAGCCTTCACCGCCAACACCCCTTCCTCCACACCTCAACAACCGAACTTTGCCGAACAGTACCCCTCCCGTCAAGAACGTGAAACCAACAAAGTGCTGGTCTGCATTGATTCAATCGTGACAGTAAGCAGGTTCAAGATATAGAAAGAGAATGGGTGGCATACAGGGATGCTGTAGTAGCAACAGCAAGGGAATGCCTAGGAACAACTGTGTGTAAAGGTAGGAAAAGGTGTACATAGATGAAAGAAACAAAGCGAAAAAATAGTTGCTGAATCCAAAAAGAAGTCTTGGGAAGATTTTGGTAGTAACCTAGAAAGGCTAGGTCAAGCCTCAGGGAACCTTTTTGTACAGTAATAAAGAACGATAGGAAGGGAGGGAAAAAGGAAATGAACAGTGTTCTGGGTCACTCAGGTGAACTCATTATAGATCCCAGGGAATCACTGGACAGGTGGAGGGAATATTTTGAAAATCTTCTGAACATAAAAGGAAATCTTCATGGTGGTGCCGCGAACAATGGAGCTCAAGAGGAGGAGGAAAATGATGTTGGTGAAATTACGCATGAAGATGTAGAAAGGATGGGAAATAAATTCCATTGTCCTAAAGCAGCAGGAATAGATGAAATTAGACCTGAAATAGTGAAGTATAGTGGGAAGTCAGGGATGAAATGGCTTCATAGACTAATAAGATTAGCATGGAGCGTTGGTAGTGCACCTTTACATTGGACAAAAGCAGTAATTGCACCTATAGATAAGACAGGAAGGATTGCATCAACTATCGAGGTATCACTTTGATTAATGTACCAGGCAAAATATCCCCTGGCATCATGGAAGGGAGGGTGCGATCAGTCGTTGAGAGGAAGTTGGTTAAAAACCAATGTGGTTTCAGACCACGCAGAGGCTGTCAGGATCACATTTTCAGTATGCGCCAGGTAATTGAAAAATGCTACCGGAGGAATAGACAGTTGTGTTTATGCTTCGTAGGTCTAGAGGAAGCATATTACAGAGTACCGAGGGAATAGATGTTCCCCATACTGGGAGACTATGGGATTAAGGGTAGATTATTAAAATCAATCAAAGGCATTTATGTTGACAATTGGGCTGCAGTGAGAATTGATGGTAGAATGAGTTCTTGGTTCAGGGTACTTACAGGTGTTAGACAAGGTTGTAATATTTCACCTTTGTTGTTCGTAGTTTACGTGGATCATCTGCTGAAAGGTATGAGGCCACAGCATTCGTTGCAAGTATAGGATTGTGGCGACATTTAGTAAATTCACAGAGGCTTTCAGGCTGAACGCTGAAATACATAACGGTCTATAATGATGATGTATGTATGTTTATATGTTTACTGTCTTAAGCCACACACACATTACGGTACGGTATATAATATTATATAATATTTCTCGATGCGAATCTTGTTCCTAGCATGATTTGTATCATTTGGCTTAGTTGTTTAAGCAGTAACAACAGTACTATTACGTCAAGTGTAAACGAGGTGTCTCATGCGACTCATAGTCAAACGTTGCCAATATGAATCTCGAAGATTGTCGAGGTCTACAGATTCAGCACTAGGGAGTCCACGTATCACTGAAAAGTTTCACGACTAATACACACTCCTTATCCACAACGACGTAATACATAAAATCCAATCTACCTCCAATCAGAAAAGACTGGGATAGAGTACACTACCGTCAGACTAACACAATTCCATAAATTACAGATCCGTAACAGTTACACGACAGTTAGGTACCGGTATAGTTTCTGTACAGTCTTTTTATTTTAATGAACGTTATGAAATACTGTACACTGGATATATTAGTATCGTGGCCAGAAATACTCATTTCAGGCAAGAAATCAGTCCAGCCCCCGGAACGCTGCTTACACACACTCTCTCATTGGTCACATCCATTAGACGCGTTAACACATGCACACATCTGATGAGTGAGGGGAGGTGGACGAAACGAAGTACGAGGATATCTAGCATGAACGAAACACACGCGGAAGGGAAGGTATTTGCTTCCCCGCCTGCCCATACGTCCCAAGGTCTCGACAATGCAAGGAGAGAGGAATGAAGGGAGGAACCACACGCCGCCCTGAAGGCAACAGACGTATTGGTAGGTCAACCCAATGAGGGTCAAATTCTCCAGTTTATTTGAAAATCATGTGTGCGAGTCTGCTTGAAATGTTAGCGGTCCTGACTATGACTTCATTATCAAATGGTATCGCGCTCAACCACTATAAGAAAGAATGACCCTTATTATCGTCAATGTAGGCCATGTTAAATACTACTAGTAGTAATAGTAATATTAATCATAATTTTTATCCTCGAAAACTGAGGTAAAAATAACCTGGAATTATATAATTATGATTATCAGAAACGCAAAAGCGTTTGGAAGACCGTTCCTATGAAATTATTTTCAGCGCTGATCAAACAATAAAATGTCACATATTAGGGGAATTATATCGTGCTCACTTCATCGCAATTAAATTACAGTTAATTAATTGTTTTCCTTAATTAGGAAAGCTAGTATAGCCAGGATGTTTAACCATAGAATCATCTTAATTAATTCCGGAAAATATGGAGTTGGATATGAAATTTGAGTGCGGAACGTCGCAAGCCACAGCTCTTGGAAGACGAGCACATTGGTTACTTCTCCATCATCCTCAGGGTTGGCAAAAATATTCCTCCGAACGTTACCTGTTTCCATTTTCACCCGTAATTCTTGTGATCGCGACAGTACATATACCTTACACTGACGTTTTTCTGTGCAGTATGCCGATTTCAATTAATATTATTAAATACTCTATTGGTAGAAAGGCAGTGAGGTTAGTTGTATCCCATTTATCGTAATCTTCTTCCCTCACACAAAATATGTACGTTAACTAAAAAGAAAGTATAAACAATACATTTGCACAATGAAGTGTGCCGAGCACGATTTTTCTAAAATTAATTTACAGTAAATAATTTAGATCAATTTGGTTGTATAAAGTAAGGAAACATGTGATTACACGTTGTTGTTATAAGTACGCGGCTGTTCACACACCTGAAGAAAAAGACGTTCACCGCAAGATGTCGCGGTGAGCGCACTCCGCTTCGTGTATCAGTAGCTCCATCTGCTGCTGTCGTGCTCCACTCTGCGTGCCGCCTCGGTCTCTAGTGTTTAATAAATCCACGTCAAAATCGCAATCTGAATGGACTTAAGCAAACGCCGTTCCTTTAGGCTCGAACTGCTACGGACGAATGTTATTTATGTCTATTTTGAGTAAAAATAAGCCCACTAACAATGGTAACAAGAGCATTGAGTGGTGTACTGGTTGGACTGGACTTGAGGACTTGATGTGCTCTTTGAGTTTCAAGACAAAGGAGGGTATCTGTCATTGGTAGCGTCTCCTCCACGAAGTCTGCTGGTAACCTCATTGGTTCTCCATAGACGAGTGCAGCAGGAGTAGAACCTAAGTGAAGTATGATGATAGATCGGAGACCAAGAAGAACTAGCGGAAGTTGGGGCATCCAGTTGCTGGAGAGCTGTGTACGCAGTGCAGCTTTTAGTTGACGATGCCAACGTTCGATCTTCCCGTTAGCAGCATGGTGATACGCAGTTGTTTTTATGTGGTGAATGCCTAGGAGTTTCATCAGGTTACTGAAAAGAGACCAGTCGAACTGTTTGCCTCGGTCAGTGGTGATAACAGATGGTATGCCGTATCGAGCTATCCATGTGTGCAGCAGGGCATATGCAACTGTTTCTGCTGTTATATCCATCAGGGACGTAGCTTCCGGCCAGCTTGAAAAACGATAAATTATAGAAAGGATGTAGGTCTATCCTACAGATGGAGGAAGAAGGCCGACGATATCTACATTAATATGACAAAAACGGCGGTCCACAGGTGCCTATAAGGCTGGCAGTGTGCCTCGTGACCTTGTAGCTGGCAGGCTACACAGGATTTACTCCACAATTTAATGTCCTGTCTCATTGACGGCCATACATACCGTTGTTTTACAAGTTTGGTAGATGCATTAATACCTGGGTGAGCCATATTGTGTAATGCATCAAATGCAAATTTACGGAACTGACTTGGCAAAAATGGTCGGAGTTCTCCTATAGAAACATCAACAATTAATTCCGCTCCTCATGGTAATGCAATGGTCTTGAACTTGAGTGTTGTCTCTGTGGATTGTTGTAGTTGGCGAAGTTCGAATTTCATCATTACATGCCTGTGCTTGGGCAATTTCATCAGATGATAGTTGTGATGGTATGGAAATGGATGAGATGCGTGAACAGAAGTCAGCTGGAATATTGTCTTTCCCACGTAGGTACCGTAAGTCAGTCGTGAACTGACCAATGTGGTCTAGATATCGAAGTTGTCTGGGCGACGCTTTATCAAGGCGTTGTTGAAAAACAAAAGTGAAGGTTTTGTGGTCAGTGTAGATGGTAGAATTTCTGTCTTCTAGTAAGTGACAAAAGTACTTTACAGCTGAATAAGCTGCCAATAATTCACGGTCATACGTTCTATAATTCTTATGTGTATTGGGGAAAGTCTTTGAGATGAATCCTAGTGGTTCCATCTTTGTGTCACGGATTTGATGTAAGGAAGTCAGATGCGTCAACCAGCAATGCTAACGGTAAGTCACCTGAAGGATTTGCTATTTGTTCCTTAAGTTGTGACTACTTCTGGTGTCCAGTTAAGCTCTCTGCGTTCACGCTTCCGTGTGTCTTTACGAAGACTGAAGAGTAAGCGTTGAGTAGCAGCTGTGTCTGGTAAGGACCGGCGATAGAAATTTACTAATCCAAGACATCTTCTCAAGTCAGCAATAGTACGAGGTTGTGGGAATGAGTGAATGAGCGAATAGCATCAGCACGTTCGGAGAGTGGTTTAATGTCCGAAGATGACCACTGTAGCCTAGGAAGGAAATATCTGAGGCACCAAAAACACATTTTGAAATATTCACATGGATACTGTATTTATGCAGTCGTTCAAGGAGGATACTTAAGTGATCCTCATGCTCTTCTTCATTTTGAGATGCAATCAGGATATCATCGAGATAGCAAATCTCTCAAAATGAGTCCATGTACCTTTGAAAAGTTTGGGCAGCATTTCGGAGACCAAATGGAAAAATAAATTCAAATAAACCAAACGGGGTTATAATAGCTCTCTTGGCCACATCGTCTTCTGCGACTGGGGTGTGGTGGAAACATCTGATTAGGTCGATCTTTGAGAAAATTGTTTTACCTAATAGTCTGGTATTGAAGTCTTGGAGATGAGGTATAGGATACCTGTCTGGAACTGTGATGGCATTTAGGGCCCTGTAGTCCCCACAGGGTCGCCATGAGCCATCTTTTTTCTGTACCATGTGGAGAGGACTGGACCAAGGACTCTTCGAAGGTCTGCAGATACCCAAGTCGATCATTTTCAGGAACTCCATCTTCGCTTGAGCAAGTTTATCGGGGGGCAGTCTTCTCGCTTTGGCAGCGCCTGGTTGGCCGATTGTAGAGATGGTGTGGAAAAAATGTATGGAGGTTGCAGTAAATGCTGGATTGTCTCGAAGTAGGCCTGGGTAGTCTTGGAGTAGAACAGAGTATTTGTTGTGAGGGTCAAGTAAATGAACACTTCCTGAGACAGGGGACGATACTGGTAGTCCGTGGGTTGATAAATTAGTTGTGCCATCTATGAGACGTTTGTGTTTTATATAAACTTACAACCCATAGTTATTAAGAAAGTCAGCACCGAGGAGAGATTGCTGACCATCAGCTATTGTGAATGGCCACAAAAAGATCGTCTCAAACCAAAGTCATGTGGAATTAAGCGCTCGCCATACGTTTTGATTGGTGTCCCGTTAGCTGCATATAGCAGGCGTTTGCAAGCACGCTTTTTATCTCGTGCTGTGGGAGGAAGAACGGACAAATCGGCTCCTGAATCGATCAGAAATCGCCTGCCAGAGGAGCGATCTGTAATGAATAAGCGGCGAGAATTCACATGGCGTACGTCACTATGTGCCTCCCAGGGTTACCACCGTTAGTACTTTAGTACTAGATCTAGTACTTCGTGGACATTTTTAGTACGTTAGTTCTTTTTATGGAAATCTAGTACCTTTTACGGAGCTAGAGTAGACGCTCTTCTACTGCAGCAGAAGAACAAGAAAGAAATTGATAAGAAGTTTCAGAGTCAAGTGTCTATATTTTCATATTGAATTCTGTGAACAAGTTTTTAAGAGGGTAGATTTTAGTGATCCTATTTTGAGAAATCTCTCCATGTCGAAGTAGAAAATTGCAAAAGAGATGGCAGTTTCATCAGTATAATCCCATTAGCTATATATTTCCCTAATGCAATAACAAGAGTGTCATGTTAGATAGGAAATGGTGGGCAGCAAAGTCCAAAGAAATTGAAAATCTTTTCAGTCTGCCGAACATACAGGCTCAATATAAATATTACGCTATAACACACCTGAGAAAAACACACTAAAGTGCACCTTTACAAACAATTCCACAGAATCGCTGAAAGAGAACTAAGCATTTATGGAATTTTAGAACACTTTAATTGAACTGAAAAATTCTGTAGGCGACTACAACTTTTCAAATTTGACGAATTTTTGCGACTGTTTACCACATTCTCCTGCTGAAACAGAACAGGATTTTTCCTGCTTTTTCTGTTAATAAGACCAGATTGAGAAACAAACTACTGGTCTGTAGCGTAAGTGAATGGGCTACTTCTAAAGCACGCATATTTCAAAATAGTTAATTGCTTTGGCAATATTTTCCAAGGATTAAGGGAAGAGCGCAATGTGAAATGCATGTTAATATGCTCTAAAAGGTGTGAATGTTGAATAGAAATGCGTGAGAATATTCATAGTTTTCAAATTCTGAACGTAAATAAAAGAATCTCATCATGTAGTCAGCTTGGAACTGGAAATGTTAGGATGGCGGGTATTGAACCTGCAACATTGCTGCTTCCCATTATAGATATCAAAACCGATAACTTCTGATAATTACGATTTTCTCTCTTTTTTTCTTTACGTTGCACCGACACATATAGGTCTTATGGTGACGATGGGATAGGAAAGGCCTAGGAATGGGAAGGAAGTGGCCATGGCCTTAATTAATGTACACACCAGCATTTTCCTGGGTGAAAATGTAAAACCACGGAAAACCATTTCCAGAACTGCCGACAGTGGGGTTCGAACCCACTATCTCCAGATTACTGGATACTGGCCTCACTTTAGCGACTGCAGCTATCTAGCTCGGTTTTTTTCATTTAATAAAGGTGTATTTTTGATAAGTATACTTTTTTCTATACTTCTATTATAAATAATCCTACTCCATTGTAAAAAGGATGATTTAGTACGTTTTTTCATAATCTAGTACCTTTTCACGGGAAAATTTAGTACGGAAATTTTTTGCCCGGTGGCAACCTTGGTGCCGCCTCTAGCGAGGCGAATCAGAAGAAGAGTAAAACTGCATGGGGGAGTACACTTCTTCGCCTTTTGTCCGTATGTGAAATGAACCACGTGGTTGATAATGTTTACGGTGAGGTGAGCGGTACTGTGGTCGATTCAGAACACTATTTATTGATAATGTTAATTATTCAATCTGTTCTTCAAGCCTAGAAATCCTATCGGTGGGTGATGCTGACGGTTGTGACTGAATAGCAGATATGCTAGGGCTCGAGTAATCCAATATTCGGTCTGCTATTGTTGCTAGGTTGTCCAGTGTATCAATATATATTGGTAGCCTCTGCATGAAAATAGTTCTTAAAAAGTCGTCCTGAACTTGTGTTCCAGCAAGGGCTAGGCTTCTTATCACCAAGTTCAATTTCTGTTAAAAGTATGGTTACCCTTCGTCCTTCTGATTCCTCGAATTCAGTTACAAGACGAGACTTGAGGTCTGTAAAAGGTGTATTGGATAATGGTCGATTCAGAAAGTCACTTACAAGCTCTGCCACATCAGGCTCAAGCCATCCTATTATGTAATTACATTTTGTCAATTCTGCTGTAATACCGAATTGTGCTTCGATTTGCATTAGCCATAATTTTACGTTCTTTCGCCAAAGGGTGGTATTTTAACCGAGACGCGTGCGATAAATGCATTTCTGTTCTCGTAAATGTCTGTTGATAGTGTTCCTTCCGTATTCTCAGTGTTAGACATGTTTACAGAAACACAATAGTCACCGGTTACACTGCACAACACTGGAATGCACATGTTTTATTTTTATTTCATAACGTCGGGGTCACCGCTGTTAGAGTAAGCTAACTTGACTCGTGCACTTGAATTGCTAATTAAAACTGTAAAAAGCAATGATTTATTGTTAACACAGCAACAACCAGATAAAACAAACAGACATAAACATGCATTTCCCAACGAGGTTATACAAACTTAAAAGGAGCAAAGAGAGAATGTAAAGATTGGTCAATAAGTCTTTGGAGTCCTTTTGATGTAGATGGAGCCACCACAACTCAATACTTCTGACTTATGAAGATCATCGCATACACACTCCCCTTGTTCATTAATGACTCCTGGAATGTCCTTCTTGGAACCTATTTCTGCCTTAAAGTACCTACAGTATACATACTCTTCCATTTTTCACTAAAATTGTATAGCCGTCAATTATGCTTACCAACATGTTAACCTTAGCTGACTTCTTTGCTAAATTCAATTTCCTAGAAAGTTCCTTCAATTTCTCCTTACTTCCACTGCCATTTCTAACTCTATTTCTTTCCAACCTGCACCTTCTTCTTAGTCTCTTTACTTCTCTGTTATAATATAGTGGATGTTTACCACTCCTTACCACCTTTAAAGGTACAAATCCTATTATCACATTCCTCAACAATTGCTTTAAACCCATCCCAGAGTCTGTTTACATTTTTATTTAATGTTTTCCACTGATCATAGTTACTTATTTAAAACTCTCTTATGCCTGTTTTATCAGCCATATGGTACTGCCTAATATTCCTAATTTTAATACTTTCCTTTCTTTCACATTTATTTTTAATACCACCAAAACAGCTTCGTGACCACTAATACCATCTATTACTTTGGTTTCTCTATACAGCTCATCTGGTTTTACCAGCACCAAATCCAGAATATTCTTCCCTCTAGTTGGTTCCATCACTTTCTAAATCAGGAGCTCTTCCCATATTAACTTACTTGCCATTTTTTGGTCATACTTCCTGTCGTACGCATTACCTTCCCAATTGACATTTGGTAAATTGAGATCACCCGTTACAATCACGTTCCTTTCCTTATCGCTTCCCACATAGCTGATTATCTTATCAAGTAATTCTGAATCAGCATCTGCGCTACCGTTTCCTGGTCTGTACACTCCAAAGACATCAAGTTGCCTATTATCTTCAGAGATGAGCCTTACCCCTAGAATTTCGTGTTTGTCATCTTTAACTTTTCGTAGCTTACAAATTCTTCTTTCACCGGAATGAATACTCCCCCTCCCACCATTCCTATCCTATCTCTACGATACACCCTCCAGTTCCGTGAGAAAATTTCTGCATCCATTACTGTATATCATTTTTCAGCCATGATTAAACTTCTATTACAAAATCTGGTAAGTCCCTGCTCCCTTAATACCGCTCCCTAGGCCACCCTGTTTCCTTGAATGTATCTCCCTATAACTCTTATAAACAAATTTCCTAACTTATATGTACCACTGCGGCTTAAGTGAAGGCCATCTGAGCGCAGATCCCTATCTCCTACCCACCCATTAGGATGTAGAAATCTCACACCCAGGTTCCCGCACACCACTCCATAGTCTCATTTAAATCCCCAATCACCTTCCAGTCAGTATCCCTCTTACACAGTATTCCACTGATAACAATCTCAGCTTCCTTAAACTTCACCCGTGCTGCATTTACCAGGTCCCACACATCCCCAACTATGTTGATACTTATACCGGCTTGTCTTACGTTGTTAGTACCAACGTGAAACACTACAATCTTCTCCTTCACCTCCTCCTTCTCTTCTACTTTCCTCAACATCTGCTTTAACCTAATTCCTGGATAACACTCTACCCTGGTATCCTTTCCTCCACACACTTTCCCGACTTGCCTAACGATGGAATCCCCCATGACCAGAGCCTCAACCCTACCCACCTCATTTGATCTCTTCCCCTCCTCGTTAGTCCTACCTTTTCCGACAGCTGCAGAAGCTACTTCCTCCTCCCTTTTCTCCATCCCAAGAACCTGTTCCACCTGTCTTTTCCTATCCACTATTCCACATTTACCTTTCCTACCTCTTCCCGTTCTCCTACTTCCACACTTCTCGGCAGCAGTTCCCTGTTCCTCATCTTCCCTCGGTTGTTCCACCTGCAGTGACTCGTACCGATTTCTCACGGACACCTGTCCTGAATTCTGATCCTGAATCCATTCATCCGTCTATTACACCTACTGTATCCTGTACATTGTTTCAGGAAGGCCTACTTTCCTTCCTGTCCTCTGAGGGAATCCTAATTTTCTACCTCAAGCTCTCCAACTCCTCCCTCATACTCCTTAAAGCCTGGCCAGACCCACAGTTCCTACACTCGCACTCCTTACATGGCGTGGGTACCTACCGAGGGACGGCAGGCTTCACCTTTTTCTTCTTGTTCTCCTAGAAAGGTGATGTTGATTGTATGTAAGCTTTGGGAAGGCATTCTTTATGATTATATTAGACATGTTTGTGAAATTAATAACTGGTTCGATAGAAGGCAATTCGGTTTTAGGAAAGGTTATTCCACAGAAGCTCAACTTGTAGGATTCCAGCAAGATATAGCAGATATCTTGGATTCTGGAGGTCAAATGGACTGTATCGCGAATGACCTGTCTAAAGCATTTGATAGGGTGGATCATGGGAGACTACTGCAAAAATGAGTGCAATTGGACTAGACAAAAGAGTCACTGAATGGGTTGCTGGATTTCTAGAAAATAGATCTCAGAGAATTAGAGTAGGTGAAGCTTTATCTGACCCTGTAATAATTAAGAGGGGAATTCCTCAAGGCAGTATTATCGGACCTTTATGTTTTATATATATATATAAATGATATGAGTAAAGGAGTGAAATCGGAGGTAAGGCTTTTTGCGGATGATGTCATTCTCTATAGAGTGATAAATAAGTTACAAGATTGTGAGCAACTGCAACGTGACCTCGAAAATGTTGTGAGATGGACAGCAGGCAATGGTATGTTGATAAACAGGGTTAAAAGTCAGGTTGTGAGTTTCACAAATAGGGAAAGTCTTCTCAGTTTTAATTACTGGGTTGATGGGGTGGAAGTTCCTTTTGGGGATCATTGTAAGTATCTAGGTGTTAATATAAGGAAAGATCTTCATTGGGGTAATCACATAAATGGGATTGTAAATAAAGGGTACAGATCTCTGCACATGGTTATGAGGGTGTTTAGGGGTTGTAGTAAGGATGTAAAGGAGAGTGCATATAAATCTCTGGTAAGACCCCAACTAGAGTATGGTTCCAGTGTATGGGACCCTCACCAGGATTACCTGATTCAAGAACTGGAAAAAATCCAAAGAAAAGCAGCTCGATTTGTTCTGGGTGATTTCCGACAAGAGAGTAGCGTTACAAAAATGTTGCAATGTTTGGGTTGGGAAGAATTGAGAGAAAGAAGAAGAGCTGCTCGACTAAGTGGTATGTTCCGAGCTGTCAGCGGAGAGATGGCGTGGAATGACATTAGTAGACGAATAAGTTTGAATGGTGTTTATAAAAGTAGGAAAGATCACAATATGAAGATAAAGTTGGAATTCAAGAGGACAAACTGGGGCAAATATTCGTTTATAGGAAGGGGAGTTAGGGATTGGAATAAATTACCAAGGGAGATGTTCAATAAATTTCCAATTGTAGGACATTTAGAAAAAGGCTAGGAAAGCAACAGATAGGGAATCTGCCACCTGGGCGACTGCCCTAAATGCAGATCAGTATTGATTGATTGATTGATTGATGTTGGGCTCCCTCTGAGATGGCAGACGAATGAGAATCAGAAGCTAGTTCTCGGAGAGGAGGCAGTAGAGCTGGGAACGGTAGGAGCGGACGGAGCAGTAGATTTCGCTCGTCCTCCGGAGACCTCCGGTAGTCCTGAGATTGAATTCACTGGCGGAAAATTTAAATTATGAAATGCTTTAATGTGGGCAATGTAACGCTGATCTTAGGAGGAATTACAATTTAGATTTCAGTATCTCTCTCCATAAGAGCCTATGTATAGCCGCCATCTTGTGCTGTAGCCTCTAAGCTAGGTTTCTTCACAAGAGCCTGTGTATTACCGCCATCTTGCGCAGTACAATGCATGTTTAAACATGTTTGATAGAGACATAAAACTATGCCGTGACAGAGGAGGAAGTAATAACAGCCTATATATGGCCGCCATCTTGCGCAGTAGCCTCTAAGCTATCATTCTCCAAGTTACCGTGTTTTAGCGGTAGTTATGCGTAAAAGAAGGTGCGGGTGTGAATGGGTTTCAAGCTACGAAATTATAGTGCATGAAAATTAATTTAAAATTTAACAAGGTTATATTTTCTTTTCAAAAACAAAGAAACAACAAACATGGCAGGTACAACGTAGCAAAACAAGGGGAGTTACAATATTTACAGGTTTTGGGCTTCACGCCCTGACTTCAGCGACCAGCTCAGTTTTACCACAAACACAAGTTTTAACAGAGGGGCAGAAAACCCCATTCATACCTAGGAGCTCCTGGCTCCGAATTACATAGAAAAGCCTCCACGAGGCATATGACACACCATTTGCAAAAGAGCCACTCGCGCTCAAAATTTAAGCCTCTCAAAGGCCACGCCAAACTCTACCTTTAAGCTGTCCTCAAGGGACATATACACAGGGGTAGAATACCCAACCTACTGAGGTCTATTGAATGAAAAAGAAAGTTGATTACATGACCTCTAAAATAACAATTTGAGAGGAGGCTAACCGCACTCCTGATACACTTTGTTTAAGACCTACTTGGCACTAGGCCGTTAATACAAGGGCTAATCCCATACTACAGAGGTGACTTAAGAAAATAACAATTTACATTACATCACGGAAGAATGGGTTTGAGAAAATAAGTTCACCTCAAAACAATATGAGTGGGAACTCGAGAGGGTTAGCACTCTCTATCCCAATATGTAGTTTAGAAGATAGGATAGGTACCAGTAGTCTTTACATTTTAAAGGAAGGTTACATGGTGGAAGGCCTAGAACCCGCCCCGAAGGTTAAACTGCTGAGCAAGCAAAGAAAGAAGTTATTACTTGGTCATTACCTTGTTGTAGACGCCGCCGAAGAAAGAGGCGCTTCCCGCCTCCTGCTATGTACTTAATACACTGAAAGATGGAACAGAAGTGGCCCCGAGATCCTAAAATCAGCAGTTTATATCCTCTCGCGGAAGATTCTAGGCGTTAGGGGAAAGAAAACACCCTCCCACAAAATTTTTATTGGCTAGGGAAAAGAAACCCCTACATAGAGGAAGAAGAAACACATTATTGGTGGAAAATTAATTAAAGAAATTCGGGATTGGCTAGATCCAAACTAAGGGGAAAAAGAGGGGTATACAGCCAACTTAAACAATGACAGAAAGAAATTTAACAAAGAACAAACTCTTGAAATAAAAATTTCTCCAACAAAATAGTTCTTTGACTCCGCACTAGGTCGCACTATTGTTGATCTTCAGTAGTGTCCTCTAGAAGAGAAAGTTCACACTTCTTACTTCAAGCGAAACAAAAACACATCAAAAATGACACAGTTCACAAACTCAAAAATTTCCAGGTAGTGACATCTTCTGAGAAATTAGTAGATTAATAGTGTAGATAAAGTTCAGACTTCCTCCAGAAGAGGAGTTTCAACTGGCGCAACTTTTAAATAAACAGAGTAGAGGTGTACCGCCCGGTACTGACCTCCCCCCCCCCCAAAAGTTCCTCCAGGGGTGACACATGAAATCAGTTTGAAACAAGTTCCAAGTTATAAAGTGAATGTGAAAATAGATTACAAGATTTTCAGAATGTTGTGTGATTCAGTTTCACAATTTGTTGTTGCAGGTGAAGTAAAGTCTTTCTGTTTGTAGAAGTTGAATTTCTGAAGATAAACTTTTAATACTTGAAAGTGATGAAACATTTGGCAATGTCCACCAAATATAGTTGTTGAATTCCCAAGTGTAATCATTACTTATAGTAACTGTTCATGTAGTTGATGTTGATGAAGTGAGGTGGCCAGACCGGCCGTTGCCGCTTGCGTCCAAAGGAGGCCGCTCGGACCCCTCAAGTACCCTGAGATACCGCTCGCCCGCACTATGAGGGGAGCAGAGGTGTTGAAGTACGCCGCGCCCGCGGTGAACAGATACAGGCTGCGGGCATGTAGCAGGTCGTGCGCCGCACATCAGCCTTGGCCGGGAGGAGAGCTCCGGCTCGCCGTGCACATGTCGTCCTCGCTGAAGAGGAGGGGGCCCATCCCCCTCCCCAGTCGCTGCACGGCGCTGCGCGGCTGCGGGGGCGCTGAAACATTAAAGCTAGGCGGCAGAATTGTGTTGGACTATCATCTTCTTTGAGGGTACAGGCTTGTGGAGAGGTTGAGGGGCCAGCGGCGTGTAGATATCCATGGCATTTACTATTATGAAGCCACAGTGTAAGGTGGAGCAGGAGACGGGAGCGTGGTAATGGCCGTGGCAAGAACAGGATGGCAGTTTAACGGGTCGGGGCAGGTTTTACACAAGGCTTACATCTAAAACCAAAATATTACAGAAGGGGCAGAATGCCTTAAAAGTGAAGCTAAAAAAAAAATATAACCTTCATATCCTTTCAAACTAATATGAAGCAAGTTAACACAGAAATTACACCGGTTTCACCTGGGACAGGTGAACTCTAAATATCCTCTCGGTGGCTGGATTACTTAGCAATAAGGTAACCGGCGTAAGAAAATCGAGAATGATACAAGGCCCATGAAATCTGGGGGCAAGCTTGCCCGCGGGAACAAAATTTTTGACCATAACCTGGTCACCTACCTTCAAAGTGGTGGGTCTCCGTCCACGATCATACCTTTCCCTAACCTTTTCATGAGATACTTTAAGATTAGCTTTAGCCTTCTTCCAAAGATCTTTAATGTTGTCCGGATCTATTGTCTCGGGCAGAATGTCATTCAGAGACCAGAGGTTAGAGAGCGGCGTGTTGGGAACGAACTTAAACATCAAAGAAGCTGGAGTAAATTTGTGTGATTCATGAACCGCCGAATTCAAAGCAAAAGCTAACCAATGCAGGGACGTGTCCCACCTAGAATGATCTTCATGATGATAGGCAATAAGTGCGGACCTGAGATTACGGTTAACCCGTTCAGCCAGAGATGGTTGAGGGTAATAAGCAGATGTAGTTACATGAGAGATGGACAAGTCAAAACAGAACTTACGAAACAGATTTGATGTAAAAGCTTTAGCATTATCAGATACAATGTATTGGCACGGACCAAAAGAAGCAAAAATAGAATTTAGGCAAGTAATGGTGGACTGAGCGGTAGCCAGCTTAGTCGGAAATAACCAAGAAAATCTAGTAAAGCCATCTACGCACACAAAGATGAACTTGTTAGCATTACCCTTTGACTGGGGGAAGGGTCCTACATAATCGATATACAGGCGTTCCATGGGGCGCGACGCTTGATGCGAAGACAAAAGGCCTACCTTGGTGGACATGGTGGGTTTACTAAGCAAACAAGATTTACAAGCTTTTACAAGTTCACGGATTTCACCGTCCATACCTTTCCAAATGAACATTTCACGAATTTTTTCACGGGTTTTAAAGATTCCAAGATGCCCTCCTAATGGGGTCTCATGATAATACTTGAAGATCATAGGCACAAGAACAGCTGGAACGACAACCTTCATCATCTTGTCATGCCTCGAAGGGCAACATAAAACACCATTCCTCAGAACATAAGGGACGACATGTTCCCCAGAAGAAAGGGTTTCCATTATCGGAGCCAGCGTCGGATCTTCACGTTGGTATTTCTCGATATCCCTAAAGAGCATGGGAGCATCTGTTAGGATGGCATTAACCTCAGATAGTATGGACTCGGAAGGTGATGAACTGTCGACAGGTTCATGGGTCTCGACGTCGTTAGAAAACATACGGCTGAGTCCATCAGCAACAACATTTTCAGTACCTCTGATATGTCGTACATCGAATTGGAAGGCAGAAATACGGATGGCCCAACGGGCTATACGACCAGTACGACGCGGCCTACCTAAGACCCAGCTTAAGGCTTGATTATCTGTCTCCAAGTCGAATTTGACATGTTCCAGATAGAGACGGAACTTTTCTAAGGCAAATAAAACTGCCAAACCTTCAAGCTCATATATGGAGTACTTTGCTTCTTGAGCCGAGAGAGTCCTAGATGCATAGGCGATGGGGCGCCTCCCTAGTTCAGTCTCTTGAAGAAGGACAGCAGCTACCGCCGACGACGACGCGTCGGTTTGGACGATGAATTTCTTCGAGAAATCCGGCATAGCAAGTACAGGGGCATTACAGAGAGCTAATTTAAGATCTTCGAAAGCGGCTTGTTGAGACGGTCCCCACTCGAATTTGATGCCTTTCCTACGGAGAAGGTTTAAGGGCGCCGCTCTATTAGCAAAGTTAGGAATGAACTTCCTGAAGAAATTCACCATACCGATGAACCTGGCGACACCTTTAATGTCCTTGGGAGGTTTAAAATCACGGATGGCCTGTGTTCTAGAATGATCGACTGCTACTCCATCGGGTGACACAATATGCCCTAGGAATGACATAGAGGGCTTAGCAAAGGCAACCTTGGACAACTTAACAGTTAACCCAGCCTTACGAAGGCGATCGAGAACTTCTCGCAGATGATCTAGATGTTCTTCAAAAGTCTCTGAAAATACGACGACATCATCTAAGTAGTGATATAAGTACTCGAATTTGATGTCGGAGAAGACCCTATCTAGCAGCCTAGTGAGTACAGCTGCTCCCGTAGGGAGCCCGAAAGGCACGCGGTTGTATTCATATAAATTCCAGTCCGTGGCAAACGCTGTAAGATGTTTAGACTCTTCGGCAAGGGGAATTTGATTATAGGCCTGATTTAAGTCCAAGATGGTGAAGAACTTGGCCTTACGAAACCATGAAAAACAAGAATGAAGGTCGGGAAGGGGCACAGATTGCAACACCACCTTCCGATTGAGAGCCCTGTAATCAATGACAGGCCTGAAGCCTCCTTGGGGTTTCGGGACTAGAAAAATAGGCGAAGAATACGCTGACTTAGAGGGCCTAATAATACCATCCTTCAACATCTGATCGATGATTTCTTTCAGAGCTTTCATTTTAGGAGGAGACAGCCTATAAGGTGGAAGGCGAACCGGAATCGAATCCGTGACCTCAATTTTGTATACAATAAGGTCAGTAACACCAAGAGTATCAGAGAACACCTCGGGAAACGACTGACACAATTTGCGAATACTATCTGCCTGCTCCTCAGGTAGATGTCTAAGGTCTAACAACATCTCATCCTGGGTAGGCGAAATAGATGAACATGATGCAGAATTACACTTTAATAGAGGGATTTAACAATTAGAGGCAAATTTGAATGTGCACGACTTACTCTGAAGATCGAGCACAAGACCAGTGTGAGACATGAAGTCCGCTCCCAGTATGATGGGGCAAGACAAATGCTTGGCCACAAACAATTTGATTTTCCATGTAAATTTAAAAACCCGAATTTTGACATGTAAGGAACCTAGAATTTCTAATGGAGATGAATTAGCCGAAACATATTTAACAGGAGATGAGTCATAGTCAGGGAGTTTACAAACAGATTTCAATTTAGAATACCAATCAGCCGAAATAATGGAACAAACACTGCCTGAATCTAAGAGAGCTGTTATAGGCTCGTTATTTAACTCAATCTTAAGAAAAGGAACAGGTGCGGGGGTATCCGTCGCAATCCTAAGACACTCTTTAGGGCATTCAAAAGATGAATTTGAAGGCTGGTCGTTCTCTGCATTTACAACCTGTTTACTAGGGGCTGAGTCTCGGGAAGATGGATTAGTCGGCTCAGCCGACGCCACTAGTCACTTTTTATTATTGGCATAGCTGGAATTTGCACCAGAAGTTGAGCAGGAGGGGGTGCTATTTGAGTTTGGGCAATTCTTGGCGATATGTGAGAAGGCCCCACACTTAAAACAGCCTTGTGATGACCCTGCTCCATTCCTTGTCCCACTTGACTTGATCAGAGGACACTTATTCCGCAGATGGTCAGGCGACCCGCAAGCATAACATTTACGGGGATTGACTGGTCGGCGAGGTGGAGGCCGAGTGTTACTAAAGGAAGGCGGGGGTTCTTTCGCGACACGCAAAGAATCGGCGTATCTAACTCCTTCCGCTGAGACTGCCAATGCTTCAAGTTCCGAGAAAGTTTGCGGACACGCCGCGAAACACAAATATGACCTGTAGGATGGCGAAATACCTTCTACAATAGCCTGCACAATCTGATCTTCAGGAAAGTGCAGAGCAAACACCCTAGTGTAGAATTTGATATCTTGAATGAAATCAGCCAAGTTTTCATCCAAGCGCTGTACACGGTAATAGTACTTCTGAATCAGGGAGGACCTGGCCCTAGCCGGGATGAAGTTAGCTAGCAAATGGGCATGGAAATCCT
Source organism: Anabrus simplex (assembly GCF_040414725.1). NCBI lineage: Eukaryota > Metazoa > Arthropoda > Insecta > Orthoptera > Tettigoniidae > Anabrus > Anabrus simplex. Next base: position 83,729,496 of record NC_090274.1, on the reverse strand, counting down.
CAATAGATGATTGCTCGGCAATGGCTCTTACGATTTTATCAGAGAGAATACCAATAGCATACGGATAGATAATTTGCAAAATTTGACATGGCGAAAGAGAAAAAACAAGAACATGATCCTGAAATTCCACTAGAAATCTTAAAAATGAAATTACATCACTGGTGGTGTTGACGGAAAACTTAGAGATACCTCTAAGCAACATTGCCAATGGATGAGGCAAGCTACTGAACCCAGGTGACATAGTCGTTAAAGGTTTCAATGGCAAAGAAGTTAATTCAGAGCGGATGTTACCCAATGACGCACGGCGTTCAGATTCGTTGTTCGATGGGGCAGAGATAGTTTGAGCAGCAACGGTTATCCTATTGACTTCTCCCTGAGGAGGCTCTTCATCACTACCTACATTCACTGTGGCGGGTTGATCAGTTTTGGGAGGAACTTCGCCGGTTAGCAATTGAGTGACCTTATTAGACAATTCAGAAATAGTTTCAAGGAGCGTATTAGCGTCCTTCCTCTGAACGTCATTCACCTTTAGAGACAACAGATCATTAACTCTATTTGCAAAGTGATACAGCCTGCCTTGCACACGCTTAATTTGATTAGGAGACGGATCGTTTTCATCAAAAAAGCTGACTACAGATGCTAGCCCAGTAATATTCTCGACGATCGTGGAAAGAGAGTCATCAATTTCTTTCTCTCCCAAATTGGGGATGGAAATGGGCAAATCAAGGGACTCTCTAAGCTTGTTGGTGTCGATTGCAACCGTGCCTCCAGATTGCACATTTCTGATAGTTAACTCGTATATCAACTCCTCTTTGCGCAAGTAGTTAAGGAGGAGAACATCGCGAGGGCCGGGCATGATGACAGAACAATTTTGAAAAACTCAAAAAATTCCAGCAACTGAGAAAATTGTTAGAGTTCGAATCAAAGCAATGTTTAGCCGTCAAAAGGGGCTAAATTGAGACCCATTCAACCACGCTCTGCTACCACTTGTTACCGTGTTTTAGCGGTAGTTATGCGTAAAAGAAGGTGCGGGTGTGAATGGGTTTCAAGCTACGAAATTATAGTGCATGAAAATTAATTTAAAATTTAACAAGGTTATATTTTCTTTTCAAAAACAAAGAAACAACAAACATGGCAGGTACAACGTAGCAAAACAAGGGGAGTTACAATATTTACAGGTTTTGGGCTTCACGCCCTGACTTCAGCGACCAGCTCAGTTTTACCACAAACACAAGTTTTAACAGAGGGGCAAAAAACCCCATTCATACCTAGGAGCTCCTGGCTCCGAATTACATAGAAAAGCCTCCACGAGGCATATGACACACCATTTGCAAAAGAGCCACTCGCGCTCAAAATTTAAGCCTCTCAAAGGCCACGCCAAACTCTACCTTTAAGCTGTCCTCAAGGGACATATACACAGGGGTAGAATACCCAACCTACTGAGGTCTATTGAATGAAAAAGAAAGTTGATTATATGACCTCTAAAATAACAATTTGAGAGGAGGCTAACCGCACTCCTGATACACTTTGTTTAAGACCTACTTGGCACTAGGCCGTTAATACAAGGGCTAATCCCATACTACAGAGGTGACTTAAGAAAATAACAATTTACATTACATCACGGAAGAATGGGTTTGAGAAAATAAGTTCACCTCAAAACAATATGAGTGGGAACTCGAGAGGGTTAGCACTCTCTATCCCAATATGTAGTTTAGAAGATAGGATAGGTACCAGTAGTCTTTACATTTTAAAGGAAGGTTACATGGTGGAAGGCCTAGAACCCGCCCCGAAGGTTAAACTGCTGAGCAAGCAAAGAAAGAAGTTATTACTTGGTCATTACCTTGTTGTAGACGCCGCCGAAGAAAGAGGCGCTTCCCGCCTCCTGCTATGTACTTAATACACTGAAAGATGGAACAGAAGTGGCCCCGAGATCCTAAAATCAGCAGTTTATATCCTCTCGCGGAAGATTTTTATTGGCTAGGGAAAAGAAACCCCTACATAGAGGAAGAAGAAACACATTATTGGTGGAAAATTAATTAAAGAAATTCGGGATTGGCTAGATCCAAACTAAGGGGAAAAAGAGGGGTATACAGCCAACTTAAACAATGACAGAAAGAAATTTAACAAAGAACAAACTCTTGAAATAAAAATTTCTCCAACAAAATAGTTCTTTGACTCCGCACTAGGTCGCACTATTGTTGATCTTCAGTAGTGTCCTCTAGAAGAGAAAGTTCACACTTCTTACTTCAAGCGAAACAAAAACACATCAAAAATGACACAGTTCACAAACTCAAAAATTTCCAGGTAGTGACATCTTCTGAGAAATTAGTAGATTAATAGTGTAGATAAAGTTCAGACTTCCTCCAGAAGAGGAGTTTCAACTGGCGCAACTTTTAAATAAACAGAGTAGAGGTGTACCGCCCGGTACACTCCATATAACTTGTGAATAGCCAGCATCTTGTGCAATCGCCCATGGCCGGTATCTCTCTCCATAAGAGCCTATGTATAGCGGCCATCTTTCGTAATCGCCCATAGCCGTCTCATGACTCTATGTATAGCCGCCACCTTGCGCGGTAGCCTCTAAGCTAGCTTCCTCCATATAAGCCTGTGTATAGCCGACATGTTGTGCAATCGCCCATGGCCGGCTGATAAGATCCTGTGTATAGCCGCCATCTTGATCGAGCGTCCCTAGGCCATCCCATAAGAGCCTATGTATAGCCGCCATCTTGCGCAAGCGCCCCTAGGCCGTCTCTTAAGAAGCTATGTATAGTCGCCATCTTGTGCAATTACTTAGTCGCCATCTTGCGCAAGCGTCCTTAGGGCGTCTCATAAGAGCCTGTGTATAGCCGGCATCTTGCTGAAGCATTCCTAGGGAGGATCATAAGAGCCTATGTATAGCCTCCAACTTGCGCAAGCGTCCCTAGCTCGTCTCATAAGAAGCTATGTATAGTCACCATCTTATGCAATTAGATTTTTTTTGCTATTTGCTTTACGTCGCACCGACACAGATAGGTCTTATGGCGACGATGGGACAGGGAAGGGCTAGGAGTGGGAAGGAAGCGGCCGTGGCCTTAATTAAGGTACAGCCCCAGCATTTGCCTGGTGTGAAAATGGGAAACTACGGAAAACCATTTTGAGGGCTGCCGACAGTGGGGTTCGAACCTACTATCTCCCGAATACTGGACACTGGCCGCACTTATACGACTGCAGCTATCGAGCTCGGTGATGCAATTAGATAGACGCCATCTTTCTCCATAAGAGCCTATGTATAGCCGCCACGTTTCGCAAGCGCCGCTAGGCCTTCTCATAAGAAGCTATGTATATTCGCCATCTTATGCAATTAGATAGTCGCCATTTTGGGCATGCGTCCCTAGGGGGTCTCATAAAAGCCTCCGTATAGCCGGCATCTTGTGCAAGCGCCACTTGCCCTTCCTATAAGAAGCTATATATAGTCGCCATCTTGTACAATTAGATAGCCGGCATCTTGCGCAAGCGTCCCTAGGGCGTCTCATAAGAGCCTATGTATAGCAGCCATCTTGCGTAAGCGCCCTTTAGCCGTCTGTGTATAGCCGCCATCTTGTGCAATTGGCGTCAAGAAGAGCATCTAGCCGTAAAACTGATGTTAGGCTCCTGCATGCGGTTAGGTGTGCTATCTTATGCTAATCTCCATTGCCCTACTACTGAAAATAACGTTGGGAAGGACATTTGGCCGTAAAACTGAGGTTACACCCCTTCATGGTAGCGACTCTGACGTTAAACTCGCTCTCTCAGCCGTCAGGAAGGGCAACTCGTCGTAAAAGTGAGGTTGGGCCCCTCCATGAGGTTAGGTTTGTTCTCTTACGCGTAAAAGGTAAGGTTAAGCCCCTCCAAGATGGCGGATGTGAGTTTAAGCATGCAGTCTTAGCCAAAATAGCAATGACATTGCCACAGGTCAATGCGGCGGAGGACTCTGCGGAGGGTCTGATAGAGGCGGTGGCAGCAGAACCGTCCACATATACTACTTCCCGGCACTAAACGCAATACGCCATTTCGTTGTTTACTGAAAATTACGAACTGATTGTAATTGGTTATATGCAGTACCGGGCTGAGTAGTTCAGACGGTAGAGCCCAAGTATGCGGTTTCAATTCCGACTTTGCTCGGTGGTACTTGCAGGTGCTCACATACGGAGGTCTCATGTCGGCAGGTGTATCGGTACATGAAAGAACTCCTGAGGGACAAAATATTGGCACCTTCTTGCTAGGGGCTTTACGTCGCACCGACACAGATAGGTCTTATGGCGACGATGGGATAGGAAAGGCCTAGGAGTTGGAAGGAAGCGGCCGTGGCCTTAATTAAGGTACAGCCCCAGCATTTGCCTGGTGTGAAAATGGGAAACCACGGAAAACCATCTTCAGGGCTGCCGATAGTGGGATTCGAACCTACTATCTCCCGGATGCAAGCTCACAGCCGCGCGCCTCTATGCGCACGGCCAACTCGTATTGGCACCTTAACGTCGCAGATAACCACAGAAGTGGTTATGGGAGGATAATAATAATAATAATAATAATAATAATAATAATAATAATAATAATAATAATAATAATAATAATTGTGCCGTGGTAAGTCTCCCCCGGCTCTTTGTAGTTTATTCAGCCTGGCCAGGCTCTAATCTTACGCGTAACCTTATATTTGTAACTGTTTTCTTGTATATGTGTATTTTATGTATTCATTTCTTAGCCTGCCTTCCCTCCCTTAATAAAGTGTCATTTCTTAATTATTATGTATGGCCTCAGAGGAAGTGGATATTTCCCACTCTGGAAGCGTTTCCCCTCTTCTCATGCCTCCATGTCTTTGGGCTACTTCCCCTGCCCCTTTCGGGGCATCCGATTGTTGTTGACTCGCTCGACACGTCACCTCGCTCCTTCGGAAGGTCACGGTTGACCGAACTGAGAGAGAAGATTCTGCTTCTCGTGCTTGAAGGCGCCACACATACGACCTGGTGCCGTGCGGAGGTCAATCTAGGTTCCACTGACATGGAGGTAGGCGCTGAAATTTCTATACATCCCCGATGTCTTACCAAGTTAGAAAGGGTATGAGGTGGTTGGACCCCTTTAAATATTGCGTTTACGTAGAGCTAATGCTCGTTACTTCTTGTGCTATTTTTCACTTCTGCCGTGGCAGTTTGTTTGATGAGGCATGTCGTACCCCTTGCATGGGGATCTTTAAATTGTAAAGTCTTTCATTATGAGTTCTAAGAGCTGTTTAGATGTTATGGTAAACTTGTGCTATTCTAAAGTGTAACTTAATACTTTTAGATTGTTAGCCACGTATTTTCTAGAATTACCTGTTGGTATTCGGCGATCATATGAAGTGGGATACCTTCCTCTTAAGCTTGTATTATCTGTATTATAAATTACTAGGGCCGGTTCCCTAGGTGACATTGTGTCACGTGTGTATATATTATACCAGAATGTTTTACAATATATTGGATAGAGAGTCTGACGGAGTTTATGTTTAAGGTGCGTAGCGAATGTTGTTATCGAAACAAGGCAAATTTAAATGTTATATAATAAAGTTTTGGCACTTTGATTTCGACTGCTTATCTGTCCAGCCCCATAGGCCCACCACTTCCTTCTCTTTCGCTACGCTTGCCAAAGGTTGGCACAGTTCTGCTAGCAGAGCGGTCGTGGTTGAATGGGGCTGACCAAGGATCAACCGCTGTATAAGCTTGGGAGAGACGAGTGCCCTGAGGTTGTTTATGTCTGTGGGATCCCTGCATTTCTTTATTTTTGCCGTAAAATGGCTACTCGAGATGTAGCATATCCTGGGGCTCTCCGGAAGGATGAACTTCTGTACGAATTAGCTATTCGCGGCTTGGAATCTAGAGACACTTAAGAGTGACGAGGTATTGTTAAGAGCTAACTTAGACGAAGTAATCACGGTGCCCATCCTAACTGACGGCGAGGTTGGTGGAGCGGCCTCAGTGACTGAAGCAAACCTATCTGACATTTTGTCAGTAATGCAGTTTCTAGAGAGCGATGTAGCATCGAACCACCAACTTAGAAGAGTTCAAGGTCGCATTACTCATTACCTTCCCCGCATCGAAGACCTACTCTCATTATCCGTCAAGGGGGAAACTAGGAACCAAATTAAGGATTTAGAAGCTAAGGCCGGTAGCCTTTTAGAGAAGGTCGACTCGTGGCTTAGTAAGTTGGCTGTTAAGGACAAATATGCTTGGTGTAGTTTTAGGTGAAGACGATTTGGGTAAACATCAAGCGAATTTAGAATCGGTAGAGCAGCATCCTTTACAGTCCACCATATCGTCATATGTCTCACCCTTTTCTAATATTCGCCATCCGTTGACCTTGATCTTAAAAGAGGCTTGATATTATTGCGTAAATTTGGCGAGCGATACTGTTTCCTTCCTGCGTTTTCTCGTAGAGTGCCAAGACCATACCTCGGTCTTTGGATTATCACACGCTCATATGTTACAGATTATTTATCCGCTTGCTCTTGGTGTTTTGTCGCAAAAGATAGTTCATGCAATTGCTGAGCATATGTCCATTCAACAGTCTCATGCATATTTATTAACACATTTCATTCTGGCTCGGACATTTAATTCCTTTATTCAAAGTTACTATTTTAGAGTGCAGCGCGTTGACGAGTCCTTATCGGACTTCATTTCTGACATCAAATTTTATGCGAGTGTCGTTGCGTTGAACTACTCGGAAGAGCAAATTATCTCAACCATCGTAGAGGGGATTTCTCCTGTTTACCGCTCCTGTTTGTGTATTGCGGCCCATCCTCGCATTTTTCGGAGTTGGAGGCGATGGTAGTATCCGCCGAAGGAGTTCGTCCTGCGGACTCTCCGCGTGATCCATCCGTGCCTAAGGCTCTTAGTACTCCTTCGTCACACAAGTCAGGGAATGTAAGGAAATGCTATGTCTGCGGGTCGTCAGAACATCTGCGAAACCGCTGCCGAGTTAAATTTTCGGAAGCGCGGTCTTCTGGAGTTAGCACTGGCGTAAATGGGCAATCAAGGACCAGTAGGCTGGTTTGCTTTAAGTGTGGTCTACCTGGTCATTCGGCGAGAAATTGTCCGGCAACTTCGAGTTCCAGTTGAGTAAGTGAGGGCATTCGTGGATTTTCCGACTGATGAACCCCGTGTGTCAATGGTGATAACGGTCTGCCGATTGATCATCCTACTAGTAAGTGTCCGGTTAAGTGTTTAAGCATCTCGTCCAATCTAAAAGGTCCTGTTCCCTTTATTAAGGTTGATGATGGTAACGAACCCGTATCTGCACTGTTAGACTCTGGCTTTGTGGTTTCCCTCATAAGTGAGAAGTGGTATGCCGCCCATAAGTCTATTTGTACGTTTTCGGACTTGGAACCTGTTCCATTTTGGTGCATATCAGCCAACTCTTCGAACATAGAGATTAGGGTTTTGGTTAGGGCAAAAATTCGAATCTCTAACTTCTCTTCGAAATTTCCATTTTTCGTAGCTGTAAATTTGTCCTGCCCCATCATCTTAGGAACAATTTTTTTTCTTATTGAGGATTAATTTTAGACTTCCAGAATAACACTTGTTGCTTTAAATTTTGTAATTCTGAAAAAATGCCGCTAACTTTTTAAAATTCTGCTTCTATCCGTTCGGTTATGCCCCCTCACAGCGAGATGGTGTGTGACCTTAGCCATCTGCCTGAGAATCAGGCGCAAAGTGTGAGGGAGTTATGTGGCGAATTTTCCGACGTTGTTTCCGAGAAATGGGGTATGACTAATGTGTTGGACTATAAAATCGAAGTCTCGGATCCTACTCCTGTAAAATTCGTCCTTATCGACTATCTCCTCCTAAGGTCAAGGTCTTGAAGTAGATCGTCGATAAAATGCTCGATCAGGGAATCATTCGGCCTTCCACCTCGGCCTACTCGTCTCCCATTTTTCTCGTCCCTAAACCGCAGGGCGGCTTCAGGCCGGTTCTTGACTATAGGGTCCTAAATAAGAAAATTGTGTTACAGTCGGTTCCTCTCCCAGATTTGCACTCGTGCTTTTCATGGTTTAGGAAGGCCCGCTATTTTACGGTTTTAGATCTAAATCAAGCTTATTATCAGATTCCCCTGGCCGAAGAATCTCGCCATTTAACCGCATTCGCCACCGACTGGAATTTATGCGAGTTCTGTCGGCTAACTTTTGGCATTTGCTCAGGCGCCGCGGTGCTATCCAGGCTACTGGATATATTTTCAGATCTTAAGTTCAATTACCTCTACCATTATTTGGACGATTTAGTCGTCTATTCGGAAAGTTTTGAGGAGCACTTGGTAAACCTCAAGGAGATATTAACCCGTCCCCGTAAGGCTGGGCTCACGGTTAAGCTCTCGGAGGTCTCTTTTGCGAACCCACAAATGTAATTCCTTGGACATATCTTTTCTCCTGGCGATTTGTCCCGAACTCATGCTATTCGCGAGTTCCCCCTTATAAGCCCGTAAAAGGGTTTGCTCGTTTTGTCGGCATGATTAACATTTTCCGGAAGTTTATCCCCGATTTTGCTAAGCGTGCTGCCACACTGAACGCTCTCCGTCGAAAAGGTGTTAAATTTGAGTGGGGTCCATCCCAGCAAGCAGCCTTCGAAGACCATAAGCTCGCTATCTCTAACGCCCCCGTCATAGCCGTGCCTGACTTTCCGGAAACGTTTATGGTTCAAACTGATGCATCTTCCTTTGCAGTCGCTGCTGTTTTAATGCAGGACTCCGAGTTAGGGAGACGTCCCATCGCGTATGCACCCAGAACCTTTTCTCCCTTGAAGCTATGTTGGAGGGACTCGCTGTGCTATTTGCCCTCAAGAAATTTCGAACGTATTTGGAACACGTCATTTTGAACTTGACACGGGTCTTGAGTAGGCCCAGAAGGACTGGTCGTTTAACTCGTTGAGCAATTAGGATTTCAGCTTTCAAGTTTGATGTCCGTCATATTCGGGACACGGAAGATGTAGTAGCCGACTTTCTAAGTCGTATGTTTTATCCCAGCAATGAACAGGAAGACGACTTAGACCCGAATCCTTTAACATCCTTGTCGATTTCTGGGGCAATTTTGGACGATGCTCCCCTTCTATACCATGATATTGCTAAGCTTCAAGCTGAAGATTCTGAGTTAGGACCAGTTATTCAGGAGTTAAAGAAAGGGAGCCCGGTTGCTCCTTATATTCTCAGAAATTTTGTTATTTGTTCTCATTCTCGCCACGATCAGGAGATGAATGTCGTGCTGCCCACGGTTTTGATTCCAATGGTATTCAAATATTATCATGAAACTCTTCTTGCCGGGCATCAAGGTGTATTTAAAACTAGGGAAAAACCAGGGAGTGTTTTATTTGGGAGGGGATGGATGGAGAAATTCGTCAAGGCCTGTAAGATCTGCAGGATCAGTAAGCCGGCGATTAGTACGAAGGTAGGACTATTGTCATCGATTCAAGCGACGCGCCCCATGCAGCGTATCTTTATCGACTACGTCAGCTCTCCCCAAGTCGAAAGGAGAGGGGAACCGTTTCATCCTAGTTTGTGTGCATGGTTTTTCTTGCTTTACGTGGTTGTTTCCGACTAAGTGGGCTACTACTAATGCCACCATAAAATGTTTGAAGAGCATTTTTTCTACCTTTGGGCCCTGTCAGATTTTAGTCTCTGATAATGCGAAAGCTTTTACGTCTAAGCGTTCCGGAAGTTTTGCTTTGGCCTATCCATCTCGCATGTTACGACCTCCGCGTACTAGCCTCAGCCGTCGTACGCAGAGTGGGTAAATCGTAATTTAAGTTCCGCTCTCATTGCCTCCCATCATCTGGATGTTTCGAGGTGGGACACATCTATCTCATGGTTAGCCTCTGCTTTCAACACTGCTATCCGTGAGGCGCATAAAATGTCGCCCTTTTCGCTGATGCTTTCATTCGTTCCTAATTCCCCCTATCCAACTTACGGAGCATGAGTGACTTATTACCCGAGAATATTCACCCTCGTCGTATTAGGGCTAGTTGGAAACGTGCTAGGCAAAATTTGAAAGTTTCTCATTTGAGGATGCAACAAAACTACAATCAGGGGCGTAAGCCTACCAGCCTGGCCGTCGGCGATAAGGTTTTTGTAAAAAAAATTGTTCCCTCTGGTAAGCTTGCCCCTCGGTTCTGGGGACCGTGTACTATATTGGAGTTTCTTACTCCTGTTTCGCTGCTACTTAGGGACCCGCTCGGGCAGAGAATATTTAGGGTCCATATCTCCCAGGTGAAACCGGCGTAGTCGCTGGTTTGAGCTGAGATTTATTATCCTCCAATTGCCTTGTTTCGAAATACTCAAGGAAGGTTTCCTAATGTTATATTAGCATTCTAGTAGTTAGCCTATGTTTAGGGCGCTTTATGTATTATCTATTGTTTGTGTGTCAATTTTCCTCCTTCCACCTCACGCCTTAATACCTACATCTCGTGTACTTTTGTTCTCTCGTTACCTCCATGTCAGATGCCTAGTCGCTTCCTGGCCTGGCCCCATGCCTTCCCGTTGGTCCTTCCGTTACTCGGCAATAAGTTCAAAATACTGTCGGCTCTGTATTGATTGTTCCTGCTTTTTGGAGAACCCATCTTGCCTGAGTTCGCCTGGAGGGCTCCCCGATGCAGCCGGCTGGTGTGTACCAAGTCTACCGGGGCCGATCTTACCTGCTTATTGTGAACTTCAATTAATTACATCGACCTGTCATCTTTCGAGTTGGTCCTGCCCTGGTGCTTCGCAGCTAGTTATATGAGGGGTTGCTTCGTTCTACTGTGCTCTGTGGAAGGACGGTTCGGAAATTCTGTCTATATAATTTTCGACCAGTTGGGTTGAATTCGCATCTGTGGACCTTGTTGCCTGTGTTTTGGCGCGTTACCATTGGACCAGTACTCAGGGACGTGTTCCCTGCTGCGCCGAGCAAGATTCTTGTTTTGAAATAAGTCCTGCCTCTATTGCTACTGACATATGGTGTGCTCAAGATACCTCAATGATGAATGAACTTGCCTTCTCATTCAAGAAGCTATTTCCTTCCCGTGCTTTGGCTTAAGGCGGTGATATCTGTGCCTTGGGAAGTCTTCCCCATCCCTTGGTATTTTATTCAGCCTGGCCAGGCTCTAATCTTATGTGTAATCTTATATTTGTAACTGTTTATTTTATGTATTCATTCCTTAGCCTGCCTTCCCTCCCTTAATAAACTGTCATTCTTTAATTATTAAGTATGCCCCAGAGGAAGTGGATATTTCTCACTCTGGAAGCGTTTCCCCTGTTCTCATGCCTCAATGTCTTCGGGCTACTTCCCCTGCCCCTTTCGCGGATCCAATCGTTGTTGACTCGTCCGACACGTCACCTCGCCCCTTGGGCAAGGTCACGGTTGACCGAACTGAGAGAGAAGATTCTGTTTCTCGTGCTTGACTGCGACGCACACTTACTATTAAAAGCCACATTCCTCGTCTTGCAAGTAATCAGAAAGGAAACCGTTTTATGTCGCAACTAAGCAGGGTATTTGTGAAGAAAATAGACGGTAGAAATCTGACAAAATGTTATATGGAATGGAAATATAAAAATAATTGTCGACAAAATCATTCGAGATTCTAAAATTAATGGAACATTGGGAAATAATAAATGATGAAACTAGTAGGAAGTTATAAAACAGTCAAGAGCCATTGAACCACATATCCTGATTTATTCTTTACAAACAAGTACAAACTGGAAAATAAGTTTGATACCTTTGAGGAGAATTAGAATTTACCTCCTGATATTCCAAGTTACCATCAATTCCAGATGTAATGATGTAAATTGTTTGTGTAATGAAATTACATTTAAAAGGTCTGTCCACGTAAACTGGTAGTATACATGAATTGTGTACAACTAGTGACAAGTAAATAACAATATCAATGTGTATAATTTCTACTGCTCATTTATCTCAAGTTGCCATCGCATTTGTGCTGCTTTTCAGCACATGAATTCCAATTCTCTAATAACTCAAATTCCCGTTTTCTGCAGTACGAGGTCATTTACTACCTCCTAAAATAATGTTTTAAAGAAGAATTACCTGCTTGAGCCCCTGTGCCGCCCCTCATGATATGACACATCACGATTACAAACAATACAAGTGACTACACATTTAATAGATTTCAGACCAACTTAATCATTTGTAGACTATAGCACGGTGCACTATTATAGAGAAAATACACGTGCATAGCAGTATTTTGGAGTGTCATCGAGCTCGAAGTGTGGAACGATAGTTTGCTGAGCGGCAACAAAATTATTCTATTCATACAAGAAAGCAAAGATCTACTTCCACGGTTTTTTCACACAATTACACTTTTAAAGATATTTCCACAAATCGAACATCTAATCAGCCATACTCCACATTAAGTAGAGAGAAGGGCATTAACGGGAACTTATTGGACAAACAAACCTTCAGGCACAGGAAAACTCCACGACACTTCTCCAGAGAGAGATAAGAATTTTGTGTAATAATAACAATAAGGATTCTAAGCCACACATACTGGCTGTTGTTCAAGGAAAGACCTGTTAGAAAAACGTGGCACTGTATACATGAGAAAAGTGTGGCCCCAATCGTGTGTTAGTGGACTGGTAACATCGACAATTTTACCGCTGAGAAAATTTACCATCGTATATATACGCAGATTCATTACCAGAACCTGGACTCTCTCAAGTATGCATAAGCAATTTTCCCTACATAGTCGTATTGTCTTGACGCTCCCCCGTGTGCGTACGTAGGTGTTCCCAGAGAAGAAAACTTTTAGAAAACTTATTACCACATTGATCACACCAATTTGGACGCTCTTCAGTATCTGTAAGCAGGTGACGCCGAAGATACGACATCTGAGATAAATACTTATCACACTGTTTACAATCAAGCGAACTCTCACCACTATGTGCAATCAGGTATTGCCGAAGATGCGAGTTATTGAGTAATCTTAGAACCACATTAATCACAAGAATGCGGCCGGTCACCAGTATGTGTAAGCAGGTAATGCCGAAGAATTGCCTTTTGAGTAAACTTAGAACTGCATTGATCAAAACAATGTTGACGCTCTCCAGTATGTGTAACTACGTGTTGCCGAAGATATGCCTTTTGAGTAAACTTACAACCACATTAATCACAGGAAAGTCGACTCTCTCCAGGATGTGAAAGGAGGTGACGCCGAAGATTTGACTTTTGAGTAAACTTAAAACCGCATTGATGACATGAATGTGGGCGTTCTCCAGTATGTGTAAGAATGTGACGCCGAAGAGTAGACATCAGAGCAAACTTACAACCGCATTGATGACATGAATGTAGGCGTTCTCCAGTATGTGTACGAATGTGACGCCGAAGAGTAGACTTCAGAGCAAACTTACAACCGCATTCGTTACAGGATTGTGGCCGCTCTCCAGTATGTGTAAGCAGGTGTTGCCGAAGACTTGCCTTTCGATTAAAGTTAGAACCACATTGGTCACAACAATGCGGCCGCTCACCAGTATGTGTAAGCAGGTGTTGCCGAAGATGTGCCTTCTGAGAAAACTTAGATCCACATTCATTACAAGGAAATGCCCTCTGGCTAATAGGATGGACTGACCTTTGATCAGAGGCTGAGAACTTGTGTAGGTTGCATTCATTACAAGTGGACAAAATGCACATTACCTCACTTCCTTTTTTCAATATCTTGCACCTATTGTTAGATGTACTCACAGGACCTCCGGTCAATAATGCAATGCTCCCAAATCTAGAAAACAGCAAATTAAAAGTTATTACACTGTACGATCAAGATAACACAATCAAATACAATATCCAGAAGCAAGCTCAATATATGTACAAAGACTGCTTCTTATCCATTCCATAGCACTACAAATCTCAATAATTCCAGATAAAGGCTCTAACACATAAGCCCATATAATTTCCAATTGCCAAATAGAATATATGATAGCTTTGCAGTTAACCACAGCATATCCAAAGAATTCAAGAGGGTCCAATATGGAAGGAATTAATGCGAGAATGCTTCCATTAGTGATTTCAGAACGTGCATTCTTCAACTTCATATTAAAAGAAGTTCATCGCATATAGGATGCCAAATAATAACTAATATTTTAATAGCTTCATCCTTAGTGAGATTACATGTTGACAAGATTTCTTTATCATCGACAGGGACATTGGCAAGGGCTTCTGGACAATTTGACGTCCAATTTCTGAGATACACAGGTGCACTATAATGCCAGGAAGAAATTTCTGACTGAAACTCCTCAGCAACTCAACTGGGCTAGTACCTGTCAACAAATCAACGTAAAAACAATAATATACAGTAGGGCGAGATTCTGTATCTTCGTTAGCAAGTTGAAGTAGAAATGTCGGACCAAGAAATGGGACGGAACTTGTAACAGTAATAAGGTGGTTGTCCTTGATCTTTTCATCAGAGGATTCATGCGACGCAATATTCTGAAGACTCCTGTGGTCGGGATATATTAACACAAATTTGTATACGTTACGAATATATAACAATGTAAGTTATAATAATAATTTATTGCAGCCAGATGGCCATATAATAGGTTTCAAGGTAACAAAGTAAGCATGAAATATTGTCACACAACATACTGCAGTTTAATCTTTGCCATAGTCAACTATGCTCTTTTACCTGTTACTAAACAGTGTTATGTGGTATTTGTCGCATACCAAATACATATACATTCTTTGTTCGGTTCATGATATTTTACGTTTTTGAATATTATGTGATGGAAGCTGTGTACGACGAGACTTGTGACTACGTTTCTTAGTTCCTGATTTTCCGGTGTCCATCGTCTATCGGTCATTGCTTCCGTTGCGTAAAATACAGTGGTATATCCTGTTGCTACAGATGCTTCTGCTCAAATACCTTCTCCATTTGCAGGGTAGATTGCAGGTGTAGTTTGAATCGGAGGCCTTCGATATAGAAAGGTTCCTCGCTAATTTATAAATTAATCTAGTTATGAACCTTAAAACAATAGACAGGAAGTCAGGCTGAATTTCAGGGTCAATCATTTACAAAGAGTTCAAAGCTATCCCTTTTCAGGATTCACAACATCTGTCAAACTCAACCCTTGGCTTGTTCGACATGCTAGAATCTTTGAGCACACAATATATAATAATAATAATAAAATATGGCTTTTAGTGCCGGGATATCCCAGGACGGGTTCGGCTCGCCAGATGCAGGTCATTCTATTTGACTCCCGTAGCCGACCTGCGCGTCGTGATGAGGATGAAATGATGAAGAAGACAACACATACACCCAGCCCCCGTGCCATTAGAATTAACCAATTAAGGTTAAAATCCCCGACCCGGTCGGGAATCGAACCCGGGACCCTCTGAACCGAAGGCCAGTACGCTGACCGTTCAGCCAACGAGTCGGACAGCACACAATAATGGGGCATATGGAAGCTTGAGTTAAAAGTCACAAGGGGTACATTTTTCCATGTGTCCCATTTCACGGTATTCACGCATGAAAATTACGTACAGCTCTTTCAAATCTGGAAATCTAGCAAACATATCTTCAATGTGTTCGAAAAATTTAACAGCATTATGCTTAGACTGAACTACAGTTAACACTTAAGGACGAACAGGAGGTATGGCATTGAACCTGCCAGAATCATCCATTTGATCATTATTCAAGAAAACGTTCTAAAATGCCCTTTATTCAGGAGTAAGAAATCGCCGATGGAGTTATTCAAGCTTCCAAAAGCTTTGCAAATTTTGTGTAAAGAGAATCAATATTTATAAGCCTGGCACACCGAACCTTGGCGTCATTCTTAACACAAAACTCAGAGATAGTGCCTGCAATCCCCAAACAAATTTGGTCATCTAACGAGGTGAGATAACCTTCCTTATGCAAGGTATTAGAAGACAAAATATCATAGCAGACTTCAGCTCTTAGCAAGATATAAAGAGGAGAACGCTGCTTAAATATACTAACACTTAAAATGATCTCACGAGCAATATACCAACTGGAACAATCAATTTTCTGTGCAGGAAGTTGGCTTGTGGTTGTATTCACAACTGCACAGTTCAACTTCAATGTATAATCTGACACATTACAGAATGGAACAAGGTTGCATGTGGATCATTCAGGCGATACATCAGTATTGCCTATAAAAAATATAGGTAGCCAACAAATCTTAGTACAAATGCCAAGCTTCGTGAAAAGGCTACACGACACTGAGGATAAATGAACCTCCAATCCAAAAAATCTTTAACTAGTACAACCTCTCCTGAACTGTTATTCACTGCTACATGCTTAACTAAATATCTGAGTGGGTGGCACAATTGAAGAACTTCTAACATTTATATCATTATTGGGAATTGTTTGTTGTTTACAAAACAATAAGGTGTGATGTCCATTGTACCGGGGCACTTGTGTCGCTTACACCGTTTACATACGTGAGAAGCAAAAAAACATAGATATCGAAGGTTATTTTCCCTCACAAACTTGCGGCGATAATCAATGTTTGTTTGAACATTCTACAATCAGAATTGCTATGATTATCAAGTTTTCAGCACCTACAATTAAAGAAAATGCTCTTGTTGGTATTAAGAAATAAAATCTAAAACGAATGACAATGACAAAATGGCCATGAATCAAAGACAATCAGTGGATACAATTCACAATGCCTTATTTTCAGAGATAATGCTTGTTGGCCAAAAGGGTCCAAAATCCATGTCACTGAACCTTGCAATAGCAATAATTTCTGGTAAAGCAGAACCATGGCCTTCCTCCTATAGTGGTACTAATCACAGGTAATATAGACACATGGCATGTCATACATAATGGCACCACGCACCGGTAACACAGACCAGTGGTGTTCCCCACATTTTGTTACTACTCACAAGCAATGCAGACCGATGGTGGGACTAAATACGGTCACCGACGAGATCGATGTCGATGACGATCATAATTCTGGTGTAAGGGGCCTACTGGTATGAGGTGCAACAAAATGATACAATAATTAAAACTCCATCATGTAAACATTGACAAGAATCTAAAGTAAACGATGATAAAAAATTAGCATGAATTCAAAACAATCAGTGGATCCGATTGACAATGCTTTAATGATTTCTCTATGCAGGGTAGGATTAGAAACACATTAGGATAAAACATACAACTTAGCTTGGAGTCCCAACGCTCAATGCTGCATCAGCCTGTTTACATCACGGAGTCGGCGTGCTTTCCTCCTCCACAGAGCGAGTTAGATACATGTTTAGGCCCTATAGCCAAGAACATCCCCTCGAGGGATGGTGAGTTCGAATCGATAGTTCAGAAGATAGTTTTAAAGTGGTTTCACATTTTCATACCAAGCTGGTTAACATAACGTCACTGCAATGTGAAACTCCTTCTCCTCAAAGACTTAGTAGCGCCTGACCTCCTCATGGACAGAGTAGTGTATGACCTCTTCCTACTCAGTACACATTTCTGTTACAAAATTGAGTAAATCTCAGATTTATCTCTCGGACCTATTAACAGACAAACAAACTTACACCTTTATCGAATAGACCGAAATGAATTGCTGTTAAAAATGATTCTTCATCCATTCAGATTAAAATAAATGTCTTCCTCACCACCTCCATTAAGAAACAATTGCTGAATCTCTGAGTTCACTTAGCAAACTGGTATTGTTATATTTTTACAGACAATCGGTTCATCATGAGATTCAACTACTGAGTAACGATCGTGTGCCTGTACACTGACTATTTTGGCGAAATTTGCGTACAGTTATCCGTTTCAGATATAATTGTCAGCGTGTTTTGGTGGATCAGCATAGGTGAAAGAAGGTGTGGGCTGGAATGGGTCTAACTACAAGTCCGAAAGATAAATTTAAAATTTAAATAAAGATTATATTTTCAACAGACAACAAAATTTAACAAATTTTTACATAGAATTTGACAACCTAACGAGTACAACAAGTCAAATCAGGTACAAGATCAAGAAAGCCGAGATTTAGATAGATTTTAACAATCTGGGCCACAGGCCCTAAATTTTTTAATTCCTGAGCTCTCAGCTCATAACCAACATATTTCCAAAGGGCAGAAAATCTCTCATAACATGGAGCACTTGCTCACCCCTAGTAATATCACACCTCCCAGAGGCACTTTTCAAACCCAAGAAACAGCTGGGCCGCTCTCAATTTTTCAAGCCTATTAAAGGCATTACCTAGACTTCAGAATTCACTGCCATCAAGGCACAACTTATAAATATAAACAGCGGTATCTCGTACCCAATCTACTGGGCCTTCGTGTAAAAAGAACAAATTAATTACATGGCCCAAAATACCAAGTTGAATGGAGGCGTGAACTTGCACTCTTGCATGAAGCTTGTTAAAACCTAAGTGGTGCTAGGCCGATCAGCAGGGGCTATTCCCATACTATGGAGGTGACACGTATACAGAATAAATTTAACACATTAAGAAGGAATATAGGAACGGTTACAAAAACGTAGTCACCTCAAATTCAAGATGAAGGGGAGCTCGAGAGGGTAAGGCACTCTCTACCCCCGATTTACAGTTAAAGTTATATGAAAATTTTACAAAGACCAGAAAGATTTTACATGTTTCAATGGATTGTTTACATATTAAAGGTTTCGGACCTGTCCCGAGGGTTAAACTGCTGAGCTAGCAAGAAATAAAGATGTTAAACGGCCATTACCTTGTTGAAGAACGGCTGCCTAAAGAAAGAGGCGCTTCCCGCCCCTTGCTACATATTCACACGCTGAGCTAGATGTTGTTCGAGTGGCCAAGAGCCGTGAAAATCAGCAGTTTTTAAACCCTCGTGGAAGCTTCGAGAACTTTCATGAATAATTAAGACACACCAACTCAACTTTATTCGGTAGCTAAAAGTTACACATCAACATCGAAGAAGAAAGACACCATTGGTCCAAAAATTAAAGAAATTCGGGATTGGCTGAGTTCAAAACTGGCGGAAAGAAAGATTAATATTGCCGACCCAAAAAATTGAAAGAAAGAAAATTTAGTAGAGACAAACCTTCGAATACAAAATTTCTTCGAAAAGTTCCTTCCCTTCGCACCAGGGTGCATGATCATAGTTTGTTTTAGTAGAGACATCTGTCAGAGAAGGTCCACACTTCTTGATCAAAAAAACAAAAACAAATCGAAATGCACACAGTGGCATCTTCTGAGGAACTGTTGAATTAATTCAGTTGTTAAAGTTCACAGTTTCTCCGGTAGAGAAGTACTTTAAGGCGGAAAATTCAAATGTGCGGCGTAGAGGTGTACCAACCGGTACAATAATAATGACCATCTGCATAATTTTTCACTTTGGTGTCTGTCGGTTTGTCTCTTTGTCTGCTCTTCCATAACTTGAAAACTACTGGATATATTTCCACCAAACTTCATATTTGGAATCCACCTGTCCTTGGGTAGGGTTTAGCGCAAATATTGTTTCTAAATCCCTGAAATGACTGTGGGTTTTTACGAAACCAAAACTGTGATTTTGCACTTCCTCAGAATGTACACAACCAAACTTAATGGAAATCTGCCTGTCTTAATGAAAATTAATTTCTAAACCTTTATTTTCAACGGATCATTTCGATAACAGGATTAATAAGGGAGATATCATTAACGGACCGTTTTTCGGTACAACTCCCACCGGACTTAACGCAAGAGCGGGTACGTGTAAAGCTTATTTCTTACAGCTTGAAAACTACTGAAGATATTTGAACCTAACTTTATATTTAGCATCCACCTGTCCAAGGGCAGGTTTTAAATTCAATACCATTTCAAATTCCCGGAAAAGACTGGGGTTTTATAGGGAAACGAAATGGTGAGTTTACTCTCCCACAGTACATAACATACAAGACCAACCTGACTGGAAATAGACCAAACTTGATGGAAATCAATTCTAAACATTTTTATGTGCATTTTTCGTCAGGAGGATTAATAAGGAAGTTATCGTGAAAGGTAGGTTTCTCAAGTTAAGTCCAGCGGACTTGGCCCTAAAGGTGTTATATATGGAGCAGATTCCTTATCTATCTACATAAATTATATCGTAACGACAGTATGCCTCTACATTGACTATTTTGGCGAAATTTTGGTACAGATATCCGTTTAAGGGGTCATAATGACCATCTGCATATTTTAAGATATAGTTTCCTGAATGTCCTCTAAATTTTACCCCCCTCGCCCAAACTCAAGATTGCCTCACAATCTGCCACACGAGTTGGAAAATTGAAATTAAGCAAAATTATACGTTTTAGCCGATAACCTACAGAAAACTTTCAAGATCTTATAATTTTTCACTTTTTATGCCAAAGAATATCGAAATATGGAGGCATTTTATTGGCGGTGCAGACCTTCGTTTCGAGGTATTTCGCAGCTAAACGGTACGTTCTATCACAAAACGGATGACATGATCGCCGTTCAATTTGGAGTGATCTACAACTTTGGTCCTGTGACATTTCGTCGTCTCCCTCTCCGTTATAGGGTAGATTTGGCTGTATATTTCGATTGTTCGTAAATGTTGTGCTTTTTACACGTATGTTACATAGATTGACACACTTATAGGAAAGCAAGAGTCATAAAATTTAGCACGTACATTCACACAACCAATAGCTATATGCGAACCAAATTTCATGATTCTAGCTTCCACATAACTATGTGAAAAATAAGGTAAAAAGATAAAAAAAGTACATAAATTTCAACCCATTCAAGTACCGTAACTCAATGGAACACATCAATATGGGAGAGACGAGAAATTTTTTTAAGACCAGACATGTAGATCGATAAAAGGGACGTCTGGGGGAGCAAACCGTTTGTTGGTATGATGTGCCGTTTAGGAGCAGTAAATCTCGAAATGAAGAATTGCACTTAAGACCGTGCTCATGCTGATCTGCCTCTATCTAAATAACATCATAACGACCGTCTGGCTGTACAATGACTATTTTGGCGGAATTTTCGTACAGTTATCTGTTTCACGTGTAATAATGACCATCTGCATATTTCTTAGCTTTGGTGTCTGTTTGCTTATCTGTTTGATTGTGTGAGTTCTTGTAACTTACCACTGAAATATTTCTACCAAACTTGATATCTAGAAGCCACCTGTCCTTGAGTAGGTTTTAGGGTCAATATTATTGCCGAATACCTAAACTCACTGGGGGTTTATCTGAAACCGAAACCATGATTTTGCACTGCCTCAAAATATGTACATCCGAAATAATGGAAATCTACAATCCTTACTGGAAATCCATTTCGAAATCATTTTTTCTCATGTGAATTTTTCTACAGGAGATATCAGATATCATGAACGTTCGGTTTTGCAGGCTAAGTCCAGCGGACGTAGCCCAAAAGGTGTTGTACGTGGAGCAGATTCCTTATCTATCTATATAAATAAAATCGTAACGACTGTATGTCTCTGTACATTGACTATTTTGGTGAAGTTTTCATACAGCTACACATTTGAGGGGTAATAATGTCCATCTGCATATTTTTGGTGTACTTCCCTGAATGTCCTAATTTTTACTCCCCTCACCCAAAATTCAGATTACGGCATAACCTGCCAGACGAGCAAGAAAATTGAAATTTGGCAAAATTATACGTTTTAGGCTGTAACGGACAGAAAACTTCCAAGATCGTTAAATTGTTCACTTTTTATCCCCGAAGAACATCAAAATATTGAGTCAATTTTAATGATGTTGCAGACCTTCGTTTCGAGGTATTTCGTAGGATAAAAGGGAAGCCCTTTCTCATAACGGATGGCAAAATCTCCGTTCAATTTGTAGTGATCTTCAACCTTGGTCTTATGACTTTTCGTCGTATCTGTATCCCTTATACGTTAGCTTCGTTTAAATTTCTTGATTTTAAGAAAATGTGGAGTTTTTACATTCCTAATTCATTTCTTCAATCACTTAAAGGAAAGATACAATCATCAAACTCTACATGAACATTGGCCCACCCAATACCCATATGTGAGCCAAATGCTATGTCATATAATTATCCGAAAAGTAATGCAATGTAAGTAATCTTACACAAATTTCTACGTATTCAGCGTCTCTAACTCAATCTGACCCATGAATAGATTAGATGCGAGAAAATATCATAGGACCAGCCATTTAGGCCACTAAATACTGCGTCTTATGGTACAATCCTTTGTCGATATGGCGTACCGTTTTTTTGGCTAGTTCCTTTACGTCGCACCGACACAGATAGGTCTTATGGCGACGATGGGACAGGGAAGGGCTAGGAGTGGAAAGGAAGCGGCCGTGGCCTTAATTAAGGTACAGCCCCAGCATTTGCCTGGTGTGAAAATGGGAAACCACGGAAAACCATTTTCAGGGCTGCCGACAGTGGGATTCGAACCTACTATCTCCCGAATACTGGATACTGCCCGCACTTAAGCGACTGCAGCTATCGAGCTCGGTGGCGTACCGTTTAGCAACAGTTAATCTGTAAATGAAGGTCTGCAATAATTTAAGCATGCATATACTTTCGTATGTCGATTTATTTATCTTTAGAGCGGGGTTTTTCGTTGCTACACGTCCGTAGGTTTAACCTCATATTACCCTACACGTGACCCCTGGGTGGTGTTAAGAGAGCAACAACTTTGGCTGCTGGACCCTAAGCTCTTCTTTGTGGATATCCCAGCAATTCAGAGGATTCATTAACTCAATATGAGAAAAATGATTAAAATCGTAAATGGCCCTTTTCAGAGCCCCACTGAAAATCATGATTCTACTTTAAACATTCTGCAGCTCAATATCGAAGGAGCAAGTCGACCAAAAAGTGACTATCTAACAAAAATACTGACTGATCACAAGGTGGATATTGTTCTATTGCAGGAGACCCATTGTGAAAACCAGGACCAGCTTTATGCCAGATGTAGGATTCCCGGATACAATCTGCTCAATGCAACGTTTCATAAACAGTACGGAACAGCAACGTATGTAAAAAATGATATAGAGGAAGCTGAAATAATACGCACAAATACTGATAACAACATGTTTTGCTCTAAAACAAAGATTGCAAATACAGAAATTGTAAACATCTACAAACCACCTTGTCAACCTTGGAGCCTAAACGAGACCATCCTGAATATACAGCACCCAGCCGTAATCCTTGGAGATTTTAACAGTCAGAACACTAAATGGGGTTATAACTATACCAACAAAGAGGGACAAGATGTGTCTGAATGGGCTGATGCCGAAGATCTTTTTCTATTGTTTGATGCCAAAGAAAAGGGCTCCTTCCACTCTACCAGATGGAATAAGGACTATAATCCTGATCTGTGTTTTGTATCAAAAGACTCTCTTGGAAGACCTCTACACTGTACTAGAAAAATTCTGAACAACTTTCCCCGAAGCCAACACAGACCAGTGCTTGTCAAAGTCGGCCTGGAAATACCTGCCATCAGATCAGTCCCACTTCCCCGCTGGAATTTTTCCAAAGCCAACTGGTCTAAATTCACCAGCGAACTGGAACATAATGTACAGTGGATTCCTCCTACAACAGGAAATTACGAGCGCTTTGTCAAACTAACATCCGCCATCGCGAAAAAGCATATCCCAAGAGGATACAGGAAGGATTATATTCCTGGATGGAACCCAAAATGCAAAGAGCTATACGAGGAATATATGCTCAGCAGTGACCCTGAAATTGCAGATGAACTGATCCAGTCTCTAGATTCATCTAGAAAAGAAAAATGGTTCAATCTCATGGAAAATATGAGTTTTCAACATTCCAGTCGAAAAGCATGGTCACTTCTAAGGAAACTTGGCAACAGCACTCCCAAATTCGGTCCCAAGAGCTCTAAGATAAAACCAAACGAGGTGGCAAACAGATTAGTTAACCTGACAAGAAAACCAGTCGGCACAAATAAGAAAGAGTCAAAAAGAATTCAACAAGAGCTAAAATCGAGGATAACCCAGGCCAAAGCAGTCTCTCAGTTTTCCTCTGATTTCACAGCTGCTGAGATCTCAACTGCGCTAAAAGAAATAAAATCAGGAAAAGCAGCCGGATTGGATGGAATATACCCAGAATTCCTTATACATTGTGGCCCCCGAACAACCGAATGGCTTGCCAAATTTTACAGCAATATCTTACATGTTGGACAACTACCATCAATACTCAAAAGAACAAAAATAGTAGCAATCCTTAAACCAGGGAAAAGTGGAGACAATGCAGAAGATTACAGACCCATAGCCCTTTTAAGTGTCTGCTACAAACTACTGGAGAGAGTAATATACAATAGAATCTCAGCCAAAATCCTAGAGCACATACCACTTGAACAAGCTGGCTTCAGACCAAGCCGCAGCTGTACCGACCAGGTGTTAGCCCTAACCACCCATATTGAGAGGGGATTTCAAGATCGAAAGAAGACCGTAGCAGTGTTCGTAGATCTGTCATCAGCATATGACACAGTCTGGCGAAAAGGAATGATTCTCAAATTCCTGAAGTTAATCCCTTGTAAGACGCTTGCCACCCTGCTGAATAATATGTTGGCTAATAGAATGATGGAAGTACACCTACATGGCAACATAAGTAAAACTTACAAACTGAGTGACGGATTACCACAGGGATCGGTACTAGCCCCATTGCTCTTCAACGTATATACAGCAGATCTACCTTCAACTAATGCTAGGAAGTTTATATACGCTGACGACATCTGTTTGGCAGCCCAGTCTAGTGATTTTGCTGGAGCAGAAACCACACTCACTAAAGATCTCTGCAGAATTGATAATTATTTTAAAACCTGGCGACTGAAACCAAACATAACAAAAACAGAGGTCAGCTGCTTTCATTTGAGCAACAGACAAGCTAATTATGCCCCTCAGGTTCAATTCAGAGGTCATATACTGAAGTTCAATCCTCATCCAAAATATCTAGGCGTTACCTTGGATCGATCTTTGACTTACAGCGAACATGTACGCAAAACATCTGCCAAGATCAAAACCCGCAATAACATCCTGCACAAACTCACAGGAACAAGCTGGGGCCCATCTGCATCCACCCTCCGAACTACAGCACTTGCGTTAGTATACCCAGTAGCCGAATACTGCTGCCCAGTATGGCTCAACAGTGCCCATACAAAGATGATAGACACTCAGTTAAACGATACAATGAGGGCTATATCAGGAACCATCCAATCCACACCTTTGGAGTGGTTACCAGTTCTTTCAAATATTCCACCTCCTCATCTCCGAAGACAAATGGCACTGAAGAAAGAATGGGTTAAATGCTGTGACAATCCTCTTCTACCAATACATCAAGACTGCCTACGTGAAGATCTCAGGCTGAAATCTAGGAAACCTTCTTGGTTACTAGGAAAGAGGCTAGTCCAAGATGAATTTCATACTAACACTGCCTGGCGCTATGGGTGGGCAGCTTCAAACCCTGACAGATTAGGTCTAATTTCGGATCCAGTTATGCAACCTCCTGGTTTCAACTTACCCAGAAAAATCTGGTCATCACTTAATCGGATCAGAACTCAACATGGCAGATGCAACTTCTGGAAACACAAGTGGAAGATTACCAGCGATCCTTATTGCGACTGCTCTGATGTGCCTCAGACCGTTCAACATATCGTCACAGAGTGCCCACTCCGAAGATTCAGTGGGACAATAAAGGATATCCACGAGGCCAGTGATGAAGCTGTGAGTTGGCTAACAAAACTGGACATTCAGCTTTAGTAGCAATGCAGATATTGATGAGCTCAAATATATAAATATAGTTAATAACCAAATTGTAACAATGTATCCTCATGCCATACGAAATAAATAAATAAATGTCGATTTGTAGCGATCGAGAAAGGGTGTGTCTGGTATTGTAATCAGGACTCCCAACAACGAATTTGACTGGCGGTAGGAATGGTGTCCTCCTCCAACTCCTGTGTAACTGGCATTAGTAAGCGGGCCTACCACTGTAATGAGTAATTCACTTCTCAATTTGACTTGCAGAAGGCAAGTGAGCGTGCAATTTTCTACAAAACTCCCCTACCCGAATGCGATTGGCTGAAGCGAAGGGTGCCCGCCATTATAGACACGTGTATCCATCTAAAATGTGACTAGCATTAGGCATAGTGGCCTGCTATTTTAATGGAAACTCACCAACATAGTGTGACTGGCAGTAAGCTGGATGGCAGAAGAAAAAAGGCCTGTCATTATAATGATAACTAAACAACTCAATTTTGACTGGTAGTAGGGAAGTTACCTGCTATTATAATAAAAACTCCTCAAGTGGAATCTGTCTGGAAGTAGGAAAGGGGGCATGCCGTTTTAATGAAAACTCCCCAAATCGATTGTCACCGCGCAGTAGGCAATGGGGCCAGCAGTTATAATGTAAACTTCCCAACTCGATTGTGAATGACAGTAGGCAAGTGAGCCTGCTTTTGTCATCACATCTCCGCAACCCACACTTTACACTGGAAACGACGTATGGGGACCTCCCCACACTATTTCTCGGATAACGCTAAGGGACAGGCAATTTTAAAACAATCTTATTTACTGCACGCACAGGATTTACTTCGATATCCGTATACAATGTAGAATACCGTAGCGAAGCACGGGTACATTTGCTAGTAGACAATACAGTACTGGAAAGGTAAGTAGTATGGCAAAGCAACTATGAGCTGCAACATAACAATTTCACCAGAATCAAGCAGGGAACACCATCGGTAAGAAATATACGACTGCGGGAAAATCTTCTTCCATGGTGTCTGGAAATACCCCACCATTATCACAACCACGAGAACAACAAATTGCGATGGAGGAGAATGCAGGGAAGGAGGCTAGGAGCAACCGACGCGAAATCGGGAATTTGTGGGTTCGGATCCCACCGGTGTCCGGCTGGCCATTTTTGTTCTGTACATAACATCTCTTCAACACGTACTGAGCCACACCCACCCTACCTAAAGAACACACACAGTGAATCACGACCATCGTAGGGAAACAAATTAGCCGTGGATCCCCGATCAGGAAGGGCGAAAGACACAGCCCTGAGCTGAAAACGTTATTCTGCTCAAACAATTCAAGCTAGCAACTAACACTACTTCGAGTAAAAATCCGTATAAATGATATATGAGAATTTATTGTAATGTAACGTACATCATTTAATGAAATAATCAGTAACAATAACAGGGTAATACACACATACTCGGCGTCAGGTTTCGTGACCTCATGCATAGGGCACAGTTACTTATTCAACCACTGACCTCGCTACTCAAAACTGCGAGCTGAATATCATTTACTCAATCTTTATTCGATCTTTCCTTCGGCGAGGAATATAAACTCAATTTCAAGCGTGGGCGTCATTTATCTATATCAAACCCCTTTTTTCTCTTTCATTTATTTAACAATACCTCTTTCATATCGATTCCCACACACCAAGGAGCAGATTAAATAATAAAGTGATAAAATCAGAGAACAGCCAGACAAAGGAAATTGCCCAAGAGAGGCAAAGACAATGCTCCATGGAGCAATGAACGGAAAACAAAACAATAAGTGTAACATGGACCAGCCCATGGCTATGAAAGATATAAACCTATACGGCGAGCTCCAGGTCGTAAACGACTAGGACCCCACCAAAAAATAAAGACTTCGCACCCATGAGAAAAAGAAGCGCGATAGGGAACGAATTCAACAGACCGATACGTCATCCTGGCACTCAGCTCATTCATCTACACATTAATTCAATCACGCGATCCTTTTGCCCCCAAAGGCAAAATAATTCCGGCAGACTGGTGCGAGTAAATAAAATCAAGGCAACTCGTACAGTGCAATTCAACATTTCATCAATAAGGTCTCACGTCAGTAGTAGATATATAGCTCACCTAGGGCAAATGAGAGTCACGCGTAGATCATCACCTACATACTGCGTACGGCTAGAATAGACCTTCCGGCCGATACACAGACCATACCTCCAAATTATGGCAAAATGTTTCATCGAGAAACTCATTTAAAATAAACAGAGACCAGATTTTGACGCACCACAATCACCTTCTCAAGTCACACACATGCCATTCTCGCCCCGAGTACCAAGATGGGCCTCGGTCGGCCATAATAAAAAAGAAAAAGAAAACCGATAACATACAAATGAATCAAAGTCAAAATGTTACATTACCTCCTACATCATTCATCGAAGCAAACAAATGATGCAGAGTTTAGCACAGTTTAAAACTTATAAAACATCCATATGAGAAGTAAAAACGCCGCTCCTGTGTGTGTGTGACCCATCTCTTCATTCACCGGCATAAAGAGCACAACATTTAATTCACGGAGAAGATATTGAAAAGGTCTCGCCGAGAAAAGACCCTTCTCGCTCGCGACAGAGGGAGCTGCCCTCTGTCGACAGAAGGTCGAAATACATTTTCTATTGGAACAGTCAGATACCTACTCTTGGAGACATCGGTAAAATCACATTAGAAACCATGCTAAATTAGCATATTTACTAAATGTATGTAACACGACCTAATAGGTAGAAAGCCGGTTTCGATGAAAATGCGGTCGTGAAAATTCAATATTCATTGACTTGGCCCTCAACGGGCGATTTATCGCACTCTACTGCACCCATCATTTGAGCCTGATTGGGGAATTTTATTTGATATTGGATGGAAGTATTCATATATGCTATTAAAATTACAAAATTATGGGATACTCAGGAGGCCACTGTATACGAACAAAGAATCAGCTTGCTTTCTTTTCTGGAAGAAAACGCCATCTCCGTAACGTAAACAACCAACACCCGGTCTTTTGCGTCAGAACACGAACGACGCAGTAGAAGCGGAAAATTCCACTGCAAGACTGAGAGAGAAAACTACGAATCTTACTACCAGAATCCCCTTGATTTGGAATGGACTCGTGCATACAAGTGAATAGCGAATATATGTGGTCCAATCAGGTTGCACCATTCAAATAATTTTAAAATCAGCGGGACGGAACACTTAATTCATCTGCAATCAAGGCTAATAATTAATATGGATTTTACGACAGCAAGATAGTAGTATTGACCAAGTTATTTTTGGACCTAGCTAATGTATTAATTATAATGGAAAATAATAACTGTGCACTGAACTTTCGGGTAAAAACACAGGTGTGCACCGCCACCATGAAGTTTGTTCGACAGTGCGTAAGAAGAAGTGATCCAACTAACGCTATCAGTATTATACAAAAAGTTCCGAACAATTTTGAGATCACGCTGTACCAGTATATTGACATGCATTTTGTGGAATTAGGTAAGTAATGCATTTCATCTATTAAGCATTTTATTGGGAAACGCCCTCCAACGGGGATTTTTGTGTGTCAAAAAGTGTGTATCCTTCCGCCGAGTAGTAACTCTACCTCCACACAGCCCCGATTCACAACATTCAGTCATCTTCAGAAGGGTCCTGACGATTAGACATGTGTCGAGCAGCGCTCCGTATTTGTGAATACCCACAAAGAACAAGGTGCATTTGTCTATGTATTCGTACGAAGCTATGTTTTAGATACACCAAGTGTCTATGAAAGTGATTTTTAAGAATACCAGGGAACTTAGTAATGATAAACATACTTTATGAGTCAATTTTACATATTACCGACAGGAGATTTCGAGTTACGTAATAAACTGTAACACAGTTGAAATACGAGTTAATTATGCTCACTAGTGCCGGGAATCAGACCTTCTAACATGCAAGGAGATCACTCCAGTCTTGGGAACACTTTCCTTGTTCTGCTGTACTAAACCAGCTGGCGGGCAGCTATTTGTGGAAATCTACACTTTCGCCAACCAGCTCTCTTTCAAGGCTGAACGCGACCCTCACATTTAACTGTTCTTTTGTCAAGATCGAGGGGAAGGCTGACAACACGAAGTATTTGACTGTGTGTGAATGTAACAAAAGAGATATCCAAGACGACAAATGGTATTAACAATCTTTCGCAGTTGAGCACGAGATAGGATGTGTACATATTAAATGATTGTGTTCTAGTATTTTATATCATCGATACAGTGATAATATCGTGTGAAAGTGTATCTGTGTTAGTTATAAGTAGCTGTTAAGCAATATGCATACGTCAAGAAAAATGAAGAAACTAAATTGTTGTAGAATGGATTACTAACTTCCTATGGCCGCATCCTCTGATGGGTGACGATTGCTTGCTGAATGTGAGTATAAAGGTGCGCGAGTCGTAGATGTAGACGTGAGGGCACATTCAAATTATTTAGGGTACTCTTTGTCGTATTTATGCGCTTAGATAATCAAAATGTTGCTATTTCAGGTTATTTGTAACGATTTTTGCGAGTGTATGAAGCACAATTTCAGCTTAGTGCGGTGTCGTAAGTATGCCTATTTTGAGATATTTAAAGGATCGTCGTGGGAGAAATTTTATTATTATTATTATTTTTAATTAACTAAGTAATTAATTAGTAATAACATTTTAGTGTGTGGACCAGTATATCGAGTTATGATCGTGGTAACGTAACTAAATGCTATAATCGGAATTTATGAGAATCACTATCATAATATCAGTAAAGATGATAGTGATCGTTACTTTTTTTGAAGTCTTAGTAAGTGATTGGGTGATTAATATTAACATACAAACTTATATTCTCTAATAAGAATTATTTGTCATAGAAATGAAATGCGATGTTGAGTGACGATAGCACTCAGACATTTGGTAAAGTTTATATGTAACAGTACAATATGATACGTAATGTTATTCGCGGAGAAAAAATTGAGAGATTTATGTGTTGGCATGTTGACTGGAAACAAAGAGGAATCAGCGATGCAGCTGATATCCGGTGAATGCGGGCATTATGAAGCCGAAGTAATTTAGTATTGAGAAGTAGATATGACGATGAACGAGTGGAAATATGGGCTAATTGTGACACTACATCGGTTACTGGTATGTATTGTTGAAAATTTAGATAGCCACTGAAATACTGTGTTGGCATATTGAGCACCCAATTGATTAATTAAGAATGTCAGATTTTGCTTACCTTCAGGAACTATTTTTGAGACACTACGTATTATTATTATTATTAAAAATATTTCTTTTCATTTTTTGGAATTTTTTGTGCTACGGTCCTTAATGCTGACAAGAACCTTATTTCATGAATTATTATTAAATTAAAAGCACACACATTTTGCAGTTTTGTGCATGGTATCTTTCACAATGATCGTTGCACAGGTTACATATACAGTCTTCGTTCGGCTGGTGGAAGTTTTTGGTTTGGCAGAATCTGTGGTGGAATCCATGAGTGGCGTAACGTGTAATTACGTGCCGTAGCTCGTAATTTGCTTGCTTCCACTCTTCCGTCATTATAGCGTCCGTGGAATAGAAGTCGGACCAAATAGCATTCCTTTTCTCGTTTAAAGTTTGGCGTGCATTCTCGTAGGGCTTGATGTTTGGTAGACAAAACTGTGTTTCGATATCGTCAATGAAGTAGTCCTCCTTGGTTAGAACATATGTTAACCTTGAAGGGGCTGACTTCCCAATGCCTAGAATTCTCTTGAGATATCGGGCCTTGACTTTTTCTATTGTCATCAGGTCGCTGAGTGTGAGTTTTTCCCAGGTGATGCTAATCCCATAGGTTGCTATTGGTGATATGGATGTCCTGAACATTAGCATTGCTGTACCCAATGATATTTTTTGAGGTTGTTGAATGTTGTAGATGGCTTTTATTGCTGCGGCTGTTCTTTCTTTGACGTGGATATTGTAGGATGTTAGAGTAATTTGGAGGGTGACTCCAAGGTACTTGAATTTCGGCACTACTTCCAGAGGTTTGTTGTGCATGGTTATTGTATTTTTAGGTGCATGTTTTCCTCCTTTCCTAAAGGTCATTTGTTTAGTTTTGATGTGTTTTATTTGCAAACCGTTTCTTTCTGCCCATGATGTGAGCCTACTGAGGACCTCTTGGAGCTCTTCTATGCTTTCTGAGCCTATTGCCATATCATCTGCGTGAAGTATAAGCAATGGTGAGGTATCTGTGATTATTTCTGTGATGTCTGCTGTCATGATGTAGAATAAAATTGGGTTGATTGGGTCACCTTGTAGGACTCCGTTTGTTAGGGTTATGTTTTTGGATAGGGTTATGTTGTCTGATATTTGGACATAGTTATATTTGAGGAAATTCGAGATTATGACTGCTATCGGATGTGTAGCTCCTATTAGGTAATTGAGTTTCCGGATGAGTGTTGCTCTATCAACAAGGTCAAAAGCCTTACGATAGTCTACGAAAACTACAAAATATTTCTTTCCTGGATGCCTCAATGTATCTTGGACTTGTTCTATTACGTATTTTACGGCATGTAGTGTGCTTCTTCCCTTTTGGAAGCTGAATTGATTTTCTAGTACCTGGGAGTCTATTTCTTCTGCAAGTCTGATTGTTAAGATTTTCATGAAGATTTTGAATGATGTATTTTCGAGGGCTATACCTCGATATGAATCAGGATTGTCAGTTTCTCCTTTCTTAAATATCATTTTGATTGTTGACAATCTCCATGAATTGATATGATGACTTTCATTCTGGGTCAGGTTGAGTAAACCACGAGATTAATTGGTTTATGGTCGTGGTTAACGGTTGTTTCAGTGAATTACTACCATTTGGACACTGAAACTGACCAAATTGTATGAATAAAAATTTGTTAACCTGAAATAATAATCTTTCTTTGAGAATTCTTGTGAATATTGACTTTTAGTGTATATTTTGCATATAATCAGTGATAGTTTGCTGTTCTTGACGTGTTAGGCCATTACATTTAACTGTGTCGCTCGTTGTTTATAGTTATTTTAGGATCTATTTTTCTTTAAGTGGGAGAGTATATTCTTCTTTGGTGTAATGTAGAATAAGTTAGGGTAAGACGCGCGCACAATATAAAGAAATGTTTTAGATTCTAAAGCAACAACAACAAACCCATGAATTTAACATATTACTGAACTGGATGGTCTGAATTAACATTTATGTATTTTAAACAGTGTATGTTACGGAACACGAATTATAGCTGGAAGGTTCACTAACTATTTGGTAATGAAGTATTTTTTTTTGCTAGGGGCTTTACGTCGCACCGACACAGATAGGTCTTATGGCGACGATGGGATAGGAAAGGCCTAGGAGTTGGAAGGAATCGGCCGTGGCCTTAATTAAGGTGCAGCCCCAGCATTTGCCTGGTGTGAAAATGGGAAACCACGGAAAACCATCTTCAGGGCTGCCGATAGTGGGATTCGAACCTACTATCTCCCGGATGCAATCTCACAGCCTCACGCCTCTACGCGCACGGCCAACTCGCCCGGTAATGAAGTAATTATTATTAATATTATTATTATTTGGAAAATATGTTTTAGGCAGTTGATATCTCTCTCTTTACACAGTGAGCAGTTTCTTTCTTGTGAGTTGAAACACGTCATGGTAATTATCATTTAAAATAAAGATTCATTAAATCATATAAATGAGAGTAGAGTGTAATCACCAGAGGTGAATGTTCTGAATTCTAAATTACACATACACAGTGGTAACGAATTATGGTGGACACCAGGCGCTAAATTTTATTATGATGATTATTATTATTATTATTATTATTATTATTATTATTATTATTATTATTATTATCATTATTGTATGGTTTACATATTATTTTGGAAGGCCTAATGAGGCATGGTATCAATCAATCAAAGCAGTTAATTATGCATTTTACAATTAATTGTAATTTAATTTATTGAAATATTAACATATTTATTTTATGTAACTTCTGAAATAATCTATTTTTAGTGAGTTTGGTGAATGATTATTAGGACTTCTGATCATTGATTTTGGTTAGCCACTGTAACTTTATTTAGATAAAAAGTATTATTATTATTATTATTATTATTATTATTATTATTATTATTATTATTATTATTATTATTATTATTTTATTGGTCCACTTATTATTACATTTATACATGGTTATTATTACCATATTACCGTGTTGGCGGTGGTACATCTATACCTATATTTTATGAATTTTAGTAGGGTAATCAATTCTAAATTTGATAATTAACTAATTAATTATTTCTAGAATCAGTGATGTGGTAACTCACTTTCATTTATAAACAACACTCTTTGACATTGTGATAATGTAACCCTATGATTTGAATCTGAATTTACATTACATAAATTAATATTTGATTAATTTCGTTCTTCATATTTCTTAATTTTGATAAATAAAATGTATGCACATTAAAAAAAATCAGTCTGTGTAATGATTTTATGTACTTAGTAGACTATCCCTAGTTGAGCCATACTTATTCGACGACAGGGACCGATCGCGACTGAGAGGGATCTCACATCATCGGCAAGTATATTCTTTTCAGGGGCAGCCGTGGCAATACTGGACTTCAAGTCTACACCGAAGAAGCTCAAGAAGGGTGCACTACGGTGTGATGGCAGTAGTACCCGAACTGTAGATTAGATCGTTTCCAACAGAACAAAGATAGCCTAGGCCACCTTAGCTGAATTGGTAGAGCAACCGACGCGAAATCGGGCGGTTGTGGGTTCGGATCCCACTGGTGTCCGGTTAGCTATTTTTGTTCTGTACTTAACATCCCTTCAACACTTACTAAATGTACGTAACACGACCTAGTAGGTTGAAAGTCGGTTTCGAGAATAGTTATCATCCTGCAGTTGTAGTCACACTACTATTAAACAGAGAGCGCAGACATTTTTCACAACAACCTAAACAATCTAAGCAGTTGTTTTACTTTAGAGGGGCTAATTTCCTTCAAATGTATAAAATGTTTGAGCAAATGGATTGGTCAAGGATTGCAGAATTTACAAACGCTGACCAGGCTGTTGAGTATTTTTATGCTCAGGTACACTCCGTATTTTGTGAAACGGTATAAATGAAGAATTTTCGCACCAAGAAGAAATATCCTCCATGGTTTTATAAAGACATAATAAATAACCTGAAACTGAAGGAAATCCATAGAAAGCGAGGGAAATATTCAGAGTATAGTAGAGTAATATTTAGCCAGTTAAGGAGGGTAACGAAATATATGATCAATAAAGCGTATAAGAATTATATTTCTAGACTTGAAGAGAATATTAAAATCGATGTCAATCACTTCTAGACCTATATGAAATGCAAAAGAAATACCACGGAAAGTCTGCAAGAGGACTTGAAATTTAACAATATCTTACTTAATAATAACAAAAGTATAGCTGACGGCTTTGCAAACTTTTTTGGACCGGTTTATTCGAAACCTCCACCAAACTATGATATTCTTGACTCATCTGATTTATATGTTTATTATCCGTTATCTTTAGAATTCGTGGATGAAAAGGAATATACACTGACTGACAGAGCAAATGCAACACCAAGAAGGAGTGGTTCGAAAGGGATGAAAGTTGGGGAAAAAACAGAGACGGCACGGACGAATAATTGATGTTTATTTCAAACCGATATGCAGGTTACACAATGCGCACGACATCGACTCAGTAGGATGTAGGACCACCGCGAGCGGCGATGCACGCAGAAACACGTCGAGGTACAGAGTCAATAAGAGTGTGGATGGTGTCCTGAGGGATGGTTCTCCATTCTCTGTCAACCATTTGCCACAGTTGGTCGTCCGTACGAGGCTGGGGCAGAGTTTGCAAACGGCGTCCAATGAGATCCCACACGTGTTCGATTGGTGAGAGATCCGGAGAGTACGCTGGCCACGGAAGCATCTGTACACCTCGTAGAGCCTGTTGGGAGATGCGAGCAGTGTGTGGGCGGGCATTATCCTGCTGAAACAGAGCATTGGGCAGCCCCTGAAGGTACGGGAGTGCCACCGGCCGCAGCACATGCTGCACGTAGCGGTGGGCATTTAACGTGCCTTGAATACGCACTAGAGGTGACGTGGAATCATACGCAATAGCGCCCCAAACCATGATGCCGCGTTGTCTAGCGGTAGGGCACTCCACAGTTACTGCCGGATTTGACCTTTCTCCACGCCGACGCTACACTCGTCTGCGGTGACTATCACTGACAGAACAGAAGCGTGACTCATCGGAGAACACGACGTTCCGCCATTCCCTCATCCAAGTCGCTCCAGCCCGGCACCATGCCAGGCGTGCACGTCTATGCTGTGGAGTCAATGGTAGTCTTCTGAGCGGACGCCGGGAGTGCAGGCCTCCTTCAACCAATCGACGGGAAATTGTTCTGGTCGATATTGGAACAGCCAGGGTGTCTTGCACATGCTGATGAATGGCGGTTGACGTGGCGTGCGGGGCTGCCACCGCTTGGCGGCGGATGCGCCGATCCTCGTGTGCTGACGTCACTCGGGCTGCGCCTGGACCCCTCGCACATGCCACATGTCCCTGCGCCAACCATCTTCGCCACAGGCGCTGCACCGTGCACACATCCCTATGGGTATCGGCTGCGATTTGACGAAGCGACCAACCTGCCCTTCTCAGCCCGATCACCATACCCCTCGTAAAGTCGTCTGTCTGCTGGAAATGCCTCCGTTGACGGCGGCCTGGCATTCTTAGCTATACACGTGTCCTGTGGCACACGACAACACGTTCTACAATGACTGTCGGCTGAGAAATCACGGTACGAAGTGGGCCATTCGCCAACGCCGTGTCCCATTTATCGTTCGCTACGTGCGCAGCACAGCGGCGCATTTCACATCATGAGCATACCTCAGTGACGTCAGTCTACCATGCAATTGGCATAAAGTTCTGACCACTCCTTCTTGGTGTTGCATTTGCTCTGTCAGTCAGTGTATGTTAGCTATTAAAATTAAAAATTAAAGGCCATATGGTGTTGATGGAATACCGACGTACCTACTGAAAGCATGTTCAAATGAGTTAGATTTCCCCTTACGAGCCTTATACAACATTGTGTTAAAAACGCAAACCGTTCCAAAAGTACGGAAGATAGCAAAAGTGTGTCCAGTTTTTAAATGAGGGGACAGTAAATATACTGAAAACTATTGCCCTGTTTGTATTTTATGTGCACCAGCTAAGGTATTTGAGCAAATAATGTACACGCGTATATTTAAGCATGTGAGAATCGCCATACATATTAGTCAGCTTGGTTTTATGCCTGGTAGATCAGCTACGACTAGTCTATTAAAATTTATACAATTTGTGCATGCCCATTTGAATAATCAAGGACAGGTCGACGTAATACACACAGATTTTCAAAAGCTTTCCACAAATTAGATCGTTATATTGTGACAGTTTCAATAGGCCGGATGGCTTGAATATGTGGATGGAGTGGCATATCTTCGAACTAGTACTCTTTGGAGTCTCAATGAATTCACCTGTGAGCATAATAAATTTCGAATTAATGGTTAAAGCTATAAAACTGTATTTTGATGTCAACGACTAGGAGTAACCGTCCAAGAAAGAAAAGAAAAGAAAGAAAAACAGAGCGCGCATCGCTAGCGTACGAGAAGCTTACAGTTTCACACCGGTCATAACCAACCATATGAACGATTTGTGATACTATCAGAATAGCATGATAGAAAATTAATGTGTACGTCAAAAATAACGATTATAATAACAGTGATAACAACGCTCCTGAACATTATTTTACAAATGAAACCAGTGTGGAAAATTATTACTGTTGCTAACTTGACCAGAGTTCCGGCTCGAACGCGCGTGCGTGGAGTATCAAGGATTCCAACCGGTCAGCTGTGAAGAGAAGTGGGTTATTGGGTTAGTGTGTCTGCCAGTCGCCGGACTTCAGTGGAACTCGACACGCTGTTGAGATAAGTCCTTGGTTCGAGAGCGGACGGCGATAATTAAAGATTGAATTGTGGAAGTTGGACTGTATTAACTTAGTTGGACCATTCAAATATACTACTTAGAATATTATTCTTGTCAACGTACGTACGTCAAGTTAAGTTGAGCTGCCTACCATGTGTAATATTTGAATTATATCTACCGGAAGTGTTGTGTGGCAAATTTACTAATCTTTCTTGTACTAGTTTCAGCCTGAAATTCAAGAGGATAGTGATGAATATCATCATGGTGTTGTCACATACTACTATATGTGTTGGTGCTGAAATGGAAGGTTAAACCCATGTGACCAGCTGACAGGCAACAGGATGAGAGGAAGGCACCTATGACTATATTATTCCTGAGGACGACCAGTCATTCGACATCGTGAAGACGCCTTAAAGCTAAGTCGACACAATTGTCTAATATAATCCGTTCGGTATAAGTATAGTTACGTAGTAGTAATTAGTAAATGGTCTGGCAGTATATTTTAGTTATGTAGTCGCAGTACTTTGCCATATTATAAAGACAATAGAAGATCTTCACATAGCCTATTTATTCTTGTCAGATAATATTGTGATATTGGAACGGCGTACACGGCTTATGTGTTATACTAAGTGTGTCAGGTAGTGACAATTCTCGGAGTGTGCCTTACAGCTTTATTATAGCCACGATTGGTGGGGAATAATGTTAGAGTATTCGTGTATGTAGAATAGATGTTTCTGCATGTACAGTCATCGTACAGAGGCGAGACATAATCGTGCATGCTATCTATTGGGCGTATGATAGCACGATATTGGAACTTAAAGTCTTAAAAGAGAAATGATTCCGTCATTTTGGATCAGAACCCGTGTAGATGAGTGCGGAATAGAGATAGTTCAATCCAGATATGAGAACCGGTAGGTGGACTGAATCTTCGAGAATTATACACGCGTAGGACTTGCTATGTGATGTTAGATTGAGTTTGTGATATCCCGGGGTGGATCACAAATGTATTATTGTATAGTAGGAATCGTTATTGGAGATTTCACTACTGTTAATGTAATAATTTGGTCTTCGAGAGAAATGATATTATAATGAATAAGCGAAGTAATTCTTCGAGAGTAGAATCACGCCATATGGTTATTGAGGCAAGTGATAATTTGATAGTGGATTATGATAGATATTTGCGTGATTTAGGATAAGGAACCTACGTCTGTTTGAATTTGTGTACGTTTTCGAAGAAGTAATCTTAATTAGATTTATCCCGAATTCTCTATAATTCATGGCTTTAATGTTCACGATAATTCACGATGGTTCTAGAACACCATTCGAGACTGCCTGAACTCGAGATTTTCCAGAATATTCGAGGATTTTCATCCAGGTCATATGATTGAACTCTAGAAATTTCACGATATCTTCGGCTATGATAAACTTATACAATGATACTCCGACAATATGATCAAATTATTCAGTAATATTCCGACAATATGATCGTCTTTATGTAGCCACATGTGTAGATAGTGTATAATAGGGTGTAAATAGTAGTGTATTTTTGTATTATCGTATGGTTATGGTGTTTTGGAGTTGATTTTCCTTTGTCTCGGATATTGTTACACGATGCGGATGATGTTAATTTCTTCGTTATTTGCATTTAGAAGTTGTGATATGGCATTGAATAAATTGAATTTTGAGTTAAGCAGACCATTTTAAATGTGTATTAGATTTCCAGACTTTAGTAATTTATCTATTTCATTTTGTTAATCCAGTAAGCGACTGGTAATGGAACAGATTATTATTTCATTGAGCCGACTCAGTTTTAAACAGAAATTGAAGCATCAAATTATGTAATTGTAAAGAATCGTAAATTTTTGAATCGACAAGTGGAAATTTAATGGGATTTTGAGCAAAAGTTAATTCAAATTTTTTCTTTTAATATATCAGAGCTGAACGTCTGAATCCAGAACTTTCAATAAATCAAACGGAATCTGTTTATCTGATCAAAATATTAAATGAATATGTAATTATGATTTGCTAGGACAAGATAGGGCGTGAAATCATGTACCACCCCATTTGATTATTTCTTTTGTACTTCATGAGATACATTTATAATTTATTAACGATCATTCACATTATCACAAGTTAGGAGGATGACAATTTGAGAGTATTTCGTTATTAATAAATCATGCCATATATTAATTTTATTCAGTATTTTATTTGTTATATGCCACAATTCAGTCATATTTCCTAAGCATGCCACATCCTTCGATTTGTTATATGTGCGTCTAATTTATGAACTGAGCACACCTGAGGTGTCTCGGTGTTCTGCGACTGTAACTTAATGGTTGCATTAATGGCTTTACAAACGTGGGGCTCGATAATAGCTTTCCCATGCATAGGACGTGAGATAACCTAATTTAGCCGGATTTTAGATGGTCTAATTTTATTTCATTTAACTGTGGCATCACGTGGCATACTTTTGCATGAATTTATACATATTAGTGACTGTGTCATCCTGGATAGATAGGGTCCTAGCAAACATTGCGTATTTGGCAATTAGTTTAATATTTAACCGATTTTGAGGCTTACAATAATGAAAGATCTGGTTAAAGTACATAATTGATGCTATAATT
The DNA here is from genome assembly GCF_040414725.1 of Anabrus simplex. NCBI lineage: Eukaryota > Metazoa > Arthropoda > Insecta > Orthoptera > Tettigoniidae > Anabrus > Anabrus simplex. Next base: position 83,689,195 of record NC_090274.1, on the reverse strand, counting down.
TCAATAATATAGTCATAGGTGGCGGACTCGAAATCTTAACGTCTGTTAGTGTAGGTCAGTTGACAAGTGATAGGATTATGATGGATTTTGAGGCATGGCGAGCTATGTTAGAGGACATGCGAGAAGAGTCAAGGAGAGGACGAAATGATTTTATTTCGGCATTGGAAGATAATAAGAAAGCAGTGGAAGAGCAGACGAGAAACTTGGAACTGTTAGGGCAAAGAATTAATGAAGAAAGTAAGAAAACTATTGTGCATTTAGAACAAATTAGGGAGGAAAGTAAGAAAACCGTGGAGCGATTAGAGCAAAGAATTGATGAAGGAAATAAGAGATAGTTGGAACAGATAAATGAAGAAAATAAGAAAAATCTGGAGCAGTTAGAGCAACGAATAAATATAGTAGGGACAGTACTTCGGGAAGAATCCAAGAAAGGACGAGATGAATTAACAGCTAAAATTGTGGAAACACAATGTAGGATTGACAACATTGTTTTGGAATGTCGAGAGAACCAAAATAAAACTCTAGAAAAGGTTGGAAACTTGACCACGCAGTTGCAGGAAGAAAATAAGATAATTACAGGAAAAGTAACAGTTTTGCATAGTGACGTGGCGATAATTAAAACTACTATGGAATCTGTGAGGAATGAAGTGGATTCTATGAAAAGGGACATGGCCGAGAAAATTCAGGGAGTTAAACAAGAGTTGGTAGGGGACCTTAAAGTAGTTCAAACACAAATAGAAGCAGACATTAGTGGCATTCGAAAAGATGTGCGTGGAAATCAAGCTGACATCGCGGAGTTAACACAGTTAATTGTGGATGTTAAGATAAGGAGAGAAAACGATAAAACCGATATTTTAGAACAGATTACTAATTTAGGTGAAGACATTAAACTTAGCAATCTGAAAGTCGAGGAAAATGCAGACGTTATAAAGAAGTTAGAGAAGGAAGTCAGCATGATCAAACTTCAGGATCGCAGTACTCGAGCTTTAGTACAATCCTTACAGGATAGGCAGAATCACGTAGAAGATGTTATCCAGGAAGGGATGGTCGATTCGGAAGTAGTTATGAATGAATGTCAGCAGGAGCAACCCAACTTAGGTAATACTACAGGTCAGACGTTAAACGCATCCGATACGTCAACACCGGCAAATCAGCAGGTTATAAATATTATCCGAATGAGTGAGGATAAGCCCAGAAAATTCGATGGCCGCCAAGAAATTTCTCCTAAAATTTTTATTCATAACTTAGAGGAATACATGAAGGATAATAAGATTTCGCCCGAAAGACACATAAGAACAGTAGAGAAATTCTTAGAGGGTGACGTTCTTAATTGGTTTTACGCATTCCGGTATTTATTTGACGACTTTGATAGCTTCAAACGTTTATTTTTACAACGGTACTGGGGAGTTGAACTTCAACAACACCTACAGCGTGATCTATATTCGAGGAAATATACAAGTTCTGGACCTACTAGATACGCAGATTATTTTCCTTGCAATTACGACGCATAAAGGAGTTAGATTAGCCATTGGAAGAAACTGCGTTGCTGCAAGCACTTGCAAAACAATTTCCTCCAGATGTTCAACGTATTCTAATTGCCGCGAACGTTAATACCGCAGTTCAAGCAGAGGCCATTCTCAGACAGCTGGATTATACGACTAATAGTCAAATAGTATCCAGACTACCTAAAACCAATAATCCTCAAATTAATGTTATGGATGCTGCTGGTGAACAACACGTTGACTTACAGGATACGAGAAAAAAAGAGATTATCAACCCCAGGAAATTCGCGATCGTCAGAGACAATTTCAAGATAGGAGAGATGATCGCAGAAGAAGATTTCGAGATAGAGGAAGAGATGATAGTAGAAACACTAGATACAGGAATAATACCAGAATACCTAGTCAACAATGGGAAAATCGAAGAAATAGGCCTTACGATCGACCCAGATATTTTCGACAAGGATCGCGGAATTTCAGAGAAGAGATGGAAAACCGTTATCAAAAAAGTAGGAAATACTTGGATGAATTACGAAAGGAAAAGGAACAAAAGGAGAAATGGAAGCAAGCAATTATCAACCAAGATGTAAATCCTGATAGAGTCGAAGGCGCAGAGGGACTGGAATATCAGAAATATCGTAAAGCTGTCATGGAAGGCAAACCACCAGACACATACGCTAGTAATACCTCAGGAGAGGATAAAGGTGCAAAAAACGCCGATTCTGTAACAGGGTTTGAGATTTCCGTACAAAGTTCTAGGCTACACGAGGGATGGACGATTGTTCAAGTAAACTCCTGGTACATCAAATCGGAAGATCTTATTGAGGACTGTCAACCAGCTACCATACATAAATATACCAGATTGCCTATAATTGACACACGTGTTTTTGGACTTAAGCTGTATTCTCTCTTGGATACAGGGGCTTCTATAAGTGTTACCTCTAAACCATTATTTGAAGAATTAAAAAGGAGATGTAATATTCCTATTTTACCTGTTTCGAATGTAAAAGTGAGAGGGGTTATCCCGGACAAAACTGTAACATGTAAAGAACAGGTTTAACTCGATATTACGCTGGGTAATTCTACATTTTCACATACGTTTCTGGTGATGTCTAAAGTCAATTTTAATCTTATACTGGGAGCCGACTTCGTTAGTGAACACAACATCATCATTAACTTGCCTGAGAAGGAAATATACTTCCGTATGATGTCAGATATGGAACGATTATCACTTGAAGACGGGAATCCCAATGCTGAATACTTACAAGAAACAGAAAATATGTTTACTTCTATGGAGACGATACCACTTGAGGACGAAGAAGAAAGTTTTGAGAAACTAGTGAGGGAGAAAACTCAAGAGGCCAACTGTGTAGATCAAGATCGGAGGAGGTTGATTTCTTTATTAATGGAAAACAAAGATGTCTTTGATGATAAACCTGGAGTTATTCCTAATTTTAAATACACGCTGCTGGTAAATGATTGGTCTCCGTATCGTCTTAAACCTTATCCTATACCAGAGAAACACCATGATGAGGTTGCAGATATTATACGCGCCACAGAAGCACAGGGGATCATTGCCAAAGCAACCACACCATTTGTAAATTCTATCACCGTCGTGCGTAAACCAAACGGGTCTCTTCGTTTGTGTTTGGATGCTAGACAATTATATTCCCGGCTTATTCCAGAATATGACCAGGTAGCACCAGTTAAAGAGCTAATTAGGAAGTTCAGGGGAATGTCATATTTCTCCGGTATCGATTTTATTTCATCTTATCGCCATATCTAATTGGATGAAAAATCGCGACTGTTCACGGGTTTCCTATTTGACCAACAAACATACGTATTCTTGAGGTTGCCTTTCGGCGTAAAGACATCAGGATCTGCATTCATCAGGGCGTTAGACAGGAATCCAACAGAAGAACTTAAGAGTAAAACTGTAAGTTACGTAGATGACGTCATACTGCATAGCCAAACTATTGAAGAACACTTGGACAGCCTGGAGAAACTGCTCAAGAACGTCAGGGACACTGGATTTAAGATCAACCTTCAGAAATCCAAATTTTGCCAGTTGGAAATCTTATTCTTGGGGCATATTGTGGACGGAAATGGAATTAGACCGAACCCTGTAAAGTTGCAAGCTATTCAGAATTTCCCTAAGCCGCGGAGGATCAAACATGTGAGACAATTTCTTGGTTTATGTCAGTTCTTCTCTGAACATTGCCCGGCTTATACCCAAACTGCAGCTCCTTTGCAAAACCTCTTACATAAGAATAACCGTTGGTGCTGGAATGAAGAATGTTCCGAAGCGTTCCAGAAAATCAAACAGATGCTCAATGACTACATCAAGCTAGGTTACCCCGACTTTAACCCGTATACTGGGGAGCGCGACGTAAGTCGCTCGAGGAAATAACCAGCCAGGTGGGGAGAGCGACTTCAGTCGTACGCTGCTATTTTATTTTTTTCCTCGACTCTCAGCTTAGCCAGAGTTATGAAATTCAGTCCTCGTTATCTGCATACCTCTGTCATCAAGTGGTATTTTTAGTAAGTACTTCCGCTTAACAGAAACAGATCAGAGGGAGATGTATATCATTCAACATAATTCGCTTCCGTGCAAAACCGCGCTATGTGTTCGCCTCGCACGGGAACTAGGCTAATCAGCTGCGTCCTTGCTATGTGCTTACTCGAAAACTTTAGTGTTTTATGAGACTGGGAACTGTATAGTATATCAGTGTGAAAAGGAGTACTGTAATTTCGGGGAGGAGTGAATTTGAACCTATAGATGCGTTGCACTTCTGTTGTTTCATAAGAGTACTTTTCAGTCATAATTATGTCTTCTATACGACATCGAGTTGAAGAATTACGTGATGACAGCTTGCGTTCACTTGTACATGAAATATTGGAGTTTAGCGACGAGGACGATGACTTCGGTGACTTCCATTCAGATAGTGAAGATAATTCGTTCTCTGGAGAAGGAGGCACATGTGGTACAGGACAGCATTCTGGTGCTATCACAGCGAATGGTCGCGGGTTCGAAAGTAACACCTCGGTGACGACAGTGACGATGGAGAGATACAGGCAGATTCAAACTGCAGTGATATGTCAGGGCCTATTACGTGGGTAGAAGATGGACAGAAAAGGAGTAGATTTCCAACAAAGTTCATTCCTGGAGTAAAAGGACAGTTTATGGATGTAAAGACTCCAGAGGATATTTACGAACTGTTTGTGGACGATACTATCTGTCAGTATATTGCTGAGCAAACTAATATTTATGCGCAACAGAAAATTCGTGGGAAAACACTGGTTCACAAAATGAAACAGAGGAGTAGGGAAAAAGACTGGATACCTACAAATAAGGATGAAATAAAACTTTTATTCGGACTTTTGCTTCTTCAAGGGATTATCCACAAACCTACAATGGGGCATTATTTTTCTCGTAACAAGTTACTGGCCACGCCCATATTTTACGAGACCATGACGGAAAAGAGGTTTTTCCTTCTCTTGAAATTTCTCCATTTTACTGACAATGAGGCCTACGATGGGCAGATGCCTCCTAAACTATACAAGGTAAAGCCAGTCTTCGATCACTTTGTGAAAATGTTTCAACAGGCTTACATCCCGGATGACCAGCTATCCATAGACGAAAGCCTTCTTCTATGGAAAGGTCGCCTTGGTTGGAAGGTATACATTCCAAAGAAAAGATCCCGGTTCGGAATGGAATCTTACGAAATTTGCGAAGCGAAAACGGGTTACGTGTGGAATATGTTGTGGTACACGGGAAAATCAACAGAACTCAAGAGTGAAGTCCATGGCATCGATCTATCACAGTCTTCCAAGCCGACGAGAATTGTGTGTACTCTGGCAGATAATCTACTGAAACAAGGATACCTGATAGGAATGGACAACTACTATAGCAGCCCTGAATTATACGACCTGCTAAATGACCTCGATACTGACGCAGTGGGTACAGTAAGAACCAACCGGAAATATCTCCCTAAGGAACTTATGAGTAAAAAGCTGAAGAAAGGAGACGTAACGGCTGCTTATCGAAAGAAACTCATGGTTCTAAAATGGAAGGACAAGAGAGATGTTTGCATGCTCAGTAGTATCCACGATGCTGAAATGCGAACTGTCCCTATCATAGGAAAGGACGAAACCAAAGAAAAACCTGTAGTTTGCATAGACTCAATGATTCTATGGGGGGAGTTGACCTTTCCGATCAGTACGTCATTACGTACTCCACAGCAAGGAAGCGAATGAGGAATTATTACCAGAAAATTTTCCGGCATCTTCTGGACCTCGTGGTATTCAATTCATTCATCGTTTTCCGGCAACATGGAGGAAAATGCAATCACCTGCAGTTCAGAATTCACCTCATCGATAAAATCCTCGAAAAGTACACAGGTTCAACCCCCGCTGAAGCAATGCCCTTCCTTTCAGTTAGACCACTTCCCGCTGCTCCCACAGAAAGATTCAGCGGTAGGCATTTTCCTGATGTGAATCCACCATCGGGAAGAAGGCAGCACGGTGTGAAGAGGTGCGTGGTGTGTCTGGCGAAAAGAGAAAGACGTGAAACAATCTACAGGTGCAGCGACTGCGACGTCGCTCTCTGTGCAGCTCCGTGTTACCGTGTTTATCACATGCAAGATGTGTAAAAACACTGTGTGACTAGTGTAAATAATATAATTAGTGAAATCAGTCCTGATGTGTAAATTCATTTCGATAAAGAAGTAATTATTGTGAGAAGACGATTAGAACCAGGCTACCACTGTAAGTACTTACTCTCAACTTATTACTGCGATTGCAAACCCAGAATGAAATGTATTTCTCTCAACTGCGGTATTTATTTCAGAAATTGTAGATTAGTTAATGATAAAGTGTATTTGCAGTGTATAGGCTTTTAATTTTCCTGAAATTAATATGAAAATATAGATATTCCGAAAAGAAATTTATATTTGTAATATACAGAAGTTAGTACGAGACTTAGGTCGTTTTTGCTCCAAAACTATAACACCCACACATATTAACAAATAGGCAAAAAATCACTTTCTATATCAGAATTAGGATATACGTAGCATTTTATTATCAAGTGTATCAACATTTGGAAGGTTTCTTGAATTTATGTGATTATTTTTCGAGTTACGAAAATTCGTCCCCACCAGAACAGAGTTACCGTATCGCACGCTCCCCAGTTAACGGGTTAAGAAGAAATTCATTATTCAGACAGATGCTTCTATCGTGGGGACAGGTGCTGTACTATACTAAGAAGATCCGAATGACCGTAAAAAGAGAACGTACTTAGCTTTTTACAGTACGAAATTGAGAGGTCATGAAACTCACTACAATACCACGGAGTTGGAATCGTTATCGATAGTTAATGCTCTACAACATTGGCGGAAAATCATCTATGGCCACCCCATAATTTTGAGAACAGACCATCAAGCCTTGACGTTTATGATGAGATCTTCGTTTATTAGTGAGAGGATAACGCGTTGACATTGACATTGAGTACTGCTGTGGTCGAGATAATATCATTGCAGATGTATTAAGTGAGGATACGGCTCAAATATGTCAAGTAGAGTTAGCTGATGAAGACAAAGAGGTTCTTCGTAAGCTTAAACATGTACGTCAGTCTCAGCGACGAGATGAGTTTACCATGAAACTGATTATTTATTTCAACCATAAAATCACAGCTGACGACTCGGGTTATATGGAAGTACACAAGCTGGCCCATAATTATATGCTCAGGGATGATATTCTGCTTAAATTTGTAGACAAAGTACACTGTAAATTAAGGATAGTAGTTCCAACCAAGCTGTGGAAAGGAATTATTTGGTTAGCGCATAGAACTACAGGTCATGCTGGTATTGACAAGGTTGTGGCCACGCTACAGGAAACATTTACGTGGGCAAAGATGCGAGTATCCGTTAGGACAACCCTTAAGACATGTGACCTCTGTCAAAGAGTAAAAACAAATACACACCTACTCAAGCAACAACCTATACCATTGTTGCCTAGTAAGCCCAAAGAAATATTCGCAATCGACCTCTTCGGCCCTTTGCCAAGGTCGGCTAAAAGCAATAAGCATGTTGTAGTAACGGTCGATGTATTTTCCAAATTTGTATCTTTGTGCGCTATCCAGAAGCCCAATGCTAAATCTGTGTTGAGACGTATTACCAGGACTGTAATACCTCAAATGGGCAAACCTGAATTTATGTTGTCAGATCATGGGTCACAATTCACATCTGACGAATTTCGGCACGCTATGCAACAACTTGGGATCAAGCATGTGTTTAACTCAATTCGTTATCCAGCTGGAAACCCCGCAGAGCGAATTATGGAGGAGATAGCTAAGTTTTGCAGGCTATATTGTGGAGATCGCCATTGGGATTGGATAAAAGTCTTGCCCATCTTAATGGAATGTCACAATAATACAATTCATGAATCTATGGGCCAAATTCCAGCAGTTACTCATCACAATTGTTACCCAGTCCGACCATGGAGTAGTATTCTTCCGTGTCCACCTGATGCTAGACCGTCACATGACAGATGCATCGAACTACCAGCAGAACACTTAAGGAAACGGGCTAACATTCGCCTTAAGAGGGTAGAAAAGAAAAGATTCCACCGACCTCTAAGAGTCTCTGAACTCGTGTTAGTCCGCAAACCAGTTATGTCTAATTCTGCGGAACGAATATACGGCATGTTTGCTAAACTCTATGTGGGTCCATTTAAGGTTGTGAAAAGTTACAACAAAAATGCGTATAAGATACAGAGTCTGGACGGACGGAATGAATTCATATACAATTCCGCAAATTTAAGATTATACCATATGCCAGACGATTAAAAACAAGTCACATTTAGAGACCTTAGCCTGATAAACACTATAGGTGTGAATTCCCTCAATTATTCTAACAGTAAGACATGATTGGAAACTGCCACGTGTTATCTATTTGGAAATTTTTTTTTCATAGAATAAAATTTTGTCGACGTAAGGGGTGTATGTGACAGTTTCATTAGGCCGGATGGCTTGAATATGTGGATGGAGTGACATATCTTCGAACTAGTACTCTTTGGAGTCTCAATGAATTCACCTGTGAGCATAATAAATTTCGAATTAATGGTTTAAGCTATAAAACTGTATTTTGATGTCAACGACTAGGAGTAACCGCCCAAGAAAGAAAAGAAAAGAAAGAAAAACAGAGCGCGCATCGCTAGCATACGAGAAGCTTACAGTTTCACACCGGTCATAACCAACCATATGAACGACTTGTGATACTATCAGAATAGCATGATAGAAAATTAATGTGTACGTCAAAAATAACGATTATAATAACAATGATAACAACGCTCCTGAACATTATTTTACAAATGAAACCAGTGTGGAAAATTATTACTGTTGCTAACTTGACTAGAGTTCCGGCTCGAACGCGCGTGCGTGGAGTATCAAGGATTCCAACCGGTCAGCTGAGAAGAGAAGTGGGTTATTGGGTTAGTGTGTCTGCCAGTCGCCGGACTTCAGTGGAACTCGACACGCTGTTGAGATAAGTCCTTGGTTCGAGAGCGGACGGCGATAATTAAAGATTGAATTGTGGAAGTTGGACTGTATTAACTTAGTTGGACCATTCAAATATACTACTTAGAATATTATTCTTGTCAACGTACGTAACATAGCGGACGTCAAGTTAAGTTGAGCTGCCTACCGTGTGTAATATTTGAATGATATCTACAGGAAGTATTGTGTGGCAAATTTACTAATCTTTCTTGTACTAGTTTCAGCCTGAAATTCAGGAGGATAGTGATGAATATCATCATGGTGTTGTCACATACTACTATATGTGTTGGTGCTGAAATGGAAGCTTAAACCCATGTGACCAGCTGACAGGCAACAGGATGAGAGGAAGGCACCTATGACTATTATTCCTGAGGACGACCAGTCATTCGACATCGTGAAGACGCCTTAAAGCTAAGTCGACACAACTGTCTAATATAATCTGTTTGGTAGAAGTATAGTTACGTAGTAGAAATTAGTAAATGGTCTGGCAGTATATTTTAGTTATGTAGTCGTAGTACTTTGCCATATTATAAAGACAATAGAAGATCTTCACATAGCCTATTTATTCTTGTCAGATAATATTGTGATATTGGAACGGCGTACACGGCTTATGTGTTATACTAAGTGTGTCAGGTAGTGACAATTCTCGGAGTGTGTCTTACAGCTTTATTATAGCCACGATTGGTGGGGAATAATGTTAGAGTATTCGTGTATGTAGAATAGATGTTTCTGCATGTACAGTCATCGTACAGAGGCGAGACATAATCGTGCATGCTATCTATTGGGTGTATGATAGCACGATATTGGAACTTAAAGTCTTAAAAGAGAAATGATTCCGTCATTTTGGATCAGAACCCGTGTAGATGAGTGCGGAAGAGAGATAGTTGAATCCAGATATGAAAACCGGTAGGTGGATTGAATCTTCGAGAATTATACACGCGTAGGACTTGCTATGTGATGTTAGATTGAGTTTGTGATATCCCGGGGTATATCAGAAATGTATTATTGTATAGTAGGAATCGTTATTGGAGATTTCACTACTGTTAATGTAATAATTTGGTCTTCGAGAGAAATGATATTATAATGAATAAGCGAAGTAATTCTTCGAGAGTAGAATCACGCCATATGGTTACTGAGGCAAGTGATAATTTGATAGTGGATTATGATAGATATTTGCGTGATTTAGGATAAGGAACCTACGTCTGTTTGAATTTGTGTACGTTTTCGAAGAAGTAATCTTAATTAGATTTATCCCGAATTCTCTATAATTAATGACTTTAATGTTCACGATAATTCACGATGGTTCTATACACCATTCGAGACTGCCTGAACTCGAGATTTTCCAGAATATTCGAGGATTTTCATCCAGGTCATATGATTGAACTCTAGAAATTTCACGATATCTTCGGCTATGATAAACTTATACTCCGATAATATGATCAAATTATTCAGTAATATTCCGACAATATGATCGTCTTTATGTAGCCACATGTGTAGATAGTGTATAATAGGGTGTAAATAGTAGTGTATTTTTGTATTATCGTATGGTTATGGTGTTTTGGAGTTGATTTTCTTTTGTCTCAGATATTGTTACACGATGCGGATGATGTTAATTTCTTCGTTATTTGCATTTAGAAGTTGTGATATGGCATTGAAAAAATTGAATTTTGAGTTAAGCAGACCATTTTAAATGTGTATTACATTTCCAGACTTTAGTAATTTATCTATTTAATTTTGTTAATCCAGTAAGCGACTGGTAATGGAACAGATTATTATTTCATTGAGCCGACTCAGTTTTGAACAGAAATTGAAGCATCAAATTATGTAATTGTAAAGAATCGTAAATTTTTGAATCGATAAGTGGAAATTTAATGGGAGTTTGAGCAAAAGTTAATTCAAATTTTTTTCTTTTAATATTTCAGAGCTGATCGTCTGAATCCAGAACTTTCAATAAATCAAACGGAATCTGTTTATCTGATCAAAATATTAAATGAATATGTAATTATGATTTGCTAGGACAAGATAGGGCGTGAAATCATGTACCACCCCATTTGATTATTTCTTTTGTACTTCAAGAGATACATTTATAATTCATTAACGATCATTCACATTATCACAAGTTAGGAGGATGACAATTTGAGAGTATTTTGTTATTAATAAACCATGCCATATATTAATTTTATTCTGTATTTTATTTGTTATATGCCGCAATTCAGTCATATTTCCTAAGCATGCCACATCCTTCGATTTGTTATGTGTGCGTCTAATTTATGAACTGAGCACACCTGAGGTGTCTCGGTGTTCTCCGACTGTAGCTTTATAGTTGCATTATTAACTAGACAACATTGGAAACAATCTCAGAGAACGACACCGCTAAACTGAGAAGAAATTAAGAATGCTGCTATTCTAATTATTTTGAATTCAACGGCGTTTCTCCATCACTTATCACATGCATTTCATCTGGCACATTGCCTCCTCTCAAACTCGGTTTCTCAAGTTTTTCCGCTCCCCTCCTAGCCATTCATAGTGTTGGCATTTCTACAAAAAAACCACTGTCAGCCTGAATTTTCAACACAGGGTTTTCATCCTGTTTTCTGGATGGTAAAAATTTTAGACTATGCGGTCCGCCACCTACCACAAGCACTTATTGTTCGTTTCCATCTGTATCATTTTTCTTTTCTTCTTAAGCTAGCACACTTTTTGGACTCAATTATGTTTTATATTAACCTTTTTTCACCGAATTTGTCTCTGCGAGTTATTTATTGCTCAATCTAAATGTAAATATTGTACGGTATATTGTCATTGTATTATTTCCGTCTTGTCTCCTTTGCCTCCTTCATTATGTTGTTTAGCACATATTTAGCTTGTATTATCTAGACTACTTTAACCCCCCGCCCTTATTTCACTGAACGTGGCCCATCTAATGATAGAATTATTGTTTGTATTGAATTAGGAAGATATATTTATTTTTTCTCCTTTTCAAATTAGACCATGGCATTTTAATTAGAAAATTGTCGCGTTTTGGTCTGATCCTTGGTTAAAAAGCTTGCATGTTATCTTACTGCACGGAAACAATATGTTTGCTATCATCAACATGAGTCTTATGCAAACAATGTTACTTCTGATGTAGCACAGGGTCTAACCTTGGCCCTTTATCCTTCATTTTATAATATTAACGATTTGCCCACTAGAATTAGATTTTTTCAATATTTATTATATGCTGATGATGTGAAACTTTTTAAATAAATTTAAAATGTTGATGATAAGTCGAAATTACAATATGATTTGTATTTCTTATACGCATGAAGTATTGAAAACTGTTCGCGACTTAATATAAATATATGCTGTTTTCTTCAGATTTCAAATAAGAAAAATACATTGAATTATAAAATATGGAATTATAAACGAAGAATTTAAAGTTGTTCAATCTGTTAATGACTAACGGGTAATTGTTACAAGAAACTTTAGTCTTCAGGAGCATATTAATACTATGGTTGATGATTCCTATAAGAAATTGGGTTTTTAATTAGAAATTCAAGAGATTTCACTAACACGTATGCACTCACTTTATTGTTCAATTGGAGTGTGTCTCTGTTGGTGGCACATTTTAATAAATAAATAAATAAATGAATAAATAAATAAATAAATAAATAAATAAATAAATAAATAAATAAATAAATAAATAAATAAATAAATAAATAAATAAATAAATATAATGCTACAAAGATTTTAAGTTCACTTCTATCATTCTTAGACCATGCAGTATTTCAAGACACAAACAGCTAGTGCTCTGCCACCTAAGCTACTCAGCCTAAGTTAGTCTGCAACGTTTCCACATCACCTTTGTCCAGTCATCCTTAGATCAGCCCTTTAGGCTGATGACAGTGGAGCTCTAACCTCCTAACTTAGACTATATAGCTATCTCTCAACAAGCTGCCTCTGTGGATCAGCGGTAGAGTGTCGGCCTCCGGATCCCAAGATAGCGGGTTCAAACCCGGCAGAGGTAGTCGGATTTTTGAAGGGCGGTAAAAAGTCCATTCGACACTCCATGTCCCATACGATTTATGTAAACATTATGGTATGCGATTAGAAGTCTCTAAAGTTCAAATCTATAAGTTCAAAAAGTTAAAATCAACAAGTGAGTCACTCCGTGGTCGCTCAGCTCTAAGATCGACCTTCATTACGTCCATATAATAAATTCAAATGTGTTAGGCGTGACACCACATTCCTAGCCCCATATAAACAATGTATACCCACTATCTTGTGCAGAAGTATGTGTTCAACTCCGATTCCCTCAGGATCAGTATTGAACATTACACAATCGCCCTAGTCTCATTAGCCAACATCTTGTTCCATGTCCAGCACCGAGTCCCCAAGATCACCCTCCAATGTTCCCCTCTATGAATAAAGCCTTACACCATGTCCCTAGCCTCATTAGTACAAAGTGTAGCCGAAATTTTGTTGCAATGTCCGCTGCGAGGGAGCTAATGCCCCTGCACATTGCACAAAAAAATAATTTCAGGTAAGTTGTCAAGTTTGGAAGCAGTATTTTGAAGGCAGTTAATTACCTCGATCTTTGTGAAGTAAAGGATGGAGAGGGATACTGGTAATGACTTAGCTGTGTTTAGGTACATATTCATGCTTTTCCCTGGCTCATTATTGCCACCTTTAAATTTCTCACTGAACGTTGAGGCAATGACCTCGGGGGAGGCAACTATTGTCATTAGAGTAGAATGTGTGCTGATTAGCCGTATTAAGGTATTAACTTATGTTTTTGCTGTTGTTACTTATCTTGTTTATGCAGTTTTTGTATGCTTAGTGAATGAATTTCTTGGTGGCATTCCTCACACATTTATATTTGTCCCACATAAGATTGCGTGTATCCTGTTTCCATTTCCTGTAAAGTATATTCCTTATGCATATCATTTTGACTATTTATTTTGTGATATATGAAGCCTTTTTTTGGTAACGATGGGTAGATTGCTTCTTAGAAGTTATGATAGCAGTTCCCAGCCAGCTTTCTTGTAGTAATAGACTGCTCTAATATATTATTTTAATGGTGGTTTCTTGTATTTTGTGGTAGCTGTAACTGCTAGGTGTTCGGAGGAATAGGGAATTACTGCTGTTTCCAGTACTGAGGATTGGAGGGTTAGTAAGGACAAGAGTTTTCATTATACAGGTTGGTTCAGTAATTAATTATTCAAGGAACAAGTTGTAGAATCCTACAACGAAAGTTGCTGCTAACGGACTAATGGGAAGAGGCAGGAGGTGAGGGCAAACACTCTGCCAGAATATTTCCAAGATAAAATCACCAGCCTTGTAGATACTTCTGAATCAATGTTGCATATTTTGTTCATGTTTTCGAGACAGCAGGTATCCCTCATTGATGTCAACGGTGGAGTTCGGAGCTCAGTACATGGAACCCAAAAGGAACTTGCTTCCAGCGAACATGAATTCCACCAAAACAAATTCTACTATTGTTTCCAGCAACTCAAAAAGCACAGGATTGAATTCGGGTTTCATGGCAATAAGTGATCCTCCCCCTGAGGTTTCCCAAATACTATGTATGACTGAGGTACCACTTCTATGTCATAGATTGACGAATTCAGCCAGGTTTCACTAATGCACACAATTGCAACAAGAGTGGCCAGAACTGCCTGTCTACACTTCACATATTTCAGGCTGTAAAACACAGTAACTGTCCTGTTATGTCAGTCCAATATTCTGAGTGGCTAACATCATTATTTACGCTGCTTGAGGTCATGTTAAAAAAAGATTCTGAGATTGAGGTGAACTACATTTCCAACATGACCATGCCTCCACCCCTGAGTTAATCTTCTACAGTAGAGATGTATTAATCATTGCACATGTTTCTGAACTGGTGAGTAAAAATTGTACATGTCACAAACAGTTGATTCACATTATGTTTATAATTACACATGTCGCATGCATTTGAATGAGTCTTCTGAGTTAGGTCCTGGGTTCAATTCCACATCTCCACTAAGAGCAACTGAACACATCACAAGGTGGGGAAATAATACGGGCGGTTTGGAAATTTTGCTCCCTCCGGCAACCCTCCAACCCCCCTGACGTCCAATACCCATTCCTACTGTAGCGGTATAATTATGAGGACTATATGGAATTACCGCTACACCGGAAATCAGTTCGTGTGGAATTTAAAAGAAAAAGAGAAAGGAAACTACTGTTTAACCTTGCCCAATGGAACGCAACTCTGCGACGATTAACTGTTAAACGTTTAAGGTTCTTATTGGTGTAGATGGTAATATAACTGTGGGCAATTGCTTCGCCACTGGACATTTATTGTACGTTCTTGCGTATGAACTTGCTATTGGAAAACTCCGCTGCTTGACCATCGACTGTTCTGCACGGCGCTCACTAGCTGCTGTTATTCAAAATCTGACCTCTGTTCCAGCGTTCGACGAGTGCAGGCGTGATGTCGCTTGCCTTGCTGCCATTCGCTATGGCAGGCAAGTATGATTTGAATCCACCGTGAGGTGATTGTGATAGGAAGGCGTAGGCCAGTGTAATACTTTTATATTTACGTTTTCTTTATTTGGTAGTGATGTAATTTAAATTTGTGTGAAAATTTGGAATACAACTTTATGCGTGACTCTGGACTGGTAAGTGATCATCTAGCATGATATTAACTCCATCAGACTTCCCATGCAAACTACGGTGCATTTTTCTGCAGTGAGTAAAACGCCAACATGGCTACCGTCGTCGATGTTTCTGAATTAATATTTTTGGGAGACGTCTTGTGAACCACAACATCAGTTTACTACTTACAGGAGAGCAATGTTTATTCACTAAATTATATTCTGAGAAGATTTTCGTGTGAATGTTTTTGAAAGACAGGTATTTAAAAATGTCAATAATAATAATAATAATAATAATAATAATAATAATAATAATAATAATAATAATAATAATAATAATAATAATAATAATACTAATAATAATAATAATAATAATAATAATAACTGTTTTCTGTCGAGAAAATCTAGTTGAGAGTAATGTGCTGGTTTCGTAAACATTCTTATGGTTTTCTTACTCCCAAACCTGCTAGCGTGCTGCATCTTGGTGATGTGATAAAGATGGTTTTCCAGGCTTTAATAAAATGGAATTGTTTCCAGGCTACTGGATAAATATGTTAGCTGTTGGACACTCTCTCATAATTATATTTTGTTAAGGTAAAATTTTAGGTAGATTCATTATATTTTGATTCTTCTGAAATATAATGAAGTTGCTAATTTTCTTAATATTATTTGCCTTGTATGCATTGTTATATCGATCTTGTGACCGTTAGATTGTCTGATCTTGATGTTGTCTATGATATTCCGACGCATTTTTTATTGAATTCCGCCAATGTAAATATGTTATATGTTATGTTATATTTAAACAAGTGAATAATTTCTATTGATGGACATACTTTCGCGCCACGAAAACAGTGTGGTTTCAAATGACCTCTTTTAACAGGAGCTGTGACAAGTAAATGTGTGTGTATTCTGTTGTACCTCTAGCCTCATAAGGGCGACTGAATATTTAAAATTAATTTAAACCCTAGTGAATACTGAAGCGTGCTTTGGATTGCATTTTATTCCATTTTTAAAATTAATTTATTCATTATTATTATTATTATTATTATTATTATTATTATTATTATTATTATTAAATTTTCCTTCCTTTAAATGTCAATTAATGGCTACGGTTCTGAAGCTACACTCCATTTTAACTGCATCGTTGTGGTATGCTTCCGTCTTTTATTTGCTTGATAACGGTTTGACTTGCTCGCATTGTCGCGGTGTAAGTCAGTGTTGCAACAATATTTGAGTTGTGCGGACGTTCGTTGTTGTGTGATATACTTTTGCCGTTGGTGTGATGAACTGCGTCACGAGATGAGTTTTAATTACTTCAATATTTTTGTGTTACCTTATAATGGTTTCCATACAATCATTTATTTGCTTTTCTTTTGATGTGGGCTCTTTCTTCATTTAATTTCGCCTACCATAATGCTACGTTAGGACATTATCGTTCTGTTGGGGGACGCGAATAGATGTCTTCATTTGAAACGCTTCCTGTTCACTGAGGGATCTCAAACCATGTAAATTTTAAATGTATTAATGCCTGTTGGCTTTTAGTTGTTTAATAACAATTTGGAAAATTGCAAAAGGTTGTAAATTGAAAGGGGCGCGCGTACCCAGATAGGTGCACCTAAAGTATAAATGACTTTAAAAAACACTTCCTTAAAAAGAAAGGGGTTCGACCTCGAAAGGTAATTTGTTATGAACTTCAAGGTCAAACTCAAGTTGATTTCTTCTTGAAAATATTAGTGAAATTTTTTAAATGGTTGAGGTTGTAGGTATTCTAACTTGGTGGTAATTCTTTGAAAACGAGCCTTGCCATTAGTTTACCTTTTGAATTTAATAGATTTTAATTTGTTTTATATATTTGAATTGCAGCACCCACCCGCCTTATTGTCCATAATATTGTATTAAATTTTGGTCTTTTAAGTGTGACGGTGAGTGTTGTTATTGTCAATTGCTCTATCGTTTTAGCTTCTTCCACCCTCTGTTATGGTCGATGACCTATTGGTTTTTCCCAGATTCCATCACTTCCCCTTTCTGTGTTTGTGTTTGATCAAGGCCCTTCCCTCCGTAGTTGGCGTGAATCCGCGTTGGGAGGCGCCTCTTATCTCTTTAGTGGTAGTGCTGACAGTCGAAGACTTGGGCTGCGATATTGTAATTTTTTTTATTGAGCCCTTCTTCGATTGTTGGTGTGCCACACTACGGTGAACTGTAGACCTTCACGTCTACACCATGCCCAAGAATTAATCTCACATTTAGATACTAATAATAAGCACTTATTAATTTACAAATCTGTATACAATTCTCTGTTTGTCAAGGAGTACTTATATACTACTTCTGCAGATGTTATTAAACTTTATACCATAAAAACGACACAAAATCGGAGAACTCATATCACTACAGAGCTACTTGCCACCATTTTGAACTATTTCCTGGTCATTTTGTTGTGATGAGCAACAGATTTAAATATTCAAGAATAGCATTCTTGCAAAACTAAACATTTCAATCCTTCACTTCCATCCAACACAGCCAGACATGAGGCAGTGTTTCCAACATTCCTATCACAGAATATACTTTCCACGTGCCTGAACATTGAGGATGCCGTGGCCAAACTCACGCTCTGAATCAACTCCACTTTTAATTTTGTTTACTCACTTAATTTAACCGTACCAGGATGCATTTCTCAAGTAGGTTGCTTACCTGTTACTCATGACCATATTTCAGTTCTATTGATTTGATAGTTCTTGGAATAGGGGTTGTAGGATTTAAAAAAAATAGAGCACGACTAAGTAGTATTGTAGTGTAGTCGTATATTAATTGCCTTATTGTTGTGTACTATCCCAGACAATATATCCCTCCGTTCATTTATTTTTTTGCAAATAAGTTACTTTATTTTTTAATTTAAAATTTCCCCCCCGTAAAAAATGGCTAAGGAGCGCGAGTGTACTTATTGTGGGTGTGGTGAGGCATTGAGGGGTATGAGGGAGGAGTTGGAAAGTTTGAGGGAGATAATTAGGATTCTCACAGAAGACAGGAAGGAAGATAGGACTCCCTCAAACAATGTAGAGGTTACAGTAGGTGTACAAGAGAGAGGGGAAGGAAAGGGAGGAGTTGTAGAAGACAGGTGGTCTAATGTTCTAAGGGGAAGGAGATTGCAGGCCAAGGGCTCTATTCAGGATCAGAATTCAGGACAGGTGTCTGTGCGAAATCGGTACGAGTCACTCCAGGTAGAACAACAGAGGGAAGATGAGGGACAAGGAACTGTTGTTGAGATGCGTGGAAGTAGGAGGAAGGGAAAAGGTAGGAAAGGGAAATGTAGAGTAGAGGATAGGAAAAGACAGGTGAAACAGGGTCATGGGAAGGAGAAAAGGGAGGAGGAAGTAGCTTCTGCAGCTATCAGCAAAGATAGGGCTGACCAGGAGGGGAGGGGATCAAATGAGGTGGATAGGGTTGAGGCTCTGGTCATGGGGGATTCCATCGTTAGACACGTGGGGAAAGTGTGTGGAGGAAAGGGAACCAGGGTAGAATGTTATCCAGGAATTAGGTTGAGGCAGATGTTGAGGAAAGTAGAAGAGAGGGAGGAGGGAAAGGAGAAGGTGGTAGTGTCTCACGTTGGTACCAACAACGTAAGGCAAGCTGATATAAGTACCTACATAGTTGGAGATGTGTGGGATCTGGTAAATGCAGCACGGGTGAAGTTTAAGAAAGCGGAGATTGTTATTATTGGAATACTGTGTAGGAGGGATACTGACTGGAGGGTGATTAGGGATTTAAATGAGACTATGGAGTGGGTATGTCGGAAACTGGGAGTGAAATTTCTAGATCCTAATGGGTGGGTAGGAGATAGGGATCTGCGCTCGGATGGCCTTCATTTAAACCGCAGTGGTACGTATAAGTTAGGAAATTTGTTTGGAAGGGTAATAGGGAGGTACATTCAGGGAAACGGGATGGCCTAGGGAGCGGTGATAAGGGAACAGGGAACTGGAAATCAAGTAGGGATGACATAAAATTGTTAGTGTTGAACTGTAGAAGTATTGTAAAGAAAGGAATAGAATTAAGTAATTTAATAGATATATATTGACCAGATATTGTAATAGGAGTTGAATCATGGCTGAGAAATGATATAATGGATGCAGAAATTTTCTCACGGCACTGGAGTGTGTATCGTAGAGATAGGATAGGAAAGGTGGGAGGGGGAGTTTTCATTCTGGTGAAAGAAGAATTTGTAAGCTACGAAAAAGTTAGAGATGAGACACATGAAATTCTAGGTGTAAGGCTCATTTCTAAAGATAATAGGCAACTTGATATATTTGGAGTGTACAGATCGGGAAAGGGTTGCACTGATGCGGATTCGGAATTATTTGATAGGATAGTCAGCTATGTGGGAAACGACATGGAGAGGAATGTGATTGTAGCGGGAGATCTGAATTTGCCAGATGTAAATTGGGAAGGAAATGCGAACGACAGGAAGCATCACCAACAAATGGCAAATAAGTTAATATGGGAAGGACAGCTGATTCAGAAAGTGATGGAACCAACCAGAGGGAAAAATATCCTGGATGTGGTGCTGATAAAACCAGATGAGCTCTATAGGGAAACTGAAGTAATAGATGGTATTAGTGATCATGAAGCTGTTTTTGTGGTAGTTAAAAATAAATGCGATAGAAAGGAAGGTCTTAAAAGTAGGACTGTTAGGCAGTACCATATGGCTGACAAAGCAGGTATGAGGCAGTTTCTAAAAAGTAACTATGATCGGTGGAAAACGGTAAATAAAAATGTAAACAGACTCTGGGATGGGTTTAAAGAAATTGTTGAGGAATGCGAAAACAGGTTTGTACCTTTAAGGGTGGTAAGGAATGGTAAAGACCCACCTTATTATAATAGAGAAATAAAGAGACTAAGAAGGAGGTGCAGACTGGAAAGAAATAGAGTTAGAAATGGCTGTGGAAGTAAGGAGAAATTGAAGGAACTTACTAGAAAATTGAATCTAGCAAAGAAGGCAGCTAAGGATAACATGATGGCAAGCATAACTGGCAGTCATACAAATTTTAGTGAAAAATGGAAGGGTATGTATAGGTATTTTAAGGCAGAAACAGGTTCCAAGAAGGATATTCCAGGAATAATTAACGAACAAGAAGAGTGTGTATGTGAGGATCTTCAAAAGGCAGAAGTATTCAGTCAGCAGTATGTAAAGATTGTTGGTTACAAGGATAATGTCAAGATAGAGGAAGACTCTAAGGCCAAAGAAGTAATAAAATTTACATATGATAACAATGACATTTACAATAACATACAAAAGTTGAAAACTAGAAAAGCGGCTGGAATTGATCAGATTTCTGGGGATATACTAAAGACAATGGGTTGGAATATAGTACCATATCTGAAGTACTTGTTTGATTATTGTTTGGTCGAAGGAGCTATACCAGATGAATGGAGAGTTGCTGTAGTAGCCCCTGTGTATAAAGGAAAGGGTGATAGACATAAAGCTGAAAATTACAGGCCAGTAAGTTTGATATGCATTGTATGTAAGCTTGGGAAGGCATTCTTTTTGATTATATTAGACATGTTTGTGAAATTAATAACTGGTTCGATAGAAGGAAATTCGGTTTTAGGAAAGGTTATTCCACTGAAGCTCAACTTGTAGGATTCCAGCAAGATATAGCAGATATCTTGGATTCTGGAGGTCAAATGGACTGTATCGCTATTGACATGTCTAAAGCATTTGATAGGGTGAATCATGGGAGACTACTGGCAAAAATGAGTGCAATTGGTCTAGACAAAAGTGACTGAATGGGTTGCTATATTTCTAGAAAATAGATCTCAGAGAGTTAGAGTAGGTGAAGCTTTGTCTGACCCTGTAATAGTTGAGAGGGGAGTTCCTCAGGGCAGTGTTATCGGACCTTTATGTTTTCTTATATATATAAATGATATGAGTAAAGGAGTGGAATCGGAGGTAAGGCTTTTTGCGGATGATGTTATTCTCTATAGAGTGATAAATAAGTTACCAGATTGCGAGCAACTGCAACGTGACCTCGAAAATGTTGTGAGATGGACAGCAGGCAATGGTATGTTGATAAACGGGGCTAAAAGTCAGGTTGTGAGTTTCACAAATAGGAAAAGTCCTCTCAGTTTTAATTACTGCGTTGATGGGGTGAAAGTTCCTTTTGGGGATCATTGTAAGTATCTAGGTGTTAATATAAGGAAAAATCTTCACTAGGGTAATCACATAAATGGGATTGTAAATAAAGGGTACCGATCTCTGCACATGGTTATGAGGGTGTTTAGGGGTTGTAGTAAGGATGTAAAGGAGAGTGCATATAAGTCTCTGGTAAGACCCCAACTAGAGTATGGTTCCAGTGTATGGGACCCTCACCAGGATTACCTGATTCAAGAACTGGAAAAAATCCAAAGAAAAGCAGCTCGATTTGTTCTGGGTGATTTCCGACAAAAGAGTAGCGTTACAAAAATGTTGCAATGTTTGGGTTGGGAAGAATTGAGAGAAAGAAGAAGAGTTGCTCGACTAAGTGGTATGTTCCGAGCCGTCAGCGGAGAGATGGCGTGGAATGACATTAGTAGACGAATAGGTTTGAATGGCGTTTATAAAAGTAGGAAAGATCACAATATGAAGATAAAGTTGGAATTCAAGAGGACAAACTGGGGCAAATATTCATTTATAGGAAGGGGAGTTAGGAATTGGAATAACTTACCAAGGGAGATGTTCAATAAATTTCCAATTTCTTTGAAATCATTTCGAAAAAGGCTAGGAAAGCAACAGATAGGGAATCTGCCACCTGGGCGACTGCCCTAAATGCAGATCAGTATTGATTGATTGATTGATTGATTGTGAGTGAGTGGTGTTTGGCACTTCTACCATACATTGCGCATGATTGTGCACAAATCAGCCACTAGTTACACTGTCAGATGTAAGATGGCTTGCCTCTTTCATATGAGCTCCCATAGGAGATAATCTCCTGTACTTCTCTGCATTAACATGCTCCTGATATCTAATTGTAAGGCTTCTCCACATTGTCCTACATATGTTTTTTTACACTGATTGCATATCTACTTATAAATGCCTGACTACTGAAATTCGTCATCCTTATGTTTACTGACCTTGTTATGATTGAAGAGTCTATGTTTCGTGTTGTAGTTAGTTGAGTATGTTACTTCGGTGCATTGTTCCTTAAACGAGATTGTTATTTCGTAAAGCCTCGGGTTATTAAATGTGAATTTCATGTACCCCTTCGGTTTCTCCAATTGTTGCTTTCATTTTATTTGTTGTTGATATTTGCACTTAGGAATGATTTTATTGATGAATTTCAAACTATAAACGTTAAAAAGAGCTTGCTGGCAGATGTGAGCTAGTTCCCCCTTTATGTCTTTTTCTATTAATGGAATTTCATAGGCCCTGTTTACGACGCTATAGTAAGCAGATTTCTTTTGTGAAATAGGGTGTAAGGAGTCGCTTTGTATTGTGGTCGGTGTAAAAGTAGGTTTTCTGTGTATTCGTAAATGGAACTTCTTGTTTTCCTGCATTGCCCGAATGTCTAGAAAATTCAGTATGCCTTCTTGTTCTTCTACAGTAAATTCAATATTAGGGTCTAGGTTATTTAAGGTATTTAGAATGTTGTGATTGTTATGAAGTTCATTATTTATTATGGCATAAGTGTCATACACATAGCGCAGCCAGGGATCTAGGCCTTTAAGCGGCGTACTATCTGAGTGAGTTCTAGGTAATCGAGGTATATATTAGCTAAAATCCCAGTAGCCGGAGCTCCAATAGGGAGTCCATCTTGCTCATTTATTCTATTATTGAAAGAAAATAAATTATGGTTAAGTACGAATTCCAAGATAATCATAACATTTTGTATTTCAAGTTTCCTAAAGCGTTTGTGTTTCAATAGATGCCTTTTTATAATCTTAATGGTGTCTTTTATGGGAATATTAGTATAAATATCTTTAATGTCAAAGGAGCTTCTTGTGTGGGAGGATGTTAATTTAAAGTCCTTAACAAGCTTGAAAAACTCCTTGGAGTTTTCTAACGACGTTTTGGTGAAAAAAACGTAATTTGAGTTAAAACTTACGGATGAATTGAGAGGTTTTGTATGTGCGACTTTTACGAAAGTTAATTACCGGTCTAATAGGAACATCGTTTTTATGTAGTTTAGGCTTATCCCTTGCTTTGGGAAGTCCTGGGTTCATATTTATGAGCTTCTGTATTTCTTGGTTGTTTAAGAGGAAGTTACTTTGTTTTAGTATTCCTTTCAAGTTCCTTTGTATTTTTAGGGTGGGGTCCTTCTCATGATCTTAAATTTGATGTTATGGAAAAAGGTTTCTATTTTCTTAATGTATTCGGTTTTGTTTATTATTGCAACTGTTCCACCTTTATCGGCTTTCGTTACAACTACATTACTTTGTCTAATTTTACGTTTTTTTAATAGTCGGAAATCGATTCTAATCCTTTAATTACAGAGGGAATATTTTTCCTAGCTTCGCACCTTAGATCGTTTTGAATATCAATTGGTAGGGTCTGTATGGCCGATTCAGTTTCTGCTAATGTTTGTATTAGTCCTTGACTTTATTGATACTATGCCAATTGAGATTTGGTCCTTTTCCTAACATTTGTAATTTCTGTTCTGTGAAGGTTGTGGAAGTCTTTCATTATTGAAGGGTGCCTTAAGCTGTGGTGTATTTTGTTTTGCTGGTGCATTGTTTTTTAGATTTTCTAGTTTCTTATTTAATGTGAACTGTTTATTTTTCATTAGACACTCTATTTTATCTCTGCTGTATTTTTGTACGGAATCCCATTCTAGTGGTCACTAGATTTGTTGAAGCTGAAAGGTGCGCTTAATAAAGTTCCCTGTTAAGGAACGATTTCTCCCTGTACATAAATTTGATTTCTCTTTTAATCCAAAGATGGTTGATTCTTCTTTGTATTGTAATTTGGAATACAGAATGTATGTTGTTTCTTTGCGTCCCTTTTAAAAATTTTGGAATCAGGTAGTTATTAAGACATTCTTTAAAAATATTGCATCCTTACTTACTTTTGCAACTTTCATCTTTAGTTTTAGATAGATGTTTTCACTATTTCTTGCTTGGATAGTGTTCGTATTGCAAACTGTGCACTTCATAACCGCATCGATGAATTCAATCAACTAATCATTAAACAAATTAATATAAAGGTTCGGTTAGGTGGTGTTTTAAATTAATTTGTTTAATAATTTTTGATGGTGACAACTAGGCGGCCTGCTGATCACTAAATACTACAGGCTGACTTATTGTAATTTTGTGGAATTTTCTCATGAGCCATGATCAAACCAACAAGTTCGACCATGACTGAAGTACAGGAGACAAAATTCGAGAATGACCTTGATGGACCTGTTCTCGCCTTGAACCCAAGATATTGGGATATCGAGGACTTCACTCCATGTCTTGTCTGCAGAGGGACTCAAGATATAAATAGCAAATTCCATAATGTCGAGGATTAGAGGTGTAAAATCTAATTAAGCTAAACAGTACTTACTTGTCTTCTTCTTTGACACAAGCGACCAACTGACCTACTGTGTGTTCATCTACAGTTATTTCATTCTTAATATAGCTGGAAGGCTGTAAGGAAAAAATATGCAAAACAAAGTAAGAAACGTACAGTAAACAGATTACTAGAGTAAAAGTTTATAAATAGACATGACATAGCTGACAAAATTAACTACATAATTGCACAATGAAAATAACAATTTATTCTCCCAATATAAAAATGAAACAAGCAAACAAGTGTTAAGTCAAAGTTATATGAAGTACACGAACAAGAAAAGGAACCCATAATAACATAAAGAGGACAGCACTGGAAGAGGGAGAAAAAGAAGAAGAAAAACTTGAAGGACGACAATAATCTCTGCAATTCTTTTCTTCTTTTCCTACTACTTTCTGTCACCACGTTCATCCTTTATGTGTTCTTAAATGACTGGTCACTTGTTAGTTTCTTGCGTTCCCACAGATGACTCTGATTGTCAGATAGACATGCATTGGATCTTAACCTGAGAGAGGCCGATCTCTTTCTTGCCTACCAGGTTCAAGTTCGTACAACAAATAGTCAGTTGTTGGACTTTTCATTGACTCTAGACAATCTGAAGGCATTATTAATATGGACTTAAAATATTTACATGGTTCATGGTGTGGTTACTGTAGTCACGTCCTAGTTTGTGAACCACGGGCAATGGCTGAGTGGCCTAGTAAGTGGTCCTGAGAGTCGGGATACCAGTTGCTGTGGAATGGGAGTGGGCATCTCGGACATATTCTGAATCATGGCCCTCCTTGTGCTCTGGTGGCTAGGGCTATACAATCCACCGGTGGTTCATAACCCATTTGAGGAGATATTCTCACTTGGAATATGTGTAAGTAGGGTAGCATCCTGCTTCATGAATTTACCAAGCTCAGAACATTTTAAGCAAACCTCGACCTACGGGAGTAACGGAGTCCCACTCCCATTTGACTGGCGAGGGACTCCTTGGAAACAACATGGCGAACGAAATGGAATTCGATGGGGAGCTATCAATATTAATGGGGCTTATGGAAGAATGAAAGTAGAACTAGCTAAGTCAGCAAAGAGGATGCACCTGGATGTGCTAGGAGTAAGTGATATTAAGGTAAGGGGAAATGATGAGGAAGAGATAGGAGATTATGAAGTGTACTGGATGGGTGTTAGACAGGGAAGGGTAGAGTATGGGGTAGGGCTCTTTATCAGGAATACCATTGCACGCAACATAGCTTCTGTTAGGTAAGTAAATGAGCGAATGATGTGGGTAGATTTGGCAGTTGGTGGAATTAGGACGAAAATTGTCTCAGTGTATTCACCATGTGAGGGTGCAGATGAGGATGAAGTTGACAAGTTTTATGAAGCATTGGGTGACATCGTAGTCAGGGTCAACAGCAAGAATAGAATAGTGCTAATGGGCGATTTCAATGCAAGAGTTGGAAATAGACCTGAAGGATATGAAAGGGTGATTGGTAAATGTGGGGAAGATATGGAAGCTAATGGAAATGGGAAGCGTTTTCTGGACTTCTGTGCTAGTATGGGTTTAACAGTTACGAATACATTCTTCAAGCATAAGGCTATTCACTGCTACACATGGGAGGCTAGGGGTACCAGATCCATAATAGACTATATCTTAACCGACTTTGAATTCAGGAAATCTGTTAGGAATGTATGAGTTTTCCGGGGATGTTTCGATGATACAGACCACTATCTGATCTGTAGTGAACTAAGTATCTCTAGGCCTAGGGTAGAGAACGTGAAATCTGTCTGCAAACGAATAAGGGTGGAAAATCTCCAGGACGAGGAAATTAGACAGAAGTTCATGGATATGATTAGTGAGAAGTTTCGAACAGTAGATAGTAAGCAGGTTCAGGATATAGAAACTAATGGGTGGCATACAGGGATGCTGTAGTAGAAACACGAAGGGAATGCCGAGGAAGAACTGTGTGTAAAGATAGGAAAAGGCGAACATCTTGGTGGAATGATGAAGTGAGAGCAGCTTGTAAACGTAAAATGAAGGCTTATCAGAAATCGCCCCAAACTAGGGCCGAGGCAGACAGGGATTTGTACGTAGATGAAATAAACAGAGCGAAACAAACATATGTTGAAACCAAAAAGAAGTCTTGGGAAGATTTTGGTAATAACCTGGAAAGGCTAGGTCAAGCAGCAGGGAAACCTTTCTGGACAGTAATAAAGAATCTTAGGAAGGGAGGGAAAAAGGAAATGAACAGTGTTTTGAGTAATTCAGGTGAACTCATAACAGATCCCAGGGAATCACTGGAGAGGTGGAGGGAATATTTTAAACATCTTCTCAAGGAAATCATCATGGTGGTGTTGCAAACAGTCAAGCTCATGGGGAGGAGGAAAATGATGTTCGTGAAATTATGCTTGAGGAAGTGGAAAGGATAGTAAATAAACTCCATTGTCATAAGGCAGCAGGAATAGATGAAATTAGACCTGAAATGGTGAAGTATAGTGGGCAGGCAGGGATGAAATGGCTTCATACAGTAGTAAGATAAGCATGGAGTGTTGGTAAGGTACCTTCAGATTGGACAAAAGCAGTAATTGCTCCTGTCTATAAGCAAGGGAACAGGAAGGATTGCAACAACTAACGAGGTATCTCGATTAGTATACCAGGCAAAGTATTCACTGGCATCTTCGAAGGGAAGGGTTCGATCAGTAGTTGAGAGGAAGTTAGATGAAAACCAGTGTGGTTTCAGACCAAAGAGGGGCTGTCAGGATCAGATTTTCAGTATGCGCCAGGTAATTGAAAAATGTTACGAGAGGAATAGGCAGTTCTGTTTATGTTTTGTAGATCTAGAGAAAGCATATGACAGGGTACCAAGGGAAAAGATGTTCGCCATACTGGGGGTCTGTGGGATTAAGGGTAGATTATTAAAATCAATCAAAGGCATTTATGTTGACAATTGGGCTTCAGTGAGAATTGATGGTAGAATGAGTTCTTGGTTCAGGGTACTTACAGGGGTTAGACAAGGCTGCAATCTTTCACCTTTGCTGTTAGTAGTTTACATGAATCATCTGCTGAAAGGTATAAAATGGCAGGGAGGGATTCAGTTAGGTGGAAATGTAGTAAACTGTCTGGCCTATGCTGACAACTTGGTCTTGATAGCAGATTGTGCCGAAAGCCTGCAGTCTAATATCTCAGAACTTGAAAATAAGTGCAATGAGTATGGTATGAATATTAGCCTTTCGAGGACTAAACTGATGTCAGTAGGTAAGAAATTCAACAGAATTGAATGTCAGATTGGTGATACAAAGCTAGAACAGGTCGATAATTTCAAGTATTTAGGTGGTGTGTTCTCCCAGGATGGCAATATAATAAGTGAGATTGAATCAAGGTGTAGTAAAGCTAATGCTGTGAGCTCGCAGTTGCGATCAACAGTATTCTGTAAGAAGGAAGTCAGCTCCCAGACAAAACTATCTTTACATAGGTCTGTTTTCAGGCCAACATTGCTTTACGGGAGCGAAAGCTGGGTGGACTCAGGATATCTTATTCATAAGTTAGAAGTAACAGAATGAAAGTAGCGAGAATGATTGATGGTACAAACAGGTGGGAACAATGGCAGGACGGTACTCGGAATGAGGAGATAAAGGCTAATTTAGGAATGAACTCGATGGATTAAGCTGTACGTGTAAACCGGCTTCGGTGGTGGGGTCGTGTGAGACGAATGGAGGGGGATAGGTTGCCTAGGAGATTAATGGACTCTGTTATGGAGGGTAAGAGAACACCCGAATTTTGGAATTTATTATTATTATTCTTATTATTCTTATTAATGATATGAGTGTTATAAACTAATTTCGAGTTAGTGTTGTTAGTCCTAAAAGCGATTCATAAATTACGTTTTTTTTTCATAGATTCGTAATACTATATATTTTACTGTTATTGTTTGTAAATACGGCAAATTTCTTATTATCTTTTTCTTTTTGTTCTTGTATTAACGTAGTCTTAGGCTTATTTTTCATTTTATTTATAATCCTGTTTACAAACTCTTCATTATAGCCATTCTTGTATGCTAAATGGTATATAGTATCGATTTCTTTTGTAAACAGGATTATAAATAAAATGAAAAATAAGCCTAAGACTACGTTAATACAAGAACAAAAAGAAAAAGATAATAAGAAATTTGCCGTATTTACATATAATAACAGTAAAATATATAGTATTATGAATCTATTCAAAAAACGTAATTTAAGAATCGCTTTTAGGACTAACAACACAAACTCGAAATTAGTTTATAACACTCATTTCAATAATAATAATAATAATACATTCCAAAATTCGGGTGTTTATAAACTGAAATGTGCTAGTTGTTTAAAAAGTTACATAGGACAAACAGGTAGGAACTTCATTATAAGATATCAGGAACATACTAGAGCCAAGAAATACAGCAGATACTCGGCCATGAGCGAACACGTGACCGACTCTCATCACATGTTTACAAACATAGATAATGACCTCTAAATACTGAAAACCGTAAATAAAGGCCATTTATTAAACATATATGGTGAAATCTACATTTATCTGGACCAGAGAAACAATCCAACAAATAATATCAATGAGCTTTCTGAGAAGTATAACATTTTATATGAAGAACTATTAAAAGCGAAAGTTAGGAAGAAACGTCAGACTCTTAACACGTCACACGCTCGGTGACACTGAGGTTGTTCAACTTGGGACACACTCTCCTACTTCCCCTCCACACTTCCTGCTCAGCGTAGCTACTACCAGTACTTGTTTTAAAGCAGATGCACACTTACCTCGGTAGAAGTGAGTCCTTCTCCGCACATCGGGGCCAATAATAAGGAGCAAGTAATACGATTTTGTTACATTGCGTTATATTTATTTCATCTTCCATCTTCATCTTACACTTATATAATTTTTTATTTTTTATTTTATTTCAGATAAGATTATATCCATTGCTACACAGAACTTTACCATCACGGCCCCGATCTGACTTGAAATTCTGAAGCATTTAAATTTTATTATACCATCTAAGGAATGCTTATTAGGTTTTAACAAATCTTTCGCCAAGAGATACAAATTAAGTGTGCTATTTAAAACAAGTGATATTTTTAAGATTTTATAAGCAGCACTGGTATTTTCTAAGAACATCAACAAGAGAAATATGGACAGTTTAACTGTTTTATCTGTTTTATGACTTGCAATTTTAACAAAATTTCGAAGATCTTGTTTTAAATGTCAAAAATTTTAATGTGTCTTTCCAATTTTAATATTTATTTCTGATGTATTAATGTTAATTTGTTACTAGCTTATGATGTCCCTTAGGGGACGAAACATGTACTAGATATAATAAATGATATATTGTATTGAATAGGCGCACCACTTAATTATAATATTTAAGATTATCTTGAATATTCATTGATTGATTCGTTGTTTCTTGCCGGATTTTTAGCAAACCTTGTAGGAATAGAGACAAAATATGGGGCTACATGGTGATGTGGATTTTACCCAATTATTGCTGTGAGAGAAGTTATTAACCGAACAACATTTCGAACATTACATGCTGACGTAGGCTCTCTCCTGTGTCACGGGAGGCAGGCTATGACGTCAACCCAATCTACGTCACACACACAGGTTGCTCGCTGTACCTGGCTGCCTTCTGCTGCTGAGCCGGCGCGTAGCACGAAGTTTAAGCTTTAATTGCGGGGACTTAGTTCCAGACCGCTGTTCCCGGTACAGTATATGTGGCTCACCTTGGACAGCCTGTTGAGAAGCTAAGTTTAAATGAACGGACTAATACTGATGGGAGGAGTATAGTGAGGTACGTTATGTCTGATGGGGAGAGGGGGAGGAGCGGGTTGGGGGAGGAGATGATAGGAAGAGGGGTTTAAGCCGCGTCCTGTGAACAATGTGGTACGGGTTTGTAACTTGATAGGATATTGTGTATCGCGCTAAATATTGACTGCCTATTGGGAAGATCGACATATCTAAAGATATTAATTAAAAAATTAAAGAGATGTTAGTTTTTTCTGAGATTTTGTTCAGGTACGAATTGGAGTTAAAGAACTGATCAAAGTGAATGAAGCATTCCTCTGTGACGTCGAGAACAGGGCCTTTGTTTACATTCATAAAAACTTCTAAATCGTGTTTTATGTTACTGAGTTATGCTTGAAATCCTGAATGTGTTGTCCGACTGACGAGTTCTATTACATTTGTGGCATTTACATGTCCCATGTATCTGATTTTGAAGCTAATCCCCGTCTGTCCAATATATGAGAACTCATAGTTTTGACATTGGAATCCGTAGACACCGTTTTTGATAAATGTCAGTTTTATTAATTGAGCTGGTATTATATATGATGTCCGTATCTCCATTATCAGTTTGATATGCAATTTTAGTGTTATGTTTCTTCAAAATATTTGTAATGCTGTAAATATCTTCATTGAAAGTAAAGGTTGAATAAGTATCAGGCTTAGTTTTCTCTATAGTTAAAGTTGAATTTAAGCGACATCTGCGTTTATTAAGGGGGGGGTGTGTGTGCATGAAATACATGTGCAAATATAATAATTCCCCAAATCTACAATTTTTAGGGTACATAACTCAAATTTAGTACAGAGGTTAAGAATGGTTAAATGCATCTCTTCACTATTTTTCATAACTTAAGCAAAATTAAATTGAAGCATTTTGCAATTTATAAATTTTATGACCCCCGTGATCAACAAAGGTACCATTTTCTGATACACATTTCAACAAATTGTCAGAAAAATTGTACAGTGTAACCTTAATATATATAGAAACACTCCACAGAAGCATTTTTAAATACAATGATATTTAATTAATTTTATGTTTAATTATTTTGTAAACTGAAAAAAAATACCAATAAAAATCTATATTTCTTCTTGTATATCTCGGCGTTCAGGAATGATATTAAAATTTGGCCCTGTGTATGTGTTTGCTATACACACAGCAATGGAGATGCCAAAAATCATGGCTCTATCTCTTCCAGTTTCTGAGAAAGGTGTACTTTAATAACGGAAATGGTAATTCTGAGAAAATGCACTTTAAATTTGATCTTATCTTTTCCTTTCAATTCTGTTTATGAAAAGGCTCCAGAAGTGAACTGAATGTCCTCCTTTCCTTCAAGACTTCTCTTTTGGTTTCTT
Organism: Anabrus simplex; assembly: GCF_040414725.1. Classification (NCBI taxonomy): domain Eukaryota; kingdom Metazoa; phylum Arthropoda; class Insecta; order Orthoptera; family Tettigoniidae; genus Anabrus; species Anabrus simplex. The sequence continues at coordinate 83,656,860 of NC_090274.1, read as the reverse complement.
GTTTTCTGCCTTCCTTGCTTTGCCAGGTCTTCAACTGACATTTCAGCTGCAGAGAGGCGCTGTAAATCTATTTTTCTCAAGATATCTTGAGTGAAAATTCCAACATTAAAGCCCATTATCTCTAATATCTTCATCCCCACTAAGTTCCTGCCATTAAATACAAGAACTGTATCATACGTTGCAATTCTGACAACTGTAGCAGATGAATATGTGGTTGTAGGGCATCGTTTCCTTACGAGTGAATTTAGAGATTAATTTGGATTTGGGTTTTGCAAATAACACACTTTTGAGAAGTTCAGGATCGGCCAGAAACCTGTAAGTGGGCTTGACAACACCTAGGATACATTTTGGAAGCCTCTGCTTGTGGATGTAGGGGGAGTGTAGATATTTACAGCAGCTAATGTGGCTCAGATTACGAATGGGTTGTTCATCTGTTTACACCATATGAAAATATGTATCCGATACAGTCCTTACTTCGGGCATAACCTCAATCCTGGTTTGTTTCTCATGTCTTGCGTTCACTAACTTCTGCAAAATCAGTTTACTTAGTCTTCTATACACTCTTTGTGACCATAGCATTATTGAATGATGAAAGAATCGAACACATGTGTAAATCTCCGTCAGTAGCAGAAGGCAAAACAAGAATTTATTGCTTCTTCATAAACAAAGCAGCTGGTTTGGTATTGTTTCTATGATGCAGAACACAGTCATAGATGATATATAAAACCAAAGAGTATGTATCACAGCCTTCTAGATGTATCCCGTGCAAGTTTTCTTGAAAGAAAACCACGGAATCGATCTTCACCGAGCTAGTATTGAAGTAATGGGAGTAAGGTCGCGTCACACAATTATTTATTATTTTTCAGGCACTTCGGATGCAATTTCATCCTTGAAACTTTGGGAACATACTGTCAATGAGTTCTACCATTAAATAAAAGATAAATTGAAAATTGACATTTTGGGACCATTTCTTGAACGTCCCAACTTAATAATGCACTATGTAAATGCATTATCATACTCATTATATTTAGCTATGGAGCAAATTATATTTAATTCCTTATTTAAATTTTCAAATTTAGTGGTATACTGAATGCCCGGTCAACCATACTGCTGTAGGTAGCACATGTGTGTGCTTTGCGATGGAAAAAATCTTCCTTGATGGTAGTAGATATCTGTGTCATTTTCCTGTAAATATTGTATTCTCTAGAAGAAGGAATTCTGTTTAATGTGAGATCTAGAAAATTAATGCTTTCATTTGACTCATATTCCAGAGTGAACTTTATATGTGGATCAATATTGTTTAAATTGTTAAGGGTGGAACCTGCAACAGTAATTCATTTGTCGCGGATGACGCGAGTGTCATCTACAAACCTGGCTCAAAATTTTATGTTCGCAAATCACTATTGTTATTAATTGCTGTATGCTCTAAATAGTCAATGTACATTTCCGCTAATATCCCTGAGGTCAGCGACCCAACAGCCAATCCTGCTGATATATGCAATTATTAAAACGGAAGGAATCATCTTTAACTACTAGTGTCAAAATTTCCATGAAATCTTGGATATGAATTTACTGAGGTTACTATATTTAATGAAATTATTTCTGATAATAGCAAAAAGTTTCTTAGTATTGATACTCGGATACATTTTTGTTATGTCAAAAGACTGCAACCAGTGGAAAGGCTGTATTTCAAAGCCATCTAGATTTTCAATTAACTCAATGGTTTTTTCACAGACATATTCGACAGAAAATTATAATTCTTTCTTAGAAACTTCTAGATAAATTGTGATAATTTTTACAATGGGCTTGGCCTATAATTGATGATGGGACATATGGGGACGCCAGCCTCATGGATCTTAGGTAAAGCTTTCGCTACTGGCAGTCTGAGGTTCATAGTTATTAGTTTTGCCTTCTTGTGTTTTTTAAATAAGAATTAAGTATTCTTAGGTTTGATTTTAGGAGACGTATATGTTGGGTCGGATCTTTTTTAGTCACTGTAAAAGAGCTCTTCTTTAAAAATTCTTCGATTTTTTCGCTGTAATCTGCTTTTTTCATTATTACTGTCATGTTCCCTTTACTGCTCTAATAATAATGAGGTTCTTATCTTTAATTTTATTTTCGAGGTTTATGACCTGTTCCCGTTCTACAAACTGTTCCTGGTTTCTATTGTTACTAGTAACATCTTGTATTTCCGGGGGCATTTTATTAACAGCTACTTCCAAGTCTATAATCATTTTGGTAGTGGCGTTGATTATATTTGTATTCGTCCAATTGTGTTTCAACCTTTTCTAGTATCTTGTTTTCCTGCTCTATTAGTATTTTTTTTGACAAATTTATAACGAGAAGGTGAAATTTCTCAATCAAGTTGTTTAAATGGTTATGATTTTTTGTTTACCTTTTTTGTACTGCTTTTTTTGTCGCATTAGCCTTTTCGTCTAATGGGAGATGTTTTGGGAGTCGGAAGTGGCTGTTAATAAAATGACCCTGGAAATACCAGATATGGTCAGATTCAATATTAGGAGAAAACTGAACAAAATTCATGTATCAAAAAGAAGAACATTACCTACTAGTAACAATAGAACCCAAGAACATTTTGTAGAATGGGAACAGGTAAAAACCTCAAAAAGAAAATTAAAGATAAGAACCTCATTGTCACTGCGGCAGGTAAAGGAAACAAAACAGTAATAATGGAAAAAAAGATTACACTGAAAAAAACACAGAATTTTTCAATAAGACCTCTTTTACAGTGACTAAAAAAGATCGGACCCAACAGATAAGTCTACTAAAATGAACCCTAATAATACAACATTTTTATTTACTGAACAAGAGAAGAGAAACTAATAACTATGAACCCCACACTGCCAGTAGCAAAAGCTTTACCTAACATCCATAAGGCTGGCATCCCCATACGCCCCATCATCAATTATAGGCCAAGACGATTGTATAAATTAACACAATTTATCCAGAAATTTCTAAGAAAGAATTATAATTTTGTGTTGAATAAGTTTGTGAAAAATACCATTGAGTTAATTAAAAACTAGATAGCTCTGAAATACAGCCTTTCAACTCGTTGCATTCTTTTGACATAACAAATATGTATCTGAGTATCAATACTAAGGAACTTTTTCCTATTATCCAAAATAATTTAAATAAATATAGTAATCTCAGCAAATTCCACATCCAATATTTCATGGAAATTTTGAAACTAGTAGTTAAAATAATTTCTTCTGCTTTAACAATTCCATATATCAGCAGGATGGTTTGGCTATGGGGTTGCCGGCTTCAGAGATATTAGAGGAAATATACATTGGACTATTTAGAGCATCCGGCAATTAATAATAATAGTAACTTTGCAAACATAAAATTTTGGGCCAAGTTTGTAGATGGCACTCTCGTTATCCTTGAAGAAAGAATTACTGATGCAGGCTCCACCCTAAAAAATGTAAACAATATTGATCTGCAGATAAAGTTCACTCTGGAATCTGAGTCAAATGGAAGCATAAATTATCTAGATCTCTTGTTAAACAGACTTCCTTCTTCCACACAATACAATATTTACAGGAAACAGACACAGACCGCTACTACCATCATGAAAGATCCTTTCCATCCCAAAGCACACAAATGTGCTACCTACAGCAGTATGGTAGACCGGGCATTCTGTATACTGCTAAATAAAGAAAATGTTAATGAAGAATTAAGTACTATTCACTCCATAGCTAAATATAACAGGTATGATAAGGCATTTATAGACCACATTATCAATAAAGGCAGATATCACTTAAATTCAACTTTAAGTATTAGAGAAAACTAAACCTGATCATTATTCAACCTTTATTTTCAATGAAGATATTAAGAGCATTACAAATATTTTGAAGAAATGTAACACAAAAATTGCATGTCGAACTGGTAATAGAGATATGGACATCACATATAATATCAGCTCATTTAATAGAACTTAAATTTATTAAAAAATCAGGTGTCTACAGATTCCAATGTCAAAAGTGTGAGTCCTCATATATTGGACAGACTGGGAGGAGCTTCAAATCAGATACATGAAGCATGTAAATGCCATAAAACATAATATATACCCGTCAGTCAGACAAGACATTCAAGCATTACTTCAGTAACATAAAATAGGATTTAGACGTTCATATGAATGTAAACAAAGGCCCTGTTCTCAATGTCACAGAGGCATGCTTTAATCACTTGGATCAGGTTTTCAACTTCAATTCGAACCTGAATGAAATCTAAGGAAAAAACTAAGATTCCCTTTGATTTTTGAATTAAAGTCTTTAGATGTGTCGATCTTCCAAATAGACGGTCAATATTTAGCACGATACACAATACCCTATCACGTTACAAACCCCCAAAATACTGTTAACAGGACCCACCTTAAACCCCTCCTCCTATCATCTCCCCCTCTCCCCACCAGATATATATTACCTCACTACACTCCACCCATCAGTATTAGCCCGTACCTTCTCACAAACTGTAGCTTCTCAACTCGCTGTCCAAGGTGAGCCACATATACCGTATATTAATCACATTTTAACTTGTCCAGGCCCATTATATTTTAATACTCATAATTCTTTGTTTTGATTTCGCTTCAGGCTGATTCATATCCTTCCGACTAAACTGGGAAATTTTAGTTCACCTGAATTACATCAGAAGAGAAGACAGAAGGACAGCCAATTACAATTAACCATTTCTTACTTTATAATTTTTTCAATACATCATTGTATAATTTTAACAAACACAACAGGCTTTTCGAGACGAGTGTAATGAGATATACTAACGCATATTTCTACAAGTTCTTTACATAAACAAGGTGTTATCAAATAAAATTACGTTTTCACTTTGACAACATTTGAATAACAAGAGTCTTAAACGACGGACAATTCATCACCAAAGATTCAAATGCAACCATAAATATGACATGATGATTTGAGTATTAGCACATAAACAGATCGACAAAAACAGTGTATCAAGTGATTGCTATAAGTTTTTAACTCTTTTATTCAGCACACAGTGTACATAAGCATTTCAGAAGACTTTTATACGTCGATAACATTAAAACTTTGTAATGTTTTATTGTTAAATATCTATGTATATATTTATGTATCATAACATCAAATTTAAGTATCATGTCCTTCCTCAATTGTGTGATTAATGTATTTTATGGCTGATGATAACATTTAAATGTCAAAACCAGTACCATTATTAAATAAATGTTGTAAATAATATATTATACAACTCATAATTTGTATGAAAGAGGTTGAACCTTAAAAAAACTTATCTCTGTGATCCCAGTTCAATACGGAAACAAAAATGTACTTTACATCTTTGAATACGTGCATATGTCGTGCCATTTTGCAGTATATTTCCTGTTCCCCTGATTACTTGTAACTTATGCCTAACTTTTGGACACTAGTGTAAATGGAATCCACCCTTTCCCGACCTCAGAATACTGTATAAAAGAACAAAATGCTATCTGCTTTTGCTTGTTAGTAAACAAACATGGCTGATGATTATGTAGATAACTTCAAGTGGTTAGAAAATGATAATGAGAATGATTTTTCTTCAGAAGACTGTGCTATTTCTTACACTAATAATGATAGTGTTAGGGACAATGGTTCTAGTGATGACAACAGCATGGACGATGTAAACGAAGACCGAAGTAGCATGACTGCTTTACGAGATGGATCGTCCATATGGAATTTGTCAAACATTTCCAATACACTGAAAACAATTACATTCACTGGTGTTTCTGGTCTCAGTGCCATTGTTTTGAGAAAACTGTATTAGATGTGTGTTCAGAATTTCTTGGGGATGAGTTCTGGGTAAATGATTGCAATAGGAACCAATGACTATGCTGCTTTCCAGAAGAATAATTTGATGAGAAAAAAATCTGAAATGTGACAGTAAATGGTATCCTTGCACGGTTGAAGTGATAAAAGTGTATTTTTTGCTGATGATTCTCATGAGTCAGGTAAGAAAACCTAAACTCTAGTTGTGCTGGTCTAACAGGAAGGTTCAGAAAGTAAACTATTTCAGAGACAATGACATTTGAACCATTCTGTCAAATTTCACAATTTCTGCACTTCTCTGATGACACATTTACAGATCCAAATGACCGTCTAAGAAAAATCAGATCAGTTTCAAATTTGCAAAAAAAGTTTCAGAATATCTACAATCTTGACAGAGATATAGGTATTGATTACAGTGTTACAAAATTTTTAGGTAGACTCCCATTTGTGCAATACAATCTTTCAAAAAAAAGCCAGGTTTGTTATTAAAATTTATAATCTCTTCTGGATACTTTTCCCAGTTCAAAATTTATACCATACAAGGCAAACAGGGGGTTATTACAGCAACAAAAGCAGCAGTGTTGGAACTAATGGAAGCAAACTTGAACCAAGATTTACCAACTAAATACTGAAGGTATCAGTAGATCTAAGTGTGATGTTTTGTCAAAATTGCAACATAATAATGACACTGATCTGGTACTCATTCAAGAAAAGCATGCTGCTACAGAAGATGAGTTAAGGAAGAGAAGGGAAGATTTTTGGTTATAGTATTATTGGTGCACCCTTTGGTAACGTATATGGTATTGCTTCATATGCCTGTAAGAACTTGGAGCAGGTTGAATACATCTCATTTTGTACAATTGATAATATTCATGCGGTAACAATAAAACTGCAAGATGTAACCATCATAAAGATCCACACACCTCCAGCCATCTGCTGGCCAACCCGAGCTTTTCCAGATGCAAGTCATCCAACTATCTATGCTGGCGACATCAACAGCCACCATGAAACTTGGAAATATGCAAGAAATGACGATAAAGGCATAGCATTAGTAGAATGATCAGAAGACCAAAATGTACATCTTATATTTGATGCACATGAGTAAGGCATGTTTAGATCTGCTACTTGGAAGCGAGAGTCCAACCCAGACCTCTATTTTGTCACACATGACTCTGTAGGCAACCCTCTACCCATGATGAGAGAAGTCTTGGGGGACTTCCCAAACAGTCAACACAGACCAATCTTCCTTGAGATGGGCATCTCTGTTCCCTTAATTACATCTTTCCCATGCCCACGCTGGAACTTTAAAAAGGCAAACTGGAGGAAATTCTCTGAAGAGCTGGACATATGCATCAGACAGATTCCTGCAACCAGCCATAATAGTTCAGAGAATTGTAGGGCTTGTGAAATATGTAGCCAAAAACCACATCCCAAGAGATTACAGGAAAGAATATAATCCTGGATGAAGTGAACAGAGCGATGCCGTATACAAAGATTTTCTTGAATCAGGTGCCCATATGACTGGTGAGGAGATATTACGGAGTCTAGATTAAAATCGTAGACAGAAATGGACAGCAACAGTTAGGGATTTCTCTCATTCCAGCAGAGAAGCCTGGAGCCTACTAAGAAAACTTGGAGGAAGCTCAACAGGAGTTCGAGAGAAGGCAACTATCTCACCAAACAAAGTAGCCTCCCATATTGTTTTAACTTCAAGGGTTACTAAAGATAAAAAACATACAAAAACAGTGAAAAAGAACCTAAGGATGCTTAAACGTACCTCTCCAACCTCTTCCGAGTACTCTGAAGCCTTCATGATTGATGAGGTTGATACAGCAATAAAGGACATGAAAGTTGGTAAGGCACCAGGTTTTGATGTAAAACATCCTGAATTTATCTTAAATATGGGAAAGAATTAGAGAAGGTGATTGACGTGGTTCTTTACCCACATACTTCAGACAGATATTCTTCCCAAGGAGTTTAAGAACACTAAAATCCTTGCCATATTGAAAACTGGCAAACCGAAAGATATACCACAAAACTACAGACCAATCGCTCTCCTCACTTGTTGCTATAAACTCCTTGTAAGACTACTATACAATGAAATTAACATTGTAATTAATCAACATATTCCTATTGACCAAGCTGATTTTAGTCAGAATCATAGCTGTTGTGACCAAGTCCCTGCACTCACAACATGCACTGAAGCAGGCTTTCAGCAACAGTTGAAAACCTCTGCTGCTTTTTTTTTTCTTTTCATCTTTCTGCTGTTTATGACATGGTTTGGAGAGAAGGGCTGCTGTATAAACTTCTTCAGGTATTACCATGCAAAACCATAGAACAATTAATTGGAAACATGCTTAATAGTACACTCTTTCAGGTTGTTCTAGGGAATAGGACTAGCAAGCTGAGAAGATTGAATAATGATCTCCCTCGAGGATCAGTCTTGGCTCCTCTCCTGTTCAATCTGTATGTATCACACTTGCCACCAACAAACTCTAGAAAATTTTGGTATGCTGATGATATAGCTTTAACTACAAGCCATAGTAACCTGAAAGAAACGGTGAACATTTTATCTGATGATCTTTCCATTCTTAATGACTATTTTCAGAAATGGAGACACCAACCAAACACCAGCAAAAGTGAGGTGTCCTGCTTTCATCTAAATAACAAAGTGGTAAGCTGTACTCTCCAAGTGTCTTCTAATGGTATGGTCCTCAGGCACAATAACTACCCAAAGTACTTAGGTATAACATTAGACCGGACACTGTCCTTCAGGCAACATCTAGTAAATACAGCAACAAAGATTAGGAGTCGTAACAACATTCTGCACAAGTTGTGTGGTACAACCTGGGTGCTTCTGCAACTACCTTGAGATGTTCTGCATTTGGTTTAGTTTTCTCTGTGGCAGAATATTGTTCTCCTGTGTGGATCAACAGATGCCATGTGAAACTTCTAGACACTCAACTCAACAACACAATGAGGATTATTTCAGGTGTAATAAGATCAACTCCTACCCACTGGCTTCCTGTTTTGAGCAACATCATGCCTCCTTCATTCCGTAGAGCACAAGCACTGTTGAGAGAATACTACAAGATAAATGAGAAGCCTGACTTGCCCATCCACTCCAATATTCCTGACCTTCAGAGGAACCGGCTGAAATCTAGACATCCACCGGTTGAGTTCGCTCAGAGGCTCACAGAAGACAATTTCAACCCCTATGTCCAGTGGAAGGAAGAATGGATCTCAAAAACAGGTGAACATTTCTGGCCTTTCTTCCCACCTAATTCGAGGTCTGATCTTCCAAGAAGAACTTGGACCATACTTAATAGGATTCGATGTGGCCATGGAGTCTGTGCTGCATCCCTGTATAAATGGGGAAGATACAATCCTCCGAGTGTGACTGTGGTGCTCCTTTTCAAACCATCGAACATACTGCAAAGGACTGTAGCAGAAGAGCCTACCCTGGAGATTGGTTTTATTTTCTAGAGGCCAATACAGAGGTTCTAGAATGGATAACAACTTTGGACATTAAAATATAAAGTACTTGTTTTCCTGTTTCTGTATATATATGCCGTACGATAAATAACAATATATCTCTTGAACTTTTTCACACCTTGTTGGAGAATGGAACTCATGCTGTGGGTACCAAATGCTGTAACAGGAAGAACGTGCCTCCAGAGTTGCACGCAGTAAAACTGGCGAAAGGTGAGGCTATTAGTATGACAGCTAATAATATTCTCACCATAAAATGGAAAGACAGAAAGGATGTGCATTTACTTTCAACTGTTGATAAGGACTTGGACCTTGATGTGAAACTTCAAAGAAAATGAGGTGAAGGAGAGGAAGTAGTGAAAGACTCCAAGGATAATGGAAGATACAACCGGAAAATGAATGCAGTATATCGTCAAGACCAAGTCCTTACATGTTTTCCCGTAACGCAATGGACTATCAAGGGTCATAAAAAAGATAACGAAGTACCTATTAGATATGGCTAACTTCAATTCATACATTGTGTTCATGAAGGATACTGGCAGGTGGCTGCACTATACAAAATTTCTCACAGCATTTGCGAGCGATTGTTGCAGAGTGTTGCTCTCCTGCCTAGGACAACAAAAGAAAGAACGCCTACTCAACACAGCCCCTGTGACTTCAGGCAAATATATGGGGACATTTTCCGGTGCCTATTCCTCAAACAGAAAGAAGAAACATCCATCTAGGCCATGCAAAATATGCTAGGGTCATAAAATATGGCCCAAAATGAGGTGGCTATGTAAAAAGTGCAGTATTCCACTCCATCTGGAAAACTGCTTCAAAAACTATCTTAAGTACTCGGGAGATAGTGGGTTCTAACCCCACTGTTGGCAGCCCTGAAGATAGTTTTCCATGGTTTCCCATTTTCACACCAGGAAAATGCTGGGGCAGCACCTTAATTAAGGCCATGGCCACTTCCTTCCCACTTCTAGGCCTTTCCTGTCCCATTGTCGCCATAAGACTTATCTGTGTCGGTGCGACATAAAGCAAAAGAAACCAAACTGCAAACCCCATGGTGCAACAGCCCCTGAAGGGCCATGGCCTACCAAGCAACTGCTGCTCAGCCTGAAGGCCTACCAATTACGAGGTGTCGTGTGGTCAGCACGACGGAACCTCTCGGCCGTTGTTCTTGGCTTCCTAGACTGGGGCCACTATCTCACCATCAGGTAGCTCTTCAAATTTGATCACATAGGCTGAGTGGAACATCCACCAGCCCTCATATGCATGTAAAAATCCTTTCCCTGGCTGGGAATCAAACCCGGGGCCTCCAGGTAAGAGGCAGGCAAGCTACCCGTACACTGCGTGGCCGGCAAAAAAATAATACAAAAAGGAAGCCTACACCATCAGAAATCTTTCTGATGTACAACATACAGGCAGACAAGGTAAAAAATATGGTATATCCAGGGAGTAACATAGGACCATTGTGCTGAAATCAAATGCTGGATAGAGAAAGCGGAGTCCATCATCATTAGCATTTGGCACCTCCTATCTTGAAACGATCTCAGAATAAAGCTCAAAAAGAGAATAACACATTGCTGTGTCCTCTCCTCCCTACTAAATGCTGTAGAGCCCTATATATTTTATTACCCACAGAAAAGAGAATCCAAACTTTCAAGATGTGGATATATAATGGCAAGTTGTGTCATTCCTGTGGGTATTTCCATGTTGCAGCAACAGAGATAGGTCTTATACAGACAAGAGGATAGGAAAGGGCAAGTAGAAAGGAAGCAGCCATGGCCTCAATTAACGTACAGCCCCAGCATATTAATGATATGAAAATGGGAAACAATAAAAACCATCATCAGGGCTGCCGACAGTGTGGTACACCCCACAACGAGCTGTCAACCTGAGCTTATCAAGACAATTTAACTAAAGAGGCTGGAATACATGTATCACATTATGAGGACTCCTAAAAAGGACAGTCTGTTACAAGTAAAATTTTGAGGAAAAAATCTTGGCAAAAGAGGACTCAGAAGAAGACTGGCATCTCGGATAAACATTTTGAAGAAATGGGTTGGAGCTCTTCGGCACATGACGAAAGGATGATAGCCTAAATCTGGTTAGGATAAGGTAGCAGTAACCATGAAGAAACCAGCCACAAGATGCTATGCAGTGGAGGGACTCTGAACAATAATAGCTGCTATACATATCCTAGCATAAAATTTTGAACTACATGAAGAAAATATGAAAATTGTTTAAAAGTATTGGAAACCTCACTATACATCTTTCCAAGCATCTTCAAAATGTCTGCTTTAAAATGAGAAGTTGCTCAATGAAGTCTATTCAGCAGTTTGTAAAAATTTCCGTTATGAGAAAAATGTCATCAAAATAATAGATTACTTCAAATGTGTTCACCTGTGTTTCTCTTGGCACTGCCAACTCTGATTTTGGTTCTTCTTTCAAATGTACCTCTTCTGATATAATTTTGTGATTGTCCTGTGGAAAAGTAAATATATTAGACAAATTTTCCAGACACATCTGGAAATATATTTATATATGGGTGGGCTTAACAATTCATCATTTCCTAGTAAATGAGACAGTTTCAGTTCCAAATCTTCATTATCATTTGTCAGAAAATCACCATGTTGAGTATCCATAAAAGCATGACAACTAAGAGAACTTCAGGAGTGGAGGAATGTCCTATTTAAAGGCTCAGAGTTCTTTTTGAAGAGTAGAACAATTATATAATATAAAACCTTTCAAAATAACACTGAATGATCAGGAAAATGTACAGACATACTTACATATAATCTGCTTTTTAAAATTTTTTATAGTTGCTTTACGTCGCACTGACATAGATAGGTCATATGGCGACAATGGGGCAGGAAAAGCCTAGGAGTTAGAAGGAAGCGGCCACAGCCTTAAATAAGGTACAGCCCCAGCATTTGTCTGGTGTGAAAATGGGAAACCACGGAAAAACATCTTCAGGACTGCCAACAGTGGGATCCGAACCCACTATCTCCGGGATGCAAGCTAACAGCTGCGTGCCCCTGACCGCATGGCCAACTCACCCGGTCAAATAATCTGCTCATTATACACAAACCAATTCTGAAATATTAAGAACTTCACAATTTATCACTGTTATCTTTCACATCCTGTACCTACTAAAACTCAGCAGGAAAATGTATCTTCCAAATTTCTTCTTGTATATGAAGTACTCCGCCTGAAGGCAGGGAGGATCCTCAACAGTTTTGCCATCAGCTGCAATAATGAGCAAGGTGTCACTGGGGAGGCAAACTAAGGATATGAAGAGTAAGGTAGTTTCACATTGCTTTCCTCTTCCAGCAAGACAGTGCTGTTACATAACAGACTCTCATATCCACTGAACTGTACATACAGACCAGCTATTTCACACCTTTTCCTATAGGATCTGGCTGTATTAGAAATGCTGTTACCCATACTGCTCATATCTCAGTCACTTTCATATCGAAAGAGCCAAGGATGAAACTGAGACCCTAAATACAAGTGACAAACTTGTTCTGGGCCAATCCAGAAGACAACAGGCATTGAGCACCAGAGATGGATTAGAGCATGCCACCTCATTTGGAAGTCATCAAGTCATAAGCCCTAAGCAACATGAACCACAACCTATAGGTTATCTACAATATCACAGAGGGCCTGTATGCCTGACATCAGTGCTCCTTGTGAAAGCACGAGTACATACGGTCAGCTGACAGGGATACTGCAACTTGCTCTACGTTGCACCGACACAGATAGGTCTTTTGGCAGCGATAGGATAGGAAAGGGCTAGGAGTGGAAAGAAACTGACCACGGCCCTAATTAAGGTACAGACCCAACATTTGTCTGCCGCAAATACAGGAAAATGGAAAAAACCTTAAGGCTACCAACAGTGGGTTTAACCCACTATTTCCCTAATACAAGCTCACAGCTGTATGACCCTAACCGCATGGCCACTTGCTCAATATATATATATTGTGCACTGGGACAGGACTTCATATTTATTGAAAAGCAAAAGGTCAGATTGTTGTCCCAAGAATGCCAGCCTATGTTCAGCATACGACTGCACTGATCAGTGTAACTAATCCAAGAATACATTTTGTTTTAACTAAGTGTTACTGAATTATAACTGACATTGCTTTTGCAATTCCAGTTTCATATTAAACCCATTTTAATGTTTAAACAGAGGAAGTACTGTGAGACAGAGTTATTATTCAGTGACCATGTTTCTGATTTCCTTTTCAAAGAAAATAACAAGGAAACATTTATTGAATTAATAAAATGAAGAAATCGAGACAGTAAATGAATTTGAAAATAGGGAAGGATAATCCATATAAAAATTAAACATACACAATTCTCCTATTACCGAGATGTAGCAAGTGTCACTATGAGGTATACCACCATTCGGAATCGAATTATATTACAATCAGTTGAACCGCTCAGAAGCGTGCGATTACATTCAGATTATCCTCACACAAACACGACGCAATACACAGTTCATTATGGTGGTCCAGTTTCACAAAAGTTACTAATTTCACTTATTCAACTTATCTCCACGCCCGTATATCACACCCCTCTTCTTTCATATCTCTTATTTGTACAACAATCCGTCACCCCCCACCACAAATAAAACTATACTCCTACGCATCAAAGAGCAGACTAAAGGAAAGAATTACTCGTAGAACTTGCGGAGTAGATTTAAGAGGAGCACGTACACGAACTACAAGAAAAAAGAATGGTGAGGGCCATTAGCTGACATAAATTGCTCTGAGTCCTCATTATCTTGGAGGTATTTCAAATGCATGCCACTCACAATAGATTGGTTCATAAAGGAACTACAATATCCATTACCTAACAACGCGATACGCAAAAACGTTTGGCACAGGTTGCAGACGAGGGAAGACCCCAAATGTTTTACGCACATGCCTATCAGGAGCTAACGATGGGCCATCACGCTTGCTCGGATTTAGTTTCCCTGCTGAGAATTGCACCTAGGACATACATTGTGCTTGGCACCATTTAGATATTTATAACATTTTAAGGAAGACTTAGACCAACTATGCTTGGAGACGCGACCTAATTTCCCAAAATTTCAACATTTCGCTACATCAGTCTTCTTATCAACAGTTCAATTGGAATTTGGACGTCATTAATAGTGCGACGAGTAGGAGAGACGAAGTTCACCTTCCAGGAGAAGGGGATGAAGAAGGAATCGCACCAAAGGAGACAGCTTTTGACGATGCATGAATATGACGTCGGGGAATGAACAATCAGAGGGCACGGGAGGCGGACGTCACAATTTATTCTGATAAACGGTTGTCTCAAACTCGCGACCCAAACTAGTGATTTCTTTCACGCTCTCAACCTGTGATTGTTTTATGTAAAGTTCTTAATCGGCGGCCAGATTCCGATAAAACTGATCAAATACTTCCGATTCGGAGGCCTTGACACACAAACGGTTGAATAGCATTAAAATTCCAACATAGTCGTCAATGGATTCTCCTACTGCTTGAGTCCTTCTGAAAATATCCTGCTTCAAGCAGTAGTCCATATCGGACGAACCAAATCTCTGTTTTATTTGCGTAGCAAGATCTTCCCAGGATTGGATATTCGCTTTTGCTTACTTGAACCATTTCATCGCCGGCCCTTCCAGCATTCCAGAGATGACCCTCACGAACAGATCAGGAGATAAGGATACATACATATCTTTATTACCCACCCTAGTAAACACCACCGGCTAATAGGTAATAAAGGCAGAGCGAAACACAGAACAAACAAACAATAGGCACTACATCTCTCCTAAAACTACTTAACTAAATTATCCACCTCTACATCTACTCAGTGCCCTCCCACACGTACGCGGATAGCCAGCATACGTGCAGGAAGCACCAGACTACAAACTACCCTATTCCCCTATTCCCACCTACCACCTAAAAAATTGTTAGTAGACTGGTCGCTGCGTCAGCCCTAGTATGGAATACATGCCCACCAACCCGTTGATCGCAGCCACCAGCTTCGCCACGTGAGAACTGATCTCCTATCTCACCTACACTTGCTGACAATGTATTCCTTCCCTACCATGTGTGACAAGCCAGCTTGGCGGAAACCAGACCCAACACATGGCTTGCCACACACTTCCGCTATGTACGTCACACCTACTATGTTCATTGTCATCTCTCTATCTTCCCTTTCCTTTTTCTTCCCGTGCAGACGTGCTCCAGCCTAACTTCTTTGGGGTGGGTCAAGGCCCATCCTCTCCCTCTCCCTTTGATACGTCACCTTCTCCTTTCTCGCACTATTCTCGTCCACTACATCTCACCTTATTAAGCTTAAGACTTAAACATCAACTAACAACCATATTACATCCCTCATCATCGCACTTAAAACAATTTAACTTTTTTTTTACTTACACACCAACAGTTTCCATTCTAAGTCCATTAGTTCACCCAGTCTTCTCAAACTACAGGACCACACTTACATCAGACTATTAGACTTATCCCATTTCTTCCATCCTATTCAACTACGTACATAAACATCAAGAATCCCTCGATTTTACACCCCTCAACCAGGTATCTACACCATTTAACTTTTATTTTTTTTCATATGACCTACTTTCATAATTTCCATACTGCCAGCATTTTCTCCTTAATTACAGTCCCACTTAATGTATCTCAATTCTATTACATACACCTTCTTTATACTCCCTCCTCACACAAATATACTTAAACAATCCATTTTTCTTTTCACTCCTCATTTACACACAAACAGACAGTGCTCCATTCCAAGTCCATTAGTTCATTCAGTCATCTCACTTTATATATATATATTTTTTTTTGCTTCCACCTAAGCTTCATTTCAACTATCCACGATAAACTTAAACTATATACCAGCTTACTTTAAAACCGCTTAATTTTTTTTACATACAAACAGTTTCCATTCCAAGTCCATTAGTTCACTCAGTCTTCTCAATCTACAGGACCACACTTATGTCAGACTGTTAGACTTATCTCATTTCTTCCATCCTATTAAACTTAGTACATTAAACATCAAGAATCCCTCAGTTTTACACCCCTCCTCAAGTCATCTACACCATTTAATTTTTTTCACATGACCTACTTTCATAATTTCCATACTGCCAACATTTTCTCCTTAACTACGGTCCCACTTAATCTATCTCAATTATATTACATACACCTTCTTTATACCCCCTCCTCCCACATATACACTTAAACAATCCATTTTTCTTTTCACTCCTCATTTACACACAAACAGACAGTGCTCCATTCTAAGTCCATTAGTTCACTCAGTCATCTCACTATATATATATATATATATATATTTTTTTTTTTGCTTCCACCTAAGCTTCATTTCATCTATCCACGATAAACTTGAACTATATACCAGCTTCTTCAGTTTACACTACCCGCAAGCCTACTCAAACTCCCCTTTTATCAACTCTTACCTAATTTTATCAGGCTTTCCCTTGTTACCAACTCTTCTCATAAACACATCTACTCTCATATTCCTCAAGTCATTAATCAATCACCTCCTCCCATCCTACTACTTCTCTATCTACTTTCCAACAATTTGCCCCAGGCGGATCACCTTTCCACAGGGCAAAGTGTTCTCCCCCTTTCCCCTAACACTACAGCCCCCTCTTCTGATATCATGGTTACCATGATACCCTTACCGCTTCTGCTCAGGGCGGATATCCATTCCTCTGAGCAGAATGCCTACCCCCTTCCTCCCTCGGCAACCACCACATTATCTGCACAACCCCTGTTACTCCCTCAATTTCTTTATAAATATAGCTCTGGCCACATTTAAGAATTTCGCTATATTCGTTCCTTTCTCCCACTCTCTACATAACAAAGATGTCATCTTATAGCTTTCCCCTACCATGTCCAGCTCCTTCTTACTTCGTAGTTTGATCTTTATCTCCGCTAAAGCTCGGCATTGATTAAAAATATGCAGGTCCTCCCACTTATCTGCACATAACACACATCTATCCCTATTCTCACTACCTACCCATCCCCTATTCCTCGGAACACCCAATAACCACCAATACAAACCTCTCTTATCCCTTCTACCTTCAAACTCCGTTTTCGGGTTTATTACTTCCACCAATTTATTTAATACTGATAAAGAGACTCTCTCTCTACATTCCCCTATTAATCTCTGTCTTTCAATATCTAGTAGTCTTCCCTTTATCCTTTCCCATATCCATTTATTCCTACCACCCCCCAGACCTCTCCATATACCCCCAATCCAATCTTTTGTAACTTTTTTTAGCACTTATTCACCCAGTAAGCTTCATTCGTCATACCTTTCTGAAAACTAAACGTTTCTTGTACTAATGCCCCACCCTTCCCTTCCTCCAAACGAATCCAGTACTTGAACACCCTCTTAGCTATTTCAACCTCTATCGATTCTTTACAGACTAATCTGGCACCGGCATTGGCTGTACAATTTGGGAGGACCATCATGATCTTACTAAATTTCGCCACCACCTGGTTTAGTTTACCCCTGCCCTCCTCTATTCCTCATACTTAAACCCCAAATAGCATTCTGCTCATTACCAGTGATTTAAACACCGTTGTCTGAATTTTGTATTTAACGTCTGGAATTTTTTTTCTAATACCCCTACTGCCGCAAGCGCTCCTCTTCCTTTAAATTTTGCCACCTTACACTGATTTTTCCAAGAAGCATTCTTACTATTTATTACACCTAGGTACTCAATTTTTCCCCCTGGTCTAATTTCTTCCTGATCTAGCCTCCAAACTTCCTTATACTTTCTCCCACCCCTTTTCCTACACACCATTATCTGAGTCTTTCTTACATTTACTCTGAGAGACCATTTCCTAGTATACTCAACTACCTTGTCCAACCCTTTTTGCAACCCACTTGCCGTCAAACCAAAATCAATAAGTCATCCGCGAATAGCAACCCCGGAACCTCCATTTTCCCTATACAAGCGCATTGCCATGCGTCTCGACCATGCCCCTCTAAAATATTATTTATAAATAATATAAATAATATCGGGGGTAGCTTACACCCCTGTCTCACCCCGCTTTTCGATTCAAAACACTTACTCAACCTTCCATCCTGCAATTTAATCATCACAAACACTTCCTCATAAATAATTTCTATTGCCACCCTCATTTTCTTCGACATTCCAACCTCCCTTAATCTCAAAAATAGCGCCTCCCTACTGACCGTATCGAAGGCTTTTTCTAAGTCGATCGCTGCTATAAATAATTTACGCCCTGCTGTCCTCACATACTTTGTAATCAAAGTGTCCAGAATCCAGGAGATAAGGAGCTACATTCGGCAATATCTTCAACCGGTTCTATTACCTATTACCTTCACCCAAAAAATTCAGCTTCCATTTATGGACAATGTCAAAACCGGGTTAATATTAGGAATAGGTCACTAATTGGACTAGTAATTTGTGAATAAGAGTTCACGCGTACTTCAACGAGGGCATTTTCACCACTGGCAATCGGATCCCTCGCTTCAAGGATTCTAGCTCTCTCACTAGCAGATACGGAACACGTGTTAACGTTATCTAATTCATGACCCATATCTTTTACATTGTTGGAGATATCTCCATTAAAAATTTCACTCTCACTGCCCATATTCAAGCCATTATCTCTTTCCATAATTAGGAGCCGGGCAGAGTGGCTCAGACGGTTAAGGCGTTCGCCTTCCGACCCCAACGTGGCAGGTTCGATCCCGGCTCAGTCCGGTGGGATTTGAAGGTGCTCAAATACGTCGGCCTCGTGTCCGTAGATTTACTGGCACGTGAAAGGACTCCCGCGGTACTAAATTCCGGCACCTTGGCGTCTCTGAAGACCAAAAAGTAGTTAGTGGGACGTAAAACAAATAACATAATTATTATTATTACATAATTAGGACGGAATTTCAGCAGCAACAGACACGCAAAGGATAAAGGATCTTCGTAAATAAGTAAGCATATCTAAAATTAGGTGACATCACACGTGGAGACAGGGGGTTGCTCGGAAGTGATTTAACATGCCCTGAATACATTTTCATCCCCAGCTCAATCTATTCCCAATTTTATTCGAAGGAGATTACCCAGTCTAACCGCGTGACTGATACCATTTGAGCCACAAAACCTGCTCAACGTGCCTAATATTAGCTAAAAACTGAGGCGGGGATCGAGACTGGGAGAGGCCAGATGTCATAAGACTTCAGCTGGAAATGAACCTCTCGGCATGAGCCTAGTATTCAAAACAAAATTCAACAAATAACAAGAAAACATTTATTGAAATAATAAAATGAGTAAGTGGAGAAAATAAATGAATTCGAAAGTAGGGAAAGATAATCAATATGAAAATTGTATACACGAAAATCCCCTTTTACAGGGATGTATCAACAGTGTCACTGCGACGGTATACCATCATTCAGAATCCAATTATATTACAATCAGTTGAACCGCTTATAAGCGTGCGATTGCATTCAGATTATCCCCACATAAACACGACGCAATACACACAGTTCATTAAAAGGTGGTCTAATTTTCCAACAGTTATTAATTTCATCTACTCAACCTATCTCCACTCCCGTATATCACACCTCCCTTCTTTTATATCTCTTATTTTTACAACTATCCGTCAGCCCCCAAAAATGTATACTCCTACGCATCAGAGAGCTGACTAATGGAAATAACTATTCGTAGAACGTCCACAGTAGATTTAAAAGGAGCACGAACACGACCTACAAAAATAATGTTAAGGGCCAAAAGCATGCGCACAGCATACATAGGCCTACATTGTATTTACTTCTAAATTTACATTTACTACTTCTGTTCTAAATTTGGTAACTTACCCATCCACAAGATGTATTGTAATTCATTACTATTAGTGGTTGGCTCATAAAAATTATTGTGTCGGAAAACATCACGACACGTTGAAACTTGTGCGTCAAAATTATCCACGGAATCCCTCCTGGAACATTTTCCGGTGCTGTTTCGTTTTGACTGTTCGAGTGACGTCATGCGTCTTGCACCTACGCGATTAATGCGTGTTTGTGTGTTTAGGTCTGAAAAATTATTTTTGGTCTTGTAGAACAATATTCTGTGCTTCCACATATTTCTGCTGTAGACATTTTTGCGCGATTTTCCATCCATGCAACTATATCTGATGAGCAAGAATATGTGTGATAGTTATAATTGTTTACTGCACTTTGTACTGGTATGATAAGGTTGCTGTCAACTTGTGTGATGTGTGGTGGAGCGCTGGCATCACTTAACGTGTTTATCTACTGGCATATGGTGAAGATCTGCTATTCTTCAACCAAGTAAGACTATTCCATGTTTACTGTACCTAAAATGTTGGACTGTCATCTTCTGTAATCAACGTGTGAAGATTTGATTTGGACATTGAAACTGTACCATGTAATACTGTATCCAACGTCTCAACTTTTCGCCTCCCCGTGTTTTGGCTTTCGGAGGGGAGAATCTGTGACATGAATTAAAGCTAACCTCGTTTATTTGACATAGGTATTTGTGTGTGGGGAATTCATCTACCATTATCGCCCACTGTTTGAATTGCAGTTAATTTATGACTGAACTATGCCTATTTCAATGTGTAATCTGCTATTGATACGTCAGTAGCTTCGATATTTCTCATTCGCTCAGTAAGCTAGTTGATTTGCGTGCGCTGGCGCACTTTTCCCCTGAACTAAGCGATGTGCTCCTTGCTCGCTGCAAACGAGTCATTTGGTAGCCAAGTGCCATCATGGACACTATTACTAACCGTGTTCTGTGGAAGATGCGATTGAGAGTGTGGAATGGAGCGCGATACCCCTGGCTGATAGCCATGTAAACCAAGGCATTTGCCTTAGTTGCAGTATATTTAGTGTTTTAATATTTTTTTTTTACCGTCCTTTAGTATATAAGTGACTGGAATATCTGCGTGAGCGTGCTT
Source organism: Anabrus simplex (assembly GCF_040414725.1). Classification (NCBI taxonomy): domain Eukaryota; kingdom Metazoa; phylum Arthropoda; class Insecta; order Orthoptera; family Tettigoniidae; genus Anabrus; species Anabrus simplex. The sequence goes on along the minus strand of NC_090274.1, from coordinate 83,635,613 downwards.
CATTGCAAAATGACCTAACAACGTAAGCTATCGGATTATATTAAATTGGACACCCAAGGATGTAAGTACAAGTATCCTTTTAATTGTTTCGAAACTGTTCTTATTTGGAGAAGAAGAGTCTGAGTAACACGCTATCATTGACAGTAATACTGTGGGAAATTTCGGCAACGCTGTCAGAATTGTATCAAGCAAACCCCGCAACTGTAATTTGAAATTACGCCTACTTTTTCAAAGACCCGTCGGCGATGGTTTATTCGTTAAATTAAAGTGGGATTTTTCTATCCTCGAGATTTTAAAATGTAACATGTTTTTAAAATTCAATATTCCAATTGTAATTGATAATGGGGTAATTCTGGAACTCGGTATATGCGCGGATGGGAGGCAAATTTCTCCATTCATTTTATTTCATTGAGAATATTGTTGTGATACCTTTCCTGTTCCTTAAAGTTAATGAGGTTGTTATTATTATTAATTTAGTTGGTGGATTTCTTTCTATATTTCCTGGTTCAGTGCTGTGGTCTCTATAGCACTGTTATCAATGCATTGTATGATGCTGTGTGCTAGTATAATTTTCGTGATGGGATCATTCTTTAACTCCTTACTGGGATCGTTTATTTCCTGTCTTATTCGCACATTACCGTATTCCAAGACCTCCTGAAAATTAAATTCAGTACCCGGCATTTTAATCCACTATTAATAGTTTGTTGGAGGAAATGACTGTCACACATAAAATACATACCGATGACGATATTTAACGCGGAAGGGAGAAGCCCACTCCAAGAGTAGGTTCATCAAAAGGCCGGGAACAAGTACTCACCTGCCTTAACATGTCATGTGTAATGAGCCACACCATTAAAGTTAAAAGATATTAATCAACACATTCATACCTACAGATGCAATTGAAATTCTACTAAGTAAATGAAAAGAAATATCTTGTCAATTAAAATTAATATTGTGAATCAATTGAAACCAGAAGTTGAAATATTTCTTAGATCAAGATAAAAATTGAAGGCTGAGGTACCTCAAAACAACCTTACCTATATCCCTAATATATTATTATCACTATTATTATTGGAGTGTGTACAGTGTCCGGAACCTCAGAATTAGAACAGGCCTTGGCTTACTAGGCAAGGAATATTGTTAAATAAAATGAATTTTGGTACTTGACATGCACAATCAACTGGCAATATTAAAAAAACTGACTAGCACAATTAATTCAATAAATAGATTTCACATTTAACTGACTAGCTAGCAGAATAAATGACAGCCATTAAGCACAATTCCGTCTATGAGTAATATTCGGAGACGGTCATCTATTTTTCAACAAGATAGGGCAGAGAAAAAGAAAATCATCATCAAACAAACTCGTAACCGGGCAACCGGCCATGATAATAGGCAAGGCAATAAGCTTAAAGAAATCTAGCCTTACGGCCATTGATAAATTTGAGGTTTCGTTTACATTAGGGAAGAATACCACGAAATGCAATTGTGAACTTTATGCCTACACTCATCATGCGATGTTCACATAACACCTTTAATAATCTTAACCTCGAGTTAGAGCCATGATACAGCTTTTAAAACTTACTAGAAGGGATGATTATTGAATTAAGGTTATCATTTTAGCACATTTTAAGAATTCTAAACAGAATAATTGCGAATTACAGATGTGGCATATCTGCCGATCACATGGCCACTGGAATCAGTTCCACACATAAATTTTAACTCACAGCATACATAAAGGTTATATATCCCTTTCCAGCCCAAATTATCTGCAGTGATGGAAAAAATATTTTCCTGTGAATTTCATCTAAAATGTGCGTCCTGAACATGAAACCACCAATATTTAATTTTTGTCAGACTCTCATATGCTCAAAATTTTGTGACGTCATATAGCATCATTGGGCACACGCGATGCAAGTCCTCATGAAATGTTCTTCAAATTGTGAACCTGAAATACAATCATAATACCATTTGTATAAGTGCTCCATTGTTAAAACCGGTTCTCCTGGCTATAAAATAGTACTTTTACCAACATACACTTCAAAATCGTAGACAATACCACTAAAACCAGCTCGAGCAAAAACTTTTACACCCCATTTATGAGGCTTATTTATCATGTATTGTTTCAATGAACTTCACCCTTTGAACGGTATTATAATTTCATCCACAGAATTGTACTCCTCGGGCTCAATATCAGCGAATCTACCTCTGATGGCATCAATAAAAGGCCTGACTTTGAAACGTTTATCATACTCTTGATGATCACGTGACTTCATATTATCATCTTTGATGTGGAAGAAGTTTCTGAGTTTGTCAAACCAATTGCGGTATATAATGTCAGCAATTGGGGGGAATCTGGTTGCTTGTGCCCAGTACGTTCTGTAACTTGGCATCCTGACTATGCCTGACAGAATGTGAATTCCCAGAAATTGCTCTATTTTATTCTTATTTGTGTTCAGTGAGGATCCAGTTTTCTGAACACAGTATAAATTTGAGTTGCCTACAAAATTGTCTATGAGAGAAGCTGTACAAAATTGTTTGAAATATTCATATGGAGTCATTTCACCTGGTGGAACAGAGTGATTCACTGTGCACTCTGAATAAATAGGTTCTAAGTTTTTACACCGCAACCTTGATTCTCTCTGCCTCTCATTGGGTACTGGTGAGCCAGAAGTAGATGTTTTTGCCTGAAGTCGATGAGCCAACGGTATTTCATCTTCATGCAGATTAGGTTCAACATTTACTTAAAAATTCAGCCCCACTTCCGGGATAGTATTTGGCACTGGTTCTGCAACTGTATTTGGTGTTGTTACTTATTCCTTGTGATCATCATTACTGATATCAACGTCAGATACGTCACCTTCCGGAAGAAGAATGACCTCTTTCTCAGATAAAAGTTTTCACTTAATGGATTCATCCAGAAAAATAAAGTGAATAAATAGTACACAACAATTTGAAGTGCAACTTCTAACAAAAATTTATTATGATATAATTTGGAAGAGTAGGATACTTATTTCAGTTGTGCTGTTATTAGCAGGTTTTCTTACATTTAATGATCAAAATATACTGTTAAACGTTTACATAATATCGCAAAACAACCAGTAATAATGAGAAAGGCCGCTGAATAAAAATCTAATTGCCTCAGATAAACATAACCTAAGACATGGCTCCTGCCCACTGATGCCATATGGCATCATACATATTTACACACAGAGAAAACCTGTCAAGCTTAACATAACAACAAATTACATACAGAATAATTATATTACATCCTTTATCTCCAAAATAACACAATTTGAAACAAAGATGAGTAGTACTTGCAATAAAATATGCTATAATGCAGTACGGTGTGAAGGAGTCTCCAATTCCAAGTCGACATGATCATGGAACATGCATAAGTCTTCGGCGATGTTCAACTACTGAACTGCTCCAGTGCTACCAAGCAACTCCTAACACCACAACGTATCCTACCATAATGTAATATGGCATTCAAGATAATTTTCAAAGCACAGAAAAAACTTTAAATGTCATGATGCCATATGGCATCATTGGGCTGGAGAGGGATATTTACCTTGAGGTTCGGACCACAACACTACCTGATTAAAAATGGAAATTGAATGAAATAGTTTACCACATGGGCACATGAAACGGATGAAAATGATTTGCAATTAAAGAAAGGTAATATTCGTGGTAAATCAAACAATAACTGCTAGTGCTGACTTGAAGAAAACAGCATGGAAACACGAAAAGCCACAGGGGTTTTTATCCAGGATCAAAAATCCTTCCTGCACACATTCTTTTCTGTCACACAACCAATTTGCTTCCGAATCAGAAACCATCTTGCTCGACTACAGAGGTCATAATTCATTTGTCCAGTTCAACTATTTGTCTCATTGTCGGAGTTCCGACTGGCAGCTGCGCGGTGCGCCACAAACTGGCTGAGTTATTAACGAGGAACGCCAACAGGCTGCGCAGCGATGCACACTCGTTTCTATTCATAATTTGACACGAATCTCAATTTACCTGCGAAAGGAACTAAAGTTCCTAATAATGTCTCAATGACAAAATTAAAATTCTATACATTATTATTCCAAAATCGTGGTTGTAGGGAACTGAAATTTGTTTCCCTTATTCCTTAAAGATACTTACGTTTACGCTCCCCAGACTATTCATGTCCGTGTTTTCCTTTTTCCTTCCATTATGAAGTGTCATTTATCTTATTTCCCTCTACGCTACAAATGTGTGGGCCTTGCCTGTTGTTTGATGATTTTGTGTTAGCTCGGCTTGGGAAGCTGTAGACTTCATCGTGTGTACCACTGTTCAGTTAACTGTGGAATATTAATATCGTTTCCCTTCGTAATTTGTAACTAATTTGGGAAATATTTTTATTTGGATTTTTGCAATTCTCTTGTCTCTTCATTTAATTATTCATGTATGGAAAATTTGGTTTGCGACCTTTGGTTTTAAAATTGTGCGTGTTACCGTGTTTCTGGGATGATTGAAATGTTTTTGAAAAACTGGCCAATGGTGTATTTCATTCTTAACGTGCGGATCCGTCTTGATATTTGTCACTTATTGATTCTGATGTGAGCTTCAGAGTACACTTATTTCTCTGTACTGTAAGAGTTACTTTTAGTTTGTAATGTGAGTGGGTTTTCACAATTTTAATTTTTTTAAATAGAAAATTTGTCTCTTATTTGAATTCATTAATTTAATAAGAAATACTTGCTTTTGGGGGTATAAGTTCTCCAAATTGCTTATTTTATTACATCGTAAGGATTACTTTACATTGTTATCTGAGTGCGCAATCATAATTTTATTTATGTAAACAAACTGAGTATTTAATGCATAATTAAAACGGATGATTTTATCATTAAATTATTTGCTACCGGGCGAGTTGGCCGTGAACGTAGAGGCGCGCGGCTGTGAGCTTGCATCCGGGAGATAGTAGGTTCGAATCCCACTATCGGCAGCCCTGAAGATGGTTTTCCGTGGTTTCCCATTTTCACACCAGGCAAATGCTGGGGCTGTACCTTAATTAAGGCCACGGCCGCTTCCTTCCAACTCCTAGGCCTTTCCTATCCCATCGTCGCCATAAGACCTATCTGTGTCGTTGCGACGTAAAGCCCCTAGCAAAAAAAATATTTGCTCTTTATTTTGTTTATTTTTCAATATATTGCAGAAAGTTTTAAATCTTATTTAAGTATCAATCATATTTTTTCTTTTCCTAATTTTTAAGTAAAATTTTGTTTTCTGAAATTTAATTTCGCTTTCATTTAGTAGTTAGCGATATTGACATGGCCACCCCTCAAGTAGTAAGCTAAGATCCTGTCATCTTATCCTTTAGGTTCTGGGTCCTCAAAGTCGGATCGTTTAATGCTGCAGCCCCCAAAGGTATTTTGCGTCTTGTGCTCATTTTGTCATTTCATGTGATCATTGTTGTGTATAGGCTTGGGCGTTGCAGAGGGTTTTGGAACAGAAGCAGCAATCCAGAAAAGATGGAGGGAAAGCTCCAGTTTGTCACCCTCCTTTTCAATGTTTACATAGAACAGACAGTATAAGATATCAAAGAGGAATTTGGAAAGGGATTCACAATCCAACGAGTGGAAATCAAGACCTTGAGATTTGCCAATGATATTGTTATTCTATCTCAGACTGCACAAGATCTCGAGAAGCTGCTGATTGTTGTGGACGAAGTCTTGGGTAAGTAGTACAAGATGAACAAAAGTAATGGAATGCAGTCGAACAAAGGCAGGTGATGCAGGAAATATTAGATTAGGAAATGAAGTCTTAAAGGAAGTAGATGAATATTGTTACTTGGGTAGTAAAATAACTAACAATGGCAGAAGGAGGACATAAAATGCAGACTACAACAAGGAAGGCAGAGCTTTCTTAAGAAAGGACATTTGCTCACTTCAAACATTGATAGGAATTAGAAAAATGATTCTGAAGACCTTCATCTGGATGTGGCATTGCATGGAAGTGAAAAATTGACAACTAGCTCAGAAAGAAAGAGAATAGAAGCTTTTTTAAATGGGGTGTTACAGAAGAATGCTGAGAGATGGATGGTTCGTATCACAAATAAAGTGATACTGAATCGAAATGGTTAGAGATCGATGGGTAAATTTGACAAGAACAAGGGACAGAATGACAGGACACGTCTCAAGACAACCAGGACTTATTCAGTTGGTTGTTGAAGGAAGTTTAGGCGGTAAGAACGTTAGGGGTAGTCGAAAGTAAGAATATGACAAGCAGATAAGTGCAGATGTTGGATACAATAGTTACGTAGAAATGAAAAGGTTAGCAAAGAGAGGGTGGCATGTAGAACTTCATTTAACCAGTCTGACTGATGACCCAAAAAACAGCAACATTAAAAATGGCACCCAGCATGAGGTGTTTAAATATTTGTTTTGATGATTTTAGTCATATGACGATGTTTATTCATGATTTTGTTACTAACGTATATTATAGTACACCCAATATGCACTCTTCAAGATACTTCCTACCACATCCATTACGACAATGTGGGCGCTATCCAAAAATCGCAAACATGTGTGGTCGAATATCAGATTAGGTTGAAATATTACCACATTGAACAAAATGTTGTGGACGTGTCTAAAAACCACTGTCTTTTAACACGCAACTAAGATTTCAATAACTAAGTGCATATTCAACTCAGACTACTGGCCAAAGCGTTTACACACATCAATTTCAATCAAGTGGGAGAGATGCAATGTTTCTTGTTTTCGAAGAATGCAATACGTAATAAAACTAATTATCGCACTGATCAAAGTAATGTAGACGCACCCCATTATCCGTCAGCGTATGTTTTCGAAGAACTGCCTTTTAGAAAACTTCTTCGCAGAGTCATTACCAGAACGGGGACTCTCTTTAGAATGGACAAGCAGGTGTTGCTAGTCGCCTTGTCTGGACGCTCACGATGAAAATTATTAGAAAACTTATTACCACACTATTTACATAAATATGCACGCTGACGAGAATGTGTAACTACGCGCGTAATGAGACTTGACTTTACGGTAAACTTAGAAGGACATTGTTCACACAAATATGGACGCTCACCAGTATGTATAAGGAGGTGACGTTGAAGACTCGTCTTCTCAGAAAATGTCTTACCACATTGTCTACAGGAATAAGGACGCTAGTCAGTATGTGTAAGAAGGTGGCGCAAAGGATTAGACCTCTCAGAAAACCTCTTACCCTATTATATATAATTTAATAGCACACAATTTGTGTATATAAAGCGATTACATGTCATTTAAACATAAGTCAATTATAGGCCTATTTCTCTTAGAGCATTCCACGACATGGTAACGAGAACAAGTCAAATTACACAGTTTACACACACAACTCTCGTCCGGTTCATGAAAGATCCTGGTTTTGCAGAGTTTGTAGTGGTATCCATGAATTGCCATAGAATTGATAAAATGTCGGAGGTCCTGGTTTGTATTGGTCCATGTTCTGTTCGTCATTGCTTCAGTCGTATAGAATTCGGGACAAATATCATTCCTTTTGGCCACTCTTTCGTCCAGGAGTTTCTTCCATTGGTCTGTATAAGGTAGAGCAAGCTTGAATCTCAAGTCTTCAATTAGGAAAGGCTCCTTTGCGAGTTCATAAACCAGTCTTGATCTAGTGAATCTAGACACACACAGGGTTGTCTTTAAGAATCGGGCTTTGACTTTTTCTAGAATGTGTAGGTCATTCTTTGTTAGCTTATCCCAAATGATTTCCAGCCCATATGTTAAAATAGGGATTATTTTTGCGTCAAACAGGGTAATGGCCGTCTTGAGAGATAGTCTGTTTAGATTCTTGATGTCGAATATCGCTTTCATAGCTGCCGCAGCACGTAGTCTAATATGAAGTCTAAAGGAGTTTGCTGTCGTCTGCATCGTCAAGCCCAGATATTTAAAACTGTTCACGTCGTTTAATGTTTCTGCTTTGTACGTCACTTTGTCACTTGAGGATGTTCGTCCACCCTTCCTGAAAATCATGTAGACAGTCTTTTCGATGTTTACCTGCAATTCATTTATATCTGCCCACTTCTCCAGTGCATCCAGTGCTTTTTGTAGCTCTTTAACATCGTGTGATCCTAGAACCATATCATCGGCATATAAATACGTGGTTACTTCGTTTGTCACCTCTTTTATCGCTTGGACCACATCATAGGTAGCTACATTAAACAATAAAGGACTAGGAGGGTCACCCTGTAGAACGCCATTTGTCTATTGCTTACAAGAATATAGACGCTTACCAGTATGTATACGAAGGTGACGCTGAAGACTCGTCTTGTGAGAGAACGTCTTACCACCTTGTCTACAAGCATAAGGATGCCCTCAAGCATGTGTATGAAGGTGACGCATAAGATTCGACTTCTGGTAAAACCTCGTACCACATTGTTTACAGCAATGTGGACGCTCACCAGTATGTGTTAACTGGTGTCTTTGAAGAATTGACTTTTCAGTAAAATTAGAACCACATTTATCACAGGAATATGGACGCTCACCAGTATGTTTAAGAAGGTGACGCCGAAGATTAGACCTCTCAGAAAACCTCTCACCACATTGATTACACGTATATGGACGCTCACCAGTATGTATTCGAAGGTGACGCTGAAGACTGGTCTCGTGAGAGAACGTCTTACCACATTGTCTACAGGCATGAGGATGCTCTCCAGTATGCGTACGAAGGTGACGCATAAGATTCTTCTTCAGAGAAAACCACGTACCACATTGTTCACAGCAAAGTGGACGCTCACCAGTATGTACACGAAAGTGACTCCGAAGATTTGACTTCTGAGAAAACCTCTTACCACATTGTTTGCAAGAATATGGACGCTCACCACTATGTATAAGAAGGTGGCTCCGAAGATATGACTTCTGAGAAAACCTCTTACCACATTGTTGACAAGAAAATGGACGCTCATCGGTATGTGTAGAAAGGTGCCTATTAAAATGCGATTTGTGAGAAAACTTCAGGCCACATTGTTTACAAGAATACCGACGTACTCTAGTATGTGTAGCAATGTGACGCCGAAGGTGCCATTTCCGAGTAAACTTAGAACCACATTCATTACAACATAGCTCCCATTCGCTATTAGGATGGATTGGACTTTTCTCAGAGTCACAGAACATGTGTACTTTGCATTCAGTACGAGTGGGCAACGTGCACATTACCTTACTTCCTTCCTTCGTTATCTTGCACCTACTGTTACACGTACCCACCGGACCTCCGGTAATTAATGGAACATTCCCAAATCTAGAAAACGAAAAAATAAGTTATTAAACTTTACTATTAAGATGACTAAATCAAATACAATAATCAGAAGCAAACGCAATATTTGTACCAAGATTGCTTCTTATCACATAACATAGCAGACCAAACCTCAATAATTTTAGACAAAGTCTCAAACACACAAGCCCATATAATTTCCACTTGCCTAATAGAATACATGATAAGTTTGCACTTAACCACAGCACAGACAAACTATTCAAGAGGGTCCTATATGGAAGCAATTATTGTGGTAAATGCTCCTCTTACCTGCATTTGCAACTTCATTTTAATTGAGACTCATCACATTTAAGATGTCAAATAATAACTAATAATTTAATGGCTTCATCCTTAGTGAGATTATATGTTGTGAGGATTTCTCTATCATCTAGTGGACATTGGCAAGGGCTTCTGGCCAATTTGACGTCCAATTTCTGAGATAATCATCTTTCTGACTGAAGCCCCTCAGCTACATCATCTGAGCTAATACCTGTCAACTTATCAAGGTACAAATAAGAATATGCAGTAGAGTGAGATTCTTTGTGTTCGTCAGCAAGCTGAACTAGAATCGGGTAGTACGGTGGTAGTTCTCTTCATCACTCTAGGATTCACAGCACACAATATTCCGAAGACTCCTGTGGTCGGGTTGTATTAACACAAATTTGTATATCTTAGGAACATCAGTTGAATGAGTTTCAAGATGGGTTATTAATCTTAAAAAATAGACAGGAAGTCAGGCTAAACTTCAGGGTCAGCCGTTTACGAAGGGTTCAAAACTATCCCATTTCAAGATTCACAACTTTTGTCAAACTCAACAGTTTGGTTGGTTTTCACGCTAGAATCTTTGAGTACACAATGATGGGGCATATGTATGCTTGATGAGTTAGAAGTCATAAGGTGTATATTTTCCATGTGTCCCGTTTCACTGTATTCACGCATGAAAATTACATTACATTACCTGGCATTACCTAGCAAACTTATTTTCAGTGTATTCGAGCATTTTAACAGCATTATGCTTATGCTTAAACTGAGGTAGAGGTGACACTTCAGAACGAATAGGAAATTTGCCATCAAACCTGCCAGAATCATCCATTTCATCATTGTTCAAAACATGTTCTTCACATGCCCTTTCTTCAGGAGTAAGGAATGGTTTATAGCGATCTTCAAGCTTCCAAAACCTCTGCTATTTTGTGTAAAGACAATCGAGATTTATCAGCCTGGCATACCGAACTTTGGCGTTATTTCTAACATAAAAATCAGGGATGGTGCCTGACAATCCCCAACCAAATTTGGTCATCTAACAAAGTGCGATAACCTTCCTTACGCAAGGTATTAGAAGACAAAATATCATAACAGACTTCAACTCTTCGCAAGATATAAGAGGAAGAACGCTGCTTAAATGTTGTAACACTTAAAACGACATCACGAGCAATATACGAACTGGAACAATCAATTTGTTGTGCAGGAAGTTGGCTTGTGGATTATTCACAACTGCACAGTTCAACTTCAATGTATAATCTGACACATTAGAGAACGAGACAAGGTTGCATGTGGATCATCCAGGCGATACATCAGTATTGCCTATACCAAACACAGGTAGTCAACAAACCTTAGTACAAATGACAAGTCTACAAGACACTAAGAATAAATGACTCCCCCAGTCCAATAAAATCTTCAACTAGTACAATCTCTAATTTCGTGACAAGTCTACAAGATACTAAGAATAAATGACTCCCCCAGTCCAATAAAATCTTCAACTAGTACAATCTCTCCTTTTGTGACAAGTCTACAAGATACTAAGAATAAATGACTCCCCCAGTCCAATAAAATCTTCAACTAGTACAATCTCTCCTGAACAGTTCTTCACTGCTATACACGTTTTGGTTAACTAAATATTTGGGGGCTGGCACAATTGCAGAACTTCTAACAGGTATATCATTATTGGGAATTGTTTGTTCTTTACAAACCAATAAGGTGTGGGGTCCATTGTACCGGGGACACTTGTTTCACTTACACTGTTTAAATACATGAGAAGCAAAAAATATAGATACCAAAGGTTACATTCCCTCACAAACTTGCAGTGATAATTAATGTTTGTTTGAAATTTCTACAATCAGAATTGCTATGATTATCAAGTTTTCAACACTCACCATTAAAGGAAATGCTCTTGGTATTGTGCAATAAAATCTAAAACAAATGACAATGACAAATGGGCCATGAATTAAAGAAAATTAGTGGAGCCAATTTACAATGCCTTATTTTCGGAGATAATGCTTGTTGTCCACAAGGGTCCAAAATCCATGCACTGATCCTTGCAATACTATTAATTACTGGTAATGTAGAACCATGGCCTTCCTCCTATAGTGGTACAAATCACACATGTCGTACTCGTGGTGTTCCTCTGATGGTGGTACTAATCACAGGTAATATAGACACAGGGCATGCCATACATAATGGCAACCCTCAAATGTAACACAGACCGATGGTGTTCCTCACACAGTGGGACTAAACACGGTCACCGACTAGATCAATGATGATGATGATGATCATAATTCTTGTTCAAAGGGGCCTACCCGCTAGGTAACCAGACCTTATTGGTTTGAGGTGCAACAAAATGAAACAATAATTCAAACATCAACATGTATTCATCGACAAGATTCTAAAGTAAATGATGGTGAAGAATTAGCATGAATTCAAAACAATCAGTGGATCCAAATGACAATGCTTTAATGACTTCACTATGCAGGGTAGGATTAAAAAGAACTTTAGGATAAAACATGCAACTTAGCTTGGAGTCCCAATGCTCAATGCTGCATCAGCCTGTTTGCATCCCGGAGTCAGCGTGCTTTCCTCCTCCAAAGAGCGAGTTTGTTACATGTTTTTAGGTCCTATAGCCAAGAACATCAGCCCGATGGATGATAAGTTCGAATCCGCACTTAAGAAGATAGTTTTAGAGTGGTTTCACAGTTTCATACCAAGCTGGTTAACATGTCACTGTACTGTGAAACTCCTTCTCCTCAAAGACATAGTAGCGCTTAACCTCGTCCTTATTTACAGAGTACTGTATGACCTCTTCCTACCTAGTAGTCATTACAGTTACAAAATTGAGAAAACCTCAGATTTATCTCTCGGACCTCTTAACAGACAACCAAACATACACCTTTATTGAATAGACCTAAATGAATTGCTGTTAAAATTTATACTTCATCAATTCACATTCAAATAAATGCCTTCCTCACCACCACCATTCAGGAACAAACGCTGAATCTGCGTGTTCTGAGGTAGAGATTTGAACCCCAAAAACTACAACAAAAACTCCACTCATATTCACTTGAAAACGGGTATTGATATAATCGTTTTACATAGAATCGGTTCATCATGAGATTCGACTATTGATTAGTGTCACTATTATAATTAGACTTATGTTTTAATGGTCCACATTTTCAATCCTATATTATGCAATGTGTATCGACTATATAGTATTGGAAAGGTGGACCACTAAAACATAAGTTTAATTATTACTGTTATAACAATTCAATACGGATCAAAAACAACCAATTTATATCCTATGATATTGAGTAGTATGGCAAAGCAACTATGAGCTGCGACATAACAACTTCAACAGAAACCAACAGAGAGCACCATCAGTTAGAAATATACCACCTGCGGAAAAATCTTCTTCCATGATGTCCGCAAATACTACACCATAACCACCACCATGAGGACAACAAATTGCGATGGAGAAGAATGCAGGGAAGAAGGCTAGGAGCCTGGAAGACAGCGATTCTCCAATCCCAAATAATTGCATGTAGCTTGCTATTGCTCCAGAGGAATAAATCCCGTTTGTATTGACGGGCAGAACATACACTCCACTCTCAATGAGGAGGCACATCACATCTCAACATCAGAATGATATTCTTTTTGCCAGTTGCTTTACGTCGCACGGACACAGATAGGTCTTATGGCGACGATGAGACAGGAAAGGGCTAGGAGTGGGAAGGAAGCAGCCGTGGCCTTAATTAAGGTACAGCCCCAGCATTTGCCTGGTGTGAAAATGGGAAACCACGGAACACCATTTTCAGGGCTGCCAACAGTGGGGTTCGAACATACTATCTCCCGAATACTGGATACTGGCCGCACTTAAACGACTGCAGCTATCGAGCTCGGTGGGAGAGTGATATTCTAGCGCAGTTCCATTTACCAGCTGCGGACCGATCGACGATAGTACCGCCAGTAAATATCAGGGGCTAAGCAGAGGCAGAAAAAAACCTGCACTGCTCACACAATGTACAACGCAGTGGCACAACAACAAACACTGGTCTGCCTGTCCCAATCTACACAGTGAAGATGAGAAATCTGTACCAGGATATCAGTCACTTGCTCCAAATCTACAATATAATCAACAAGCTTCTGCCCAATGCCTAGAAATTCAGCACAGCAAAGATGGGTACCCCATCAAAATTTCTAAAAATATTTATAGAGTGCAAGTCAACAAAATAGGACTGGCACATTTTGGACACAAGCTACAGCACAGAACCAGGCTCAACAATGCTGCACAACTAACCGCCTTTGCATCCAGCCCCCACCTGGTCAGCTGTGGTACATGGGGTTCATAGCAGCTACACGGAGGACGTTATCACGTTCAGAAACAGGGACATCAAACATTGCGGGCCATTCGGATCTGGAATTCTAACGGACACACCTCACTGATGCGTATCCTGTCCCGGATTATGGCAACAATGAACCAGCTTCTGAAGGATGGTTTGCTGATGTACGTGAAGCAACATCATGTGGAGGCCTCTTGGTCACCTTGACCACAGCGCCGACACTGCGATCGCTGTGAATTCTTTGATCATCCTACTACTGCTCACTTCAAAATGTGCGATTTGTAGTGGACAACACACCTCCAGTGCTTGCACGAGAAGGGGATCACTTGCAGTGAAGATCATCCACCTTTCTCGGTTAAATGTAAGGGTAAACCTTAACCTTCTCCCACTCAGCCGGAAAAAGTGTTACCTATCACACCAATTGACATCCCTGCCCCTCCCTTCCCTTCCACACTTCCACTCCTTCCACTGAGACCATTCTGAAAACCATTACTATGGAGCTCCAAAATATTGTCCCATTCCAATGTCCTGATGTTCTGTATCAGATCCAGCTACCGGCGCGATTGATCTTCCAGGCTCACCTTGGCGGAACTTTCTCGGCGACGTGAATGCACTGTGCATTATTTCTACCTGATCCTAGTACACTGTTCTAGTAAATGAATGTTTATTACACTAATGTGTGTTCTTTAAGGGTCGAGTGACTGCTGCCCCAATAGATGTCACGGAGGGGTAGCAATTAGTATTCCCAAATCCATCCCTTCACAACAACATGATCATTCCTTAAACGAAAATCTATCTGAAAACTTAAAGATAGAAATCACTGTTGGAACTCAAATAATAGCTTTAGAAATAATATTTATATACCTCTTGGCTATTCCCCACCACAGAAAATTGTACAAAATACTGATCTAAATACAGTACTTACATCACGATCACAGATTTTAAAATTACTTCATATACACAAAAACTACAAGCTATTTATGATCAATTATTACATAATATACTTACATTTCTCTTCCCCCAACCCACTCTTAATCAGATACGAGCCCTGTATTTCTGATCCTCTGTCTTAACCTAGCAATGAACCGTGACATCACCATACTACATTCAATGGGAAGTGACGATGTCCCTGCCATATAAACCATGAAAATGTACTACCAAACCCATAGCAACATAACCAACATCCTCAGTCATACCTATTGGGTAGCATACAAACAATATCAGACATAATATGCAATATTGAACTACCTACTTCACAACATGAATTACATGATAAAGTTAAGGAATTAGAATCCCCCGCTAACTATTGGCAACCGACTCCACATTCCTCACCACACCTCCCGTCTACACAAACCTCCCCTGCCTCCCTAAACACTCCAAATATTAAAATATTCCCATGAGCATTACACGGCACACCTTCGGAACTGTGACCCAAATATTCAGGAAGAGAAGAGTTCGAACCTTATTCTACTCTTCCTGAAACCTGATGAAAAAATTAAAAAATGATGAATGCCAATTGTTTCATGTTGGAATTACAAACGCGGAAGGAAGAGTAGAATAAGGTTCGAACTCTTCTCTTCCTGAATATTCGGGTCACAGGTTCGAAGGTGTGCATTGTAATGTTCATGGGAATATTTTAATATTTGGAGTACTTAGGGAGGCAGGGCAATCAAGCATGGTTTCAAAGACCTTCATATGACCATAGTATTTTCTCTGGAACCATCTGAGTTAAGACAGTCGAATGTTACACGAACAAGTTATTCTTCACATGAAGGACATATATTTTGCAATTTTATTTTAACAAGACAAAATTATAAACATTTTGTGGCTTATATGCTTCAAGTTCGATCATCTGTCATGTGTGTATGGACTTAACAACTGAGTTTCTCACCATAGATATTAAAGAATTTTACTTCATGGTCTGATGCACCATAATCCCATTCCATAATTTTGTACCATAATTTTTACTTGTTTTTAATTACTATTGCATGTGTGCCATGTGTTTGATACTGCTTTTTGAATGTTTGTATTTTGTTTAAGTGTATCACTGCTGATGAAGACAGGTAATCAGTGTCAAAACTAGTACCACTCTTTTATGAACCGCATGCGGTATAATTCACATCAATGAATTAGTATTGAAAAGGGTGGACACAAAATCTCGACTCCCTCCATCTCATACCTCAGTAACACGCAAGTTTCTGTCCTCAGCACTCCATATATGACCATGTCTTTCATATCTCTGTATCAATCACAAAATATTTACCTACCAAAATATGCACAGCCCTTACCTGTCTTGATTTTGAGAATGCCTTTCAAAGGAATGATATATAAATTCCATCATCTTCGAGTTCCAAAGACAATCACCAATTTCCTAGCGAAAATCAATGTCCAAAACACATTTACCTACAAATCTCCAATTAAAGCATGAGTACCACAAGGTTCCCACTGTCACCACATTTGTGTGTCCTGTTTTGCAACAATATTATCCAACCTAAACCCCCACTTTCATTGTGTCAGTTTGCTGAACACACAGCACTACTGGCTGTGGAATCCAATAACTGATCCTTGCAATCCCGTCTTCAAACCAATTTAAATGAACTCGAACAATGGCTCAATCTCTGACAAATCAAGATTAATGTCAGCAAAAAAAGTACTTTTTTCCTAATAATAAATGTAGATGTCGTCCCACTAACACCCTTTCTAACCTTAAATAATCAACCCCTTGCTGTAACGACCTCACTTACCTACCGAGGTATAACGTTTCAAAATAATTTTCAATGGGATGTACATTTGGACCAGATTTATAAAGAGGCATCCCACAAGATACAGATCCTCCCCTGGCTGTCAGGTCAAACCTGAGGATTAAAAGGCATACAAATCACACCTCTTACCAAGCACCACTTCCCGCTTCCAAGTCAGACCATAGATACATTTAAACTCAAAAGGGAATTATGGACATATACAGATCGCACATCTCTGGGGGAGGTTCTCATTGTTATTTTTTTCCTCAGAAATTATGTCAACTCGGCTTAATCACATGAAGAAGATTTTGTTAATATTTTTATGTAATCAATTGTATACTGAAACTTAAAATATATATAAATGTATCTAAGTAAAGATATAAAATATATTTAACATTGTTTCACTTCGAGAAAAACAATGTTTTCTTTTCTGTTATTATATTTGTAGTGATTCAATACTTTGACAAGAAAATTATTTTTATTTCCTACAACGTGTTTTACTAAGAAGATTGGTTCCTCTCCCTTTGCCTCTCTCTGCCTTTAGGAAAATATCTACCATGAAACAAGCTACCCGGGGTTATATTTGCAAGGATTGAGGAATAACCTTCCTCTGGGGGTACAGCAAGACTTCCATAAGATGTCATGTAGTGCAATTTTTTGGTGCAAACACTGTAAATAATAATATTCTTAATGCAAATGGAAATACACTTGATCTTATAATTACGAATGTTTACACATTAACAGTATAAAGAGATGAGTGCCCCTTCGTTAAGAAGGATAGTTATCATCCTGCAATTGTAGTCACACTAATATTAAACAGAGAGCGTAACCACGTTTCACAACAACCTAAACAATCTAAGCAAATATTTGACGTTAGAGGGGTTAATTTCTTTCATATGTATAAAATGTTCGAGAAAATGGATTGGTCTAAGATTGTAGAATTTGCAAATGCTGACCAGGCTGTTGAGTGTTTTTTTGCTCAGGTACACTCTGTATTTTGTGAAACGGTACCAATGAAGAATTTTCACACAAAGATAAAATATCCTCCATGGTTTTTTAATTAGAAATTCAAGAGACATCACTAACACGTATGTACTCACCTTATTGTTCAACAGTATTGTCCGATCAAAACTTGAGTATTCATGTATAATTTGGTCTTCATGATATAAATATTATCGAAATCAAGTTGAAAGAGGGCAGAAACGCTTTTAAAGATATCTTTATTCTAAAAATATTAGAAATTCCCTTTTAGAAATTATGTTTCAAAATAATTTTTGTTGAGTGAATTTAAATACGTATCGCTAGCCAGTGGGTGTGTAACAGCTCATCAAGTTTATCTCTGTAAGATTGTTAATGCATTAATTGACGACAATAGTTTGCTTCACGAGTTATGCTTTAAAGTTAGAAAAAATCATTTAAGATTTTGGCAATTGTTCATAACTCCGGTCTCCAAAACTGTATTTTCTAAGCTCTCCATTTATCAATATGTGTGAAACACAATAACATAATTAATACATATCATATAGATCTTAACTTTGTGTATGAATGCGACACATATGTAAATATATTAAAAGAATTGCACTCATCAAAGTGATTTGTTAATATGTATGATATTTAAATTATTTGGTTATAGTTTATCTTTTAAATGTAGTAACAGACTTCTGTATATGTGAAGCTGTTTCATCCTTTTCTTCATCTCATTTACATAGCATTTTCATATTTTCTTCTTTTCGGTATTTCTGTGTGATTTGTGTCACATAATTGGTAAAAGCTACCTATAATTGGAGTGTGTCTCTGTTGGTGGCACATTTAATAAATAAATATAATGCTACTAAGTTTTAAAGTTCACTTCTGACTATCATTCCTAGATCAGCCTTTTACGCTGATGGCAGTAGAGCGCTCACCTCCTATTTTAGTCTACACAGACGTGAAAGGCTGCAATGTTACAACATCACCTCTGTCCAGTGATCCACAGATCAGCCCTTTAGGCTGATGACAGTGGAGCGCTAACTTCCAAAGTTAGTCTACACAGACTTGATAGGTATCTTTCAACATATATTTAAATTCTGAAGCCAAAACTTTAATTTCTAGGTGATGTAAACATTATGGTATGCAATTAGAAGTCTCTAAATTTCAAATCTATGAGCTCAAAAATTTAAAATCAACAAGTGAGTGACTCCGTGGTCGCTCAGTTCTGAAATTGACATCCAATACGTCCATATAAGCAATCCAAATATGTTATGCCTTACCCACATCCCTAGTCCCAAATAAACAATGTATACACACTATCATGTACAGAACTACAAATTCAACTCTGATTCCCTCAAGTTGCCTTCCGTTATGTCCCTATGAGTTTTAAACGTTACACCATCTCTGTATTCCCATTAGCAAAATGTGTAGCCACAATCTTGTTCGAAGTCAAGCACCAAGTCTCGACGATCACCCTCCAATCTTTCCCCTCTATGAGTACAGCATATGTATTAAGCCTTACACCATGTGCCTGGTCTCATTAGTACAATGTGTAGCCGAAATTTTGTTCCAAGGTCCGCTCCAAGGGAGCTAATGCTTCTGCACATTGCCTATGCAGTGGCCTCCACTGTATGCACTAGCCTTGCATCTTGGTAGGAGTGTTAAGTACCAACTGATGTGCCCAACTTAGCACACGAGAGCGAAACGCAGGCAACCAAGAATGAGTTAGCTCGAAAATTTATAATGTCCAATAACGGACTATTATATAGGTATTATAAATTTACTCATTCAGGACAAATATTCATGTTCCCTATGGGAATCAACATCTATATCATCTGATGGCCAGGCAGGCATCAATTTTTGGAAGTGAGACATAGTGTCTCATTGTGCATTGGCACTGCTGGTGGCTTCAAGCAGCCTATGCAGTGGCCTCCATGGTATGCATTAGCCTTGCATCTTGGTGTGTTAAGTACCAACTGATAAGCCCAACTTAGCACACGATGGCAAAACGTAGGCAACCAGGAATGAGTTAGCTGGAAAATTTATAATGTCCAATAAGGGACCTTTATATTGGTGCCAACTAGGCGGCCTGCTGATTACAGGCTGACTTACTTTAACTTCGTGCAATTTTCTCACAAGCCATGATCAAACCAAAAGTTTAGACCATGAGCGAAGTACAGGAGATAGAATTCGAGAACGATATGTATGGACCTGTGCTGCCTTGAACCCAAGATATTGGGATATTGAGGACTTCACCCCACGTCTTGTCTGCAGACATATAAATAGCAAATTCCATATTGTTGAGGTTTAGGAGTGTAAAATCTAATTAAGCTAAACAGTACTTGCTTGTCTTCTTCTTTGACACAAGCGACCAACTGATCCACTGTGTGTTCATCTACACTTATCTCATTCTTAATATCGCTTGAAGGCTGTAATGAACAAATATACAAAACAAATTAAGAAATGTAGAGTAAACAGATAACTAGAGTAAATGTTTATAAAAAGACATGACATAGCTGACAAAATAAACTGCATAATTGCAGAATAAAAATATCAATTTATTCTCCCAATGTATAAAGGAAACAAGCAAACAAGTGTTAAGTCAAAATTACATGAAGAACAAGAATAATAAAAGGAACTCATAAAAGATAAAGAGGACAGCACTGGAAGAGGGAGCAAAAGAAAAAGAAAAACTTGAAGGACAACAATAATCTCTGCAATTCCTCTGCAATTCTCTTCCTACAACTTCCTGTCATCGTGTTCATCGTATTATGTGTCCTTAAATGACTGGTCACTTGTTTCTTTCTTGTGTTCCCGCAGACGACTCTGGTTGTCAGAAAGACATACATTGGATCTAAATATGAGAAAGGTCTACCTCTTGCCTACCATGTTCAATTTCGTACAACAAATAGTTAGTTGTTGAACTTTTCATTGACTCTAGAAAATCTGAAGGCTTTATTAATACAGACTTACAACATTTACATTCAGATTTTAAAGGATAATGATGGCCGTGTTCTCTACGGATAGCAAGTACACCTCATTCCCGGAAGCCACAGAATTGATTCTCGGACAAGTCAGAGATTATTATCACACTCTGACGGCTAGTTGCTGGTTCAGTCAGGCTGTATGAGAACAAAGAAGTTGTTATTCGATAGAGAGACAGAGTCCATAGTCTAAAAAGCCAAGAATAATGGCCAAGAAAATTTGTCTTGTTCACCACACACCGACTTATAAACTGCAGGCCATCAGGCTGAGCAGGGGTCGCTTGACAGGGTAATGTCCATCAGAGCTGTAGAGCCACAGGATTTGGTTTGGTTTTAAAAGGATTCTGTTCAGAGAGTTTAAAACTACCTAGTATATTTTCTAGACATGACCCGAAAAGCCTAACATTTAAAAAAAGTTATCATTAATCTGAAGTAGTCTACACTTGACTTTGTATGCAATGTTAGATTAATGTTATATCTCGGGTTTTTTGAAGGAGAGAAACCTTACACTTTGCTTCCTCACAAGTGAACCTTCCACTGTACTAACAAAGGTGAAAGGATTCAATTTAGTTAAATGTCATTGATTATTTAATCAATAGAACAATATTTAAATGAATTCATCAATCTAAACCTTACAAATGGCAGTTGAAGCATCATAACTAATGTCGTATATTTTGAAACTAACAACCAGCAAAAGAGAAGAAACTCCCATTGTCCTGTGTAGCACATGCTGCAAAAAAGTCAAAGACCCAAAGCACATGGATAATACTTCCCTGGAAAATCACAAGGCTCAATTCATCTCAGATGAGTCTCTTCAGGATCGACTGCATCTACGGATATGCCATGAAGCACATGTATGTAGAATTATATTGACTTTAATGTAAAATTTTATATCGGAAAGGCAAACCCATTTGTTCACAACAACAAAGCTTTAAACAACAATCTATATTAACTTCATGAGAAGAAACATGCTTGAAATAGGCGATTCTCCAGATATATCCATAAAATATTTTCAACGGACTGGTCATATGAAGATTAAGTGGATGAAAACAGAAACGATGTTTAATTAGCTCTAGTAAATGAAGGCAAACTGACGTACTGGAGACAAGATGGTTCGAACTTTAAGAGGGACGATACTGCTGATGAGACGCTATGCAATGGAATCTAATAATGTCACTGACAGCACACGTTAGTTTTGTACCTACCTTACCTGCATAGCCTTACAGGACAGTCGCACGTTGAGTAAAAGCTATTTTTTTTTTTTGCTAGCGGCTTTACGTCGCACCGACACACATAGGTCTTATGGCGACGATGGGACAGGAAAGGCCTAGGAGTTGGAAGGAAGCGGCCATGGCCTTAATTAAGGTATAGCCCCGGCATTTGCCTGGTGTGAAAATGGGAAACCACGGAAAACCATCTTCAGGGCTGCCGACAGTGGGGCTCGAACCCACTATCTCCCGATTACTGGATACTGGCCGCACTTAAGCGACTGCAGCTATCGAGCTCGGTCTAATGTAATTTAATTTACAGTATTCACACAAGATATTAGTCTCTGTACTCTAGATACTATCAAGACAAACTCGAACATTCTACACAGGTCATTAACATATATACTACGTTTTTTTTCTTAAGAATGAAGCCATGTTTTCCAGTGTTGACTTAGTTAAATGTAACAAAGGCTTTTCAGTCCGTCAAACACACAGCAAATACATTGTAAATTATAACACTATAAACATACCTGTAAAATACACACTAACATACAAAGAATGACATGTTTCGTTCTACAAGAACATCCTCGGATTCTATCAAATCGCTTAAAAACAAGCTTATATATGTACAGTATTGTTTACGTAGCGTAAACTTGTCAATGATAGAGAGTTTAGTGATAACATGAAACAGTAATGACAAAAATAAAATATGTACAATTATTAATATAATGAAAACTTACGTAATTATCTAGACTGCCGATGTTAAGTCCGTTGTCACCAAACACTATCTCAGGGCTGTGATCGTGGAAAGTTTTTGGTGGGGCACGCTGCGCATGGAAAAGCGAGGGCAAGAAAGGGAGGGGCCTTGTAGAGCGATGTGGATCTCTCCTATTGGATGATTAAATCGAGTACACTATACAGTAGAGAGGGGAGGGAGAAGTAGGGCGGAGCGGCTGGAGCGCTGTGGAACCTTCCATCAACATTGAAGAGGGGAGAGATGTTATTGACCTATTTCATTTTAAATGTACCTTTATGTAATATGGATGAATGCAATTTAATAATTATATTTTAAAGTAAGGAACGGTATTATTATTATTATTATTATTATTATTATTATTATTATTATTATTATTATTATTATTATTATTATTATGATAAAAGCAATTTAATGAGTTGGTTTTGTCAGATATTATGTGAGTAGAGCGAATAGGGGGAATTATTTAAATGTGTATGCTCATTCAGATTATTTGTATTAGCATTTTTGCGACGTAAATTTCTAATGCTTCTTTTATATTCAAAGATTTACTTTTATTTTCGAAGTGTAAAATTTTTTGATCAGTGATGATGTTTGTGAAATGGTGTGAACAGTCGTATATGTGCTCCCCGAAGGCTGAATGCCGATTATATCTGATCGCGTTTTTGTGTTCTTTGTATGTTGTATGGAAATTACGTTTTGTTGGACGCCACATATATAGGTATTTTACAGGTATGTTTATAGTGTTATAAATTACATTGTATTTGCTGTGTGTTTGACAGACTGAAAAGCCTTTGTTACATATATACTACGAGGAGCTGTTTTATCAAAAACTTGGTGCTGTAATCTGATTTTCCCTTTTAATATGTTATCAGCCAATTTTACTGTGTTAAATATAATTAAGAATGATAATAACCTGATAAGGCCAATTGAATGTCTTTAGTGTCCAATTAAGATATATTTTATGAAGAATATTTACAAAAACTTACTGCTGTATTCAAACTTTATAACATCCACAGGCAATTTGACAACGTCATTTATATTTTTATATTCAAAAGATTGTATTGTATCTCATAAGAATTATTCCAGTCTTTGTATTTTAAATATACAAGTTTTATGGTATACACCCAATGCAAAAACTTAGTTGAAGAACAAGTTGTATATACATAAATTTTAAAATTATATTAGTGTAGTTTTCAGAATGCCTTGTAACAATTTTCTTAGGCTATATGGCACCTATAAAATAAAATAAAATAAGATAAATAAATATCTGACGTATTAATAACTTCACAACTTTGTAGTATTGTATAGGTGGAACAACTTACCCATATTTCCTAATGAAAATCTTGACTCTATATGGACCAAAAATGAAATTTTTTACACTAAATAAGGCGGTTAAGGGCAGATATCGGTCTGGCTGTGGGGTGGTTACCCTTGATAGACCTGGTACCAGCCTATGACTAACATTTCCTGTGTCTTAAAATCGTCTGCAAAACCTGGAAATGAAACTTTATGGCACATTCAAGGATACGGCGACTTCGGTCCGTGTCTGGCCTGCTTCCAGGCGGCCGAGTATTCTACCCTGCAAGACGGGGTCCAAATGGCGTCATTGTGCCTTTATGTTGTCACGATCACCATGAGGCTACACTCTGCACACTATAACACGGCAAACACGACTGAGGGAGTATGGGGCGCAGGCACTGGCTGGGTTTACCTTGCGGTTACACCGCCAGTCGAAGCTGAGAACACTCCTTTCCTATACAGAGCGAACACGTAAGGTTGGTATGTGCATATCACTGAGATTTATTGAATAATGGTGCCGGTTTCAATATTTAAATGTCATCATCAGCCATAAATACTTTAATCACACAATTGAGAAAGGACATGATAATTAAAATTGACGTTATTATATATAAATAAATACATAGTATTTTAAGAATAAAAGATGAAAAAGTTTTGACATGTTGTCGACGTATATAAGTCTTTTGAATCGCTTATTTACACTGTGTGCTGAATAAAATTGTAACAAAAACTTATAGCAATCACTTGATACACTGTTAATGTTGATCTGTTTATGTACAAATACTCAAACTTTCGCGTCATATTTACGGTTGCATTTGAATCTATGGCCTGGCTAACTTGCCATTGCAGTCACGAGCGGGACATCGGGAAATGCGGACGTGTGAGTGAGCTGAGGTGCGCAATATGGGAATAACGCTACAGCAATACAGGCTAAGAATTGGAAGAAGGCATGGTGCAAGGCAGTGTTGGAAGGAAGGTGGAGTTGAGAGAGGAAGAGAAATTAGTGGTTATAAAGGACTGTTGCAGATTATGTTGTGTGCGACGATTATTGCGACGCTGCTGGTGGTAGGAGGTATAGAAAAGAACCTGGGTCCAAACCAGGGACCGTTCGGTTGGGAGGAGCTTGAAGAAATCAAGAGAGTGGTGAAGGAAGCAAGCAAAGGAGAAGAAATTAAGGAAATGATGCAGGAACACCGGGCAACCCAAATGAAGGAGATGAAGGACTTAAAAATGTTTATAAAAGAAGAAATTGGAGGTGTAAATGACAAGTTAGCGGAGATAGAAGATGAGGTATGGAGCTTGAAAATGAAGGTGGTGGTACTGGACGAGGAATTAACAGCAATGAAGAGAGAAGTGAGGTTAGCAGGGAACGAATCAGCAAGGAAAAATGTGTTTGTGTATGGTGTAACTGAGGAAGGAACAGAATCAAAAGTGGAATTAGTATTGAAAGTGGTGGACATAGTTTCGAACAAAATGAAGATAAACTTTTATGAAGTTGATATAGATGATATATATAGAGTGGGAAGGAACAAGGGACATAGGCCGGTGAAGTTAAGATTAATATCAACCCTGATGGCTGATATAATTCTGAGGAATGCTGCAAATTTGAAAGGATCGAACATTTATTTGAAGGCTGAGATAGAGAAAGAAGACAGGATGCAGTTGGATGTCTATAAGCAGCATATGTGGCGTGCTAGAGCGCAGGGATTGCGAGTCAAGATAGTGGGGAGGTGTCTGATAACTTCAGGCAGAAATTGGTTGCGATCGTGGACATAGGAGGAACTGCTGAGGATGGGAAAATGTGAGGAGGAAATGAGTTGCAGAAATCGAGAGCAGGGCGACATCAGTACGGAGAAGGAAGAGAGAAGACGGGACTGCAGTGTCAGCGGGCAGGTAGCGAAGACAGCAGAGTCCTTGGTGAGTCAGAACAGCCCAGGAAGGAGTGAATCAACAAGTAGGACACTAGACCGAAGTGAAGTGGATACAGGTAGTGAAGAGGGGACGGGAAGGGAAAGGAGTCAGGGTAGTGACTCAACCTCCCCGAATAGGAGAAATGCAGAAATAAACCTGGAGAGAAAGCAGGCGTGAAATAAGGCGAGATCGTTAAGTTTAAAAGATCTATGGGGTGGGAGAAAAGACTCTGGCACGGAAAAGGGGAAGGATGGGGGGAGAAGAAAGAGAGGGATGGGGTGGAGTCAAAAGGAAGAATCACGAGAAGTAAGGGGGAAGTGGTAAAATGCAGAAGTATAGGGAGGGAGGGGGAGGAAATAAATAACTAAATATGGTGATAGGGATGCTGAATATTGAGGGGTTGATGGGGAAGTTAGGGAATAAGGAAATTGTGGATTTAGTGAAAGATTTTGAGATTATTGCTCTAGTAGAGACTGGTTAGGGAAGGGGATTGAAATTACATGGGACGGTTATAGAGTAGTTAACGTGTTAAGGAAAAAAATAGGGAAGAGGGGCCGAAACCAAGGGGGCATAGTAGTTTTAATAAGAAAAGAGATAGCTGAATGGGTGGATACGTTACAGACTAGGGTAGAAGGGGTAGTGTGGTTGAGAGAAAAAATGGGGAAGGGGGCAGCGGAAGCAATTTGTCTGGCACTGCTTTATAACCATCCGAGCGATTCAGTTTATGCAAATAAACATTTTTTTGGCGAACTGATTGAAGAAATAAACACAATTAAAGTAATGTATGTAGAAGATGGGATGATTTTATAGGGGGATTGGAATGCGAAAGTGAGCAATAGAGTACCGGTGTACGGGAAAGAAGTAAAAGTAGACTGGGTACTGCAAAGGAAGAGTAAGGATAATGTTATAAATAGTTATGGAGAAAGGTTATTAGAGTTATGTGCTATAGAACATTTATTTATTTTAAATGGGTGGATGAAGGGGGATAGTGTGGGAGATTTGACGTACATTACAATAAATGGACGGAGTGGAGTGGATATAGGAATAAGCTCAGAGATAGCGTTAAGGAGAATAATGAGTTTTGAGGTGTTAGAATGTGGGTTGACGGAACATATGCCTATCAAAATAAAATTGAGAACTTTGGTTGCTGATGAGAAGGGAAAGATGGAGGAAAGTAAGGAGAGATATAGGAATGGAGGATGGAAGTATGTATGGGATGATAATACTAAAGAGAAATTAAGACGGCATTTGAAAGACGAGGGTGATATATTAAGGGTAGGAATTGAAAGGGCGGTAGAAGGATGGATAACGTGCTAAAATTAATAGAACTCCCTGTATGGAGGGTGGGAAAGAAAGTGAGAAGGGTAGAGGGAAAAGAGAATAAAATGAATGGATGGTTTGATGAAGACTGTAGGAGAAAACGTGAGGTTCTAATGAGAGCCCTAGCGGAGTTTAGGCAGGTGGGTGTGCAAGGAAAAAGGAAGGAATATTGTAAATTGAGAAGGGAATATAAGGAGGTATTGAATGGGAAGAAAAGAGGATGGAAGGAGGCGGAAGCTGAAAATAAATATATTTTGTAGAGAGAAGAAATTTGAGAGGATTTGGGTGTCAATGAACAAGATCAGAAGAACGAAACCGGTGGGGAAGGGGGATAAAATAGGAGAAAACGAGTGGGTTAGGCATTTTAAAAGGCTTTTAGAAGGGGAGGGTAAATTGGGTAGAGAAATAGACAAGTCACAAATTGGAAGGGAACTGGAAGTAGGCATTACAATATTGGATGGGGAGATAACAAGGCAGGAGGTAATTACAGTATTAAAAATGCTAGACCCAAGGTTGCAGGAGGTGTGAATGGTATTTCCAATAGTGTATGGAAGGAGGTTGGGGCAAATGAACCGATGTTGAGAGGGATTGTGAAATTCTTTAATAGGTTGCTGGAAACGGGGAAATTTCCTAGAGATTGCAGGAAGGGGGTATTATGCCCTATTTATAAAAATAAAGGAGCTAGTAGTGATCCAAACAACTATAGAGGAATTACACTCCTAGACTCGCTGTCAAAGGTGTACACAGGGGTTTTGGCAAATAGGATAACAAATTGGGCGGAACAGTACGGTAGGATATCTGAGTTCCAAAATGGATTTAGGAAAGGACGTAATACAGTCGATAATGTTTGGATTCTGCACACTTTGATTACAAAGTATGTGAGGATAGCAGGGCATAAATTATTCATAGCAGCGATTGACTTAGAAAAAGCCTTTGATACGGTCAGTAGGGAGGCGCTATTTTTGAGATTAGGGGAGGTTGGAATGTCAAAAAAATGAGGGTGGCAATAGAAACTATTTATGAGGAAGTGTTTGTGATGATTAAATTGCAGGATGGAAGGTTGAGTAAGTGTTTTGAATCGAAAAGCGGGTTGAGACAGGGATGTAAGCTATCCCCGATATTATTTATATTATTTATTAATAATATTTTAGAGGGTCATGGTGGAGACGCATGGCAATGCCCTTGGGTAGGGAAAATGGAGGTTCCGGGGTTGCTATTCGCGGATGACCTATTGATTTTGGCTTTGACGGCAAGTGGGTTGCAAAAAGGGTTGGACAAGGTAATTGAATATACTAGGAAATGGTCTTTTAGAGTAAATGTAAGAAAGACTCAGATAATGGTGTGTAGGAAAAGGGGTGGGAGAAAGAATAATGAAGTCTGGAGGCTAGATCGGGAAAAAATTAAACCAGGGGGAAAAATTGAGTACCTAGGTGTAATAATTAGTAAGCATGCTTCTTGGAAAAATCAGTGTAATAGTGCAAAATTTAAAGGAAGAGGAGCGCTTGCGGCAGTGGGGGTATTAGAAAATAAATTTTCAGACATTAAATACAAAATTCAGAAAACGGTGTTTGAATCACTGGTAATGGGCAAAATGCTATTTGGGGTTGAAGTATGCGGAATGGAGGAGGGCAGGGGTGAACTAAACCAGGTGGTGGCGAAATTTAGCAAGATCATGATGGACCTCCCGAATTGTACAGCCAATGCCAGGGCCAGATTAGTCTGTAAAGAATCGATAGAGGTTGAAATAGCTAAGAGGGTCTTCAAGTACTGGATTAAATTGGAGGAAGGGAAGGGTGGGGCGTTAGTACAAGAAACGTTCAGTTTTCAGAAAGGTATGACGAATGAAGCTTACAGGGTGAATTAGTGCAAAAAATGGTTACAAAAGATTGGATTGGGGGTATATGGAGAGGTCTGGGGGAATGGTAGGAATAAATGGGTATGGAAAAGGATGAATGGAAGACTACTAGATATTGAAAGACAGAGCTTAATAGGGGAATGTAGAGAGAGTGTCTCTTTATCAGTATTAAATAAATTGGTGGAAGTAATAAACCCAAAAAAGGAGTTTGAGGGTAGAAGGGATAACAGAGGTTTGTATTGGTGGTTATTGGGTGTTCCAAGGAATAAGGGATGGGTAGGTAGTGAGAATAGGGATAGATGTGTGTTATATGGAGAGAAGTGGGAGGACCTGCATATTTTTAATCAATGCCGACCATTGGCGGAGATAAAGATCAAACTACTAAGTATGAAGGAGCTGCATATGGTAGGGGAAAGCTATAAGATAACATCTTGGTTATGTAGAGAGTGGGAGAAAGGAACGAATAGAGCAAAATTCTTAAATGTGGCCAGAGCTATATTTATAAAGAAATTGAGGGAGTAACAGGGGTTGTGCAGATAATGTGGTTCGTGCCGAGGGAGAAAGGGGGAAGGCATTCTGCTCAGAGGAATGGATCTCTGCCCTGAGCAGATGCGGGAAGGGTATCATGGTAATCATGATATCAGAAGAGGGGGCTGTAGTGTTAGGGGAAAGTGGGAGAGCACCTTGCCCTGTGGAAAGGTGATCCACCTGGGGCCAAGGGAAAGCCTGAGAAGGTTTGAGGGTAGTGTAAATTTAAGAAGTTGGTATATAGTTTAGGTTTATCGTGGATATTTGAAATGAAGCTTAGGTGGAAGCAAAAAAAAACTGAGTTGACTGAGTGAACTAATGGACTTGGAATGGAGTACTGTCTGTTGATGTGTAAATGAGGAGTGGAAAAAAATGGATTGTTTAAGTGTATTTGTGTGAGGAGGGAGTATAAAGAAGGTGTATGTGATAGAATTGAGATAGATTAAGTGGGAATGTAGTTAAGGAGAAAATGTTGACAGTATGGAAATCATGAAAGTAGGTCATATGAAAAAAAATGTTAAATGGTGTAGATGCCTTGATGATGGGTGTAAAATTGAGGGATTCTTGATGTTTATGTATTAAGTTTAATAGGATGGAAGAAATGGGATAAGTCTAACAGTTTGATGTAACTGAGGTGCTGTAGACTGAGAAGACGGAGTGAACTAATGGATTTGGAATGAAAACTGTTTGTTTGTGTGTAAGTGAAATGTTAAAAAAAAGTTAAATTGTTTTAAGTGCGATGATGAGGGATGTAAAATCATTGTTAGTTGATGTTTAAGTCTGAAGCTTAATAAGGTGAGACGGTTTGATATGTGAAGTGTGGTGCGGTAGGTGGAGAAGACTGAGTAAACTAATGGACTACGAATGAAAACTGTGTGTCTGTGTAAAAAAAAAGAAAGAAAAAAAGTTAATTGTTTTAGGTACGTTGATGAGGAATGTTAAATGGTTGTTAGCTGATGTTTAATTCTTATGTTTTAAAAGGTGAGATGTAGTGAGCGGGAGTAGTACGTGAGAGGTGAGGGTGACGTATCAAGGGAAGAGGAAGGGGTGGGGACTGGACCCCACTCCAAAGAAGTTAGACTTGTGCATGTCTGCACGGAAAGGAAAAGGAAAGGGAAGGTAGTGTGCTGACAATGGACAAGAGTATGTGTGACGTACATAGCGGAAGTGTGTGGCAGGCCACCTGTTGGGTCTGGTTTCAGCCAGGGTGGCCTGTAACACATGATAAGGGAAGGAACACAGTGTTTGTCAGCGAGTGTCGGTGAGATACGATACCAGTTCTCACGTGGCAAGGCTGGTGGCTGCTGTAGACGGGTTGGTGGGCGTGTGTTCCATACCAGGGCTGTTGCAGCGACCAGTCTAATTATTTTTTTTAGGTGGTAGTCAGGGGTTGGGCTTAGAGTAGTTAGTAGTGCGGTATCGTCCTGCATGTATGCTGGCTATCCACGTACGTGTGGGATGATACTGAGTAGATGTAGAGGTAGTTAATGTAGTTAAGTAGTTTTAAGAGAGATGTAGTTGCTATTATTGCTTGTTTTCCTTTGTTTCGCTCTGTCTGTCTTTATTGCCTGTAAGCCGATGGTGTACACTAGGGTGGGCAATAAAGATATGTATGTATGTATGTATGTATGTATGTATGTATGTATGTATGTATGTATGTATGTATGTATGTATGTAAGTAACTTGCCATTGAAATCTGTATCACTTTATTCCTTCTCACTCCTTTTCCCTTTCCCTGTGCGACTTAGGTCGCTAAATGTAATTGCATCTTCTCCACCCGCGGGGCTATATTCCATCGTTCATATACAATGTTTCCTGATCTCATGTCTCTTGTCTACCGGTCTGATGTCGGACCAGCCGGAGAGCGAGGCTTAATTGGCCCGCTCGCTGTCCTAAGTTCTTTTACTGTACATCGCCGGGTAGCGTAAAGTCAGTTGATTGTCGAGCGCCATGAAGGTCAGAAGCTTAATGTGGTGGCTCTTGGTTAGAGCGTCTACCTACCTCAACATGCCTGGATAGCATGTAAAGGATCAGGGCTAACGCCCTGAAGTGTTGTTTTCATCTTAGTTTCTTTCCTGGAGTGGACGTCCGCTACTTATTCTACTTAAATCTATCTCTATGAATTTGTAAGTAACCTACATCCCAAATGACGCCATGCGTTAGTTTCCACTCAAGGACCAAAATGTAAGTCTACATCAAGATGATATTATTTTCCTTTTTTCCTGGAGCTCGATGACCTCGTCTTGGAAGTTTATTTAAAATTGCAGTTGCATGCTGTCGGAGAAATACCGAATTGATGGTTCTTCTGACAAATTTTAAAATTTTGTAACATGTTTGATTTTTTTCCTACTGTCTGCTCTGTTTTAACCTACTATGAGTAGAAGAAAACCTTTTCAACGATATGTTCTTGGCACTAAATAATGTTCCTGTTTTGGATTTAGTTAAAGAAGTTAGGAGTGAAATAATTTAATAATGTGAAGTCATCCATTAAAAGGATTGAGATCGCGAGATTATCTCCGTGGATCGGGATCTATGTCTTTCTTTAAATTTTATCTTTTCTGTCTTTCTTTTACACTTCAGTACCACTTACTGTTGTTGTCGTCTCCATGGGAACTACTGTTTTGGATTATTGATAAGGATTGATTATGTTGCTGAATTAATTAGTTTTGTGAGTAGCGTGCCATTAAGTTGGGAGCTGTTGGCTCTTAATTCTTCGCCTTAGTTGATTTATGAGTTGAATGTGCGAGTTCTTCCTGGTGGTTTGAGCTGGATTGCTCTTCATCCTGATTTCATTCTATGTGTGCTTTTTTTTTTGATTAGAGCTGCTTGCTCTGACAACTAATGATTGATTTCTAATTTTTGGTGGGCACGTTACCATTCTGGTACTATTTTCTTTTTCCATTTCAAAGCATGGTGAATTTTTGGGGTCGTTTCGTGACCTATCTTTGTGAGCGCCTTCGGTTTTGGATATGATTTCTGTGAATGTTAATCAATTTTCCTGTTGTGCCTATTGCGACCCGGTTCATGGGATAATCTCGCAGCCTCATCCTAGCAGTGTTTCACCTAATGTACAAAATTATTCCTTTACAAATGATGCAATTAATTATTTGTACGCAAGTAAATTTTTGAAAGATTAAGATTGAGCCTCACAGGCACGCAGTAAAGTTTAGTCCATGGACATTTTCTGACAACCAATTATCTTGAAATTTAATCTCGATTTAAGTCTATCTATAAATTAAATTGAAAAATGCCCCTCGACACTAGGTATACATTTCTACTCAATTCAGAATTATTTAATAAACCCATTTAAAACATTAATTCGTCATCTCAATTCAGAGTTTATTTAATTAATCAAATTATCATATTAATTCATTATTCAATTCAGCGTTTATCTAATTGAATATAATTATCATATTAATAATCTAATTATCATATTAATTTGTTATCCCAATTCAGTATTTACTTTATTGATCAATTTACCATTTTAATTTGTTAAACTGTTTGTCTTTGTGAAGGTGCACCTGTAGTTTCAAGGGACTTTTATTTTCCTATCATGTGTAACTTTCTCTTATAGCAAAAATTGAATAATTTAGTTTTTTGAAAAACTCGCAAATTTTTCTTTCATGGTTTCTAATATTTCCTACCGTGCCAATCTTTTGGCTCGGTGTGAGTTGCCTATTTGGTGAGTATTCTCTGTTTTCCTTCTTAAGTAAGGAATATTTGCTATCTCTTGCTCTTCATTTACTTGTACCAGTAAATGCCGGTATGACTGGTATGCCAGTTATGGATCGAATTGTATTTAATATTTTATTCCAATTTTCTCTATTTAGCGGTATACTGAATGCCCGGTCTACCATACTGCTGTAGGTAGCACATTTTCGACTTTGGGATGGAATGAATATTTATTTATGGTAGTAGCGGCCTGTGTCGGTTTCCTGTACATATTGTATTCTATCGAAGTAGGAAGTCTGTTTAACGTGAGATCTAGAAAATGTATGCTTCCATTTTACTGAGATTCCAGAGTGAACTTTATCTATGGATCAATATTGTTTAAATTGTTTAGGGTGGAGCCTGCATAAGTAATTCTTTTGTGAAGGATAACGAGAGTGTCATCTACAAATCTGGCCCAAAATTTTATGTTCGCAAAGTCACTACTGTTATTAATTGCCGTATGCTCTAAATAGTCAATGTATATTTCTGCTAATATCCCTGAGGCTGGCGACCCCATAGACAAACCATCCTGCTGATATATGCAATTATTAAAAAGGAATAAATTACTCTTAACTACTAGTTTCAAAATTTCCATGAAATCTAGAATCTTGAATTTACTGAGGTTACTATTTTTATTTAAATTATTTTGGATAATAGGAAAAAGTTTCTTTGTACTGACACTCGGATACATATTTGTTGTATCGACAGAATGCAACGAGTGGAAAGGCTGTATTTCAAAGCTCTCTTGTATTTTAATTAACTCAATGGTATTTTTCACAGAATTATTCGACAGAAAAGGATAATTCTTTATTAAAAAATTTCTGGATAAATTGTGTTAATTTATACAATGGACTTGGCCTATAATTGATGATGGGGCGTATGGGGACGCCAGCCTTATGGATCTTAGGTAAAGCTTTTGCTACTGGCAGTCCGGGGTTCATACTTATTAGTTTTATCTTCTCTTGTTCTTCGAATAAAAACGAGGTATTTTAGGACTGATTTTAGGAGACGTTGTATCTCTTGGGTGGGATCTTTTTAGTCACAAATATTATAATAATATTTATAGATTCACCTCTTCAGTACAATGCAATACAATCCACTATTTTATGTGGTTAAAACATATACATAATACATAAAGGCCTTAGGTACATGTTTCACCGTTTTTACAGGCATCATCAGCCTATATCAATCTTAAAAATTAATGGATACGGGATCTTTCTAATCTTATAAACTATAGAGTAAAATGTTGGACAATGATCTCATAAAATGCTGTACTATAACATCTAAAATAGGGATATTGCACGGAAAGTACGTTAAAAAAAATTGAATTAACAGTTTTTGAAGATTATAACGTGGTTAATCATGAATATTTGAGCGTTTAAAACCCAAAATGGATCCTCTTTTTATACACCATTAGGACTGTGACGGCCTTGAGTGTATAAGCACTATCATCCAAGGGGGATGTTTACTCCATTCCCATAGCATGAGTTCAATATAGTAAAATCAATGTCAGTTATTTAAAATAGAAGTGTGCACATATCAAATGTGTTAAAATATGTACAGTTGATTTATCAGAAAGTCGTAGAAAAGGAGATGGGACTTCATGTGGAGACGTTGCTAAAGCTAAAATGTTGTGTCAAAGCTAGCTTATGTCAGTATTTAGTTATGTTGGTACGGTAATCAATTGGATCCAAAAGACGGTCAAGTGGGTGTTATTAACCCTGTTGAAACATTTGTTCGAAGAAATGATCGAGTTTTACCTGAAACAAAATGTTAAAGAGAGTTAGTTAAATAGTATTGTGCATGAGACTTCCCGTACGTCAAAAATGCCTAAGGCGGTATTTACTCGTACAGTGCGTGTTAAG
The DNA here is from genome assembly GCF_040414725.1 of Anabrus simplex. Classification (NCBI taxonomy): domain Eukaryota; kingdom Metazoa; phylum Arthropoda; class Insecta; order Orthoptera; family Tettigoniidae; genus Anabrus; species Anabrus simplex. The sequence continues at coordinate 83,600,573 of NC_090274.1, read as the reverse complement.
TACGTCGGGCTGTTCCAGCAATGCTAGCTTGATTGACCTTTCTACTGCTAGTATTATACCCGTGTGGCTGAGGCGGTGAAGGACACGGCGGGGGGGGGGGGGGGGAAGGGGAGCGGATCCTTGCGTGCAGGTGTTGTTGTTTGAGGGCTGTTAGGAGCAGAATGGGTGGGCCTAACATTTGGCGAGGTGGTGGGAACTTTTGAACAAAAAGTTCTAAAAGTCAGCGGGATTGTATTATGTTTCGACTTCACAATACCTAATAACTTTAATGTTAGCTCATATAAAGGATATTTTGCCTCTGTGGCATCATTAAGATTATGGTCTTTGTTATAGGCTTGGTCTAAAAAGATGTAAAGACTTTCTAATTCATTCATAAGTTTTCCTTTGCCTATTCATCTTAGAATAGTAGGATCCTTATCAATTGATGTAAACTGGTGTCCTGTTTCACACATATGTGAGCTCATCGCTGGATATTTGTTATGTTTGAAGGCACTGTAATGCTCCATATATCTCGTATAGAAGCTGCGCCCAGTTTGACCAACGTAACTAAATCCACACTGAGCGCAAGTCAGCCTGTAAATACCAGATCTCGAAAAACGGCTGTTTTTATAATTGACTTTATTATGATTAAAAAATATACTTTGATTTGTATTTACTGTTCCGAATGTCGTATTTCTTGAGTGTGTTTGCGATCTGGTGGACGGCTGGGTTGTTGTACGTAAACATGGCATAACTAGTTTTTTAGGTTTATCCGGAATGAGATTTGTGGATAGTTTTTATTTAACTTTATCAATTAAACGGTTAATCATTTCAACTTTGAACCCATTAAGTTTAGCCAAGTTCCTTATATAGTTTAATTCAATTTTTAAGCTGTGAGGGGAGAGTGGGATTTTCAAAGCTCTGTGTATTAAATTATAGAATGACGCCTCTTTATGAGTATTGGGATGTAAAAAGGAATTATTTATGGTTATAGGAGATTGTGTGGCCTTCCCGTATATTTGAAAATCAAAAGTATTATTGACGCGCGTGATCGTTATATCTAGAATATTTACGGACAGTTTAACTTCGTCTTCCTTACTGAATTTTACATTAGGGTCAATTTCATTTAATTTCTCTAAAACTTCGTCACTGTTAGTAACATTTTTGTCAATAACCACAAAGGTGTCATCCATGAATCTTAGCCATAAACATATAGCTTTTATATGCGCTTTGATGTCCGTATGCTACATTGAATCCATGAAATGTCTGCCAAGATGCCGGACAAAAGATCACCCATGGCTAAGCCAGTCTGTTGATAACTCTTTCCATTAAAGGAGAAAAGTTGTTATTCAATACAGAATTCAATATCTTCATAAATTCATCAATTTCCACCTTACTCAGGCTGCTACGTTTTGAAATATTGCCATAGATAATTTTGACTGTTTCTTTAGTTGGTATATTTGGATACATGTTTATGACATCATAGGAACACATTATGTGGTTAGATTGTAAGTCAAATGTACTAAAATATCGCAAAATTTGATTGAATTCTTTAAAGGAAGTTTATTATTAAACTAATAATGTTGTTTTAGAAAACCGTGGATATATTTGGAAACTTTATAGGTAGGGCTATTACGGCAATTAATAATCGGATGTACGGGAATGTTGTTCTTATGGATTTTAGGTAGGGCTCTGGCTACTGGAATGCTGGGGTTCATGTTGATAAGTCTCTGTTGTTCCTGTTCATTAAGAAGGAATGTGGAGTTCTTCATTATAGATTTTAAATTGCACTGTATTCTTACAATAGGATCTTTGCTAGCAATTGTACAAATCTTATCCTTAAAAAATTATTCCGTTTTATTTATGTAACTGGCCTTATCCAATAATACTATAGACCCTCCATCATCAGCTTTTGTGACTAAGATGTAACTATCTTCTTTTTTAGTTCTCAAAATACGTATTACTGTTTTTGATTAGAATCACATTTAGCGTTAAGTCCTTTAGCTAGGGTTGGTAATTTCTTTTTATGTCAAATTTAGTGTCATTTTGAACTTCAAATGGGAGTTTAGAAATGTTAGCCTCTACCTCAGCTACTGTGGTAATGATATCCAAGTTCTTTTTTATTCACTAGGCCAGTTATACTTTGGACCCTTATTTAGGAGTTCCACTTCTATTTCAGAAAACTGTACACTGGTTAAATTAACAATTGCAGGTGTGTTGACACGTGGAGTACTTGCTTTTGTTTATCTGCATTCTGTACAATGAACTGTGTTTCGGATTCTTTTAAATGTATGAATTTCTAATCTAATGTAGTCTGTTTCTTGTCCAGTAAAACCGTAATTTTGTAGTCTATGTGCAGTTGGAAAGAGTTCCATTCTAATGGGAGCAATGCCTAGGTCACTGTTAAATGAATTTTACATAGTTTTAAGTTCAATTGCGATTTCCTTTCATATAGTGACCTAATTTCATTCCTTAACCATATTTCACTTACTTTGTTTTGGATTTTGTTCATACTTGGAATGGTTAAGTTTCTTCTTTGTCTAGGTTTCATAAATTTTGGGATCAATTTTAGTTTTAAACATTGCTTCAAAAATGTTATATCTTTAGACAACTTGCATATTTTAATTTTGAGATTGATAAAACCTATTTAATTTGAGTTTTGCCTGGTTGGCTACTAAGTTACAAGTAACTATTCTCATTTTGATTCTGTATTGAAGATGACGTATATCACAAATATCATTATAATATTTATAGATCCACCTGTTCAATACAATGCAATAAAATCCACTATTTTATGTGGTTAAAATATATAAATAATAATACACAATTCACAGGTATATGTTTCACCCTTTTTTTATGGGCATCATCAGCCTATAACAATTTTAAAAATTAATGGATACGGGATCTTTCTAATCTTATAAACTATAGAATAAAATGTTGGACAATGATCTCATAAAATGTTGTACTATAACATGTAAAATTGGGATATTGCACAGAATGTATGTTAAAAAATACTGTGAATTAACAGTTTTTGAAGATTATAACGTGGTTAATCATGAATATTTGAGCGTTTAAAACCGAAATGGATTCTCTTCTTATACATCATTAGGACTGTGACGGCCTTGAGTGTAAAAGCACTATCATCCAAGGGAATGTTTACTCCATTCCCATAGCATGAGTTCAAGATAATAATCAATGTCAGTTATTTAAAACAGAAGTGTGCACGTATCAAATGTATTAAAATATATATGGTTGATTTATCAGAAAGTCTTAGAAAAGAAGATGGGACTACTTGTGGAGGCGTTGCTAATGCTAAAATGTTGTGTCAAAGCTAGCTGATGTCAGTGTTTATTTATGTTAGTACGGTAATCATTTGGATCCAAAAGCCGGTCAAGTGGATGTTATTAACCCTGCTGAAACATTTGTTCGAAGAAATGATAGAGTTTTACCTGATACAAAATGTTAAAGAGAGTTAGTTAAATAGTATTGTGCATGAGACTACTCGTAAGTCAACAATGCCTAAGGTAGTACTTACTCGTACAGTGCGTTAAGTACATCGGGCTGTTCCAGCAACGCTAGCTAGAAGTAGAATGGTCAGTCAATCCAGTGGATCTGTAAATATTATAATATTTTTTATATATGTCATCTTCAATATGGAACCAAAATGAGAAAAGTTACTTGTAATCTTTTTTAGTCACTGTAAAAGAGCTTTTCTTGAAAAATTCCTCATTTTTTGGTTTAATCTGTTTTTTCCATTATTACTGTCATGTTCCCTTTATCTGCCCTAGTGATAACGAGGTTCTTTTCTCTAATTTCCTTTTTGAGGTTTATTACCTGTTCCCGTTCTACAAAATATTCTTGGTTTCTATTGTTACTTGTAGATAATGCTTTTCTTTTTGATACATGGATTTTGTTCAGTTTTCTCCTATTATCGAATCTGCCCTCATCTTGTATTTCCGGGGGCATTTCATTAACAGCTACTTCCGACTCAACAATCATTATGGTAGTGGCATTGATTATATTCATGTTCGACGAATTGTGTTTCGGACCTTTTTCTAGTATCTTGTTTTCCTGCTCTGTTAGTTCTGTTTTTGACAAATTTATAATGGGAGGGTGAAATTTCTCAATCAAGTTGTTTAAATTGTTATGATTTTCTATTTTGCTTTTTGTACCCGTTTTTTGTCGCATTAGCATTAAGTGTGTTGAGATTTCTGTCTAGTACGAGCTGTTTTTGGGCTAATATTTCCTGCTCTCTTCTTGAAAATTACTCCTTTCCTCTCAAGAAGAGAGCAGAAAATATTTTAAGTTTAACATTGTGACTAACGTAATAGGTGTTATTTATTTATTTATTTATGAATCAAAAATTATTCTATTTCAAGTGTTTTATTAAATGACAAAGCAAACACAAAGAAACATTTTATTCTTTTTCAGATTTAAATAAGGATTTGAGTTCCAAGAGCAGAGCTGATTTAAAATTTCAGCATATAATGACTAATTTAATAGATTTTATTCAATTATGATTTGAAAATTTCTATTTTAAAGTCTGTAATAAATAACATGGTAAGTAAGTAAAGTTAAAACACAAAGAAATTTTTAACAATTTCAAAGAATTGTATATAACTGTCCTGTTCATACGTATATTTGTAATAATGCACAAAGTCCAAATGTTATTGAATTTTTGGCACCGCTGAAGAAGAGAGTAGTTAGTTCTAGAAACATGTACGGTAATTAAGTTAAATAAAATACGTAAAGTACTGACGAGGCGGGAACGTGTTTTATAAAATTTGAATATAAGTCAATACGGACAGGATTAATCAACATGGTGGAAATAATCCAGGCTAATAATATTCTCGCCATATAATGGAAAGACAGAAAGGATGTGCATTTACTTTCACCTGTTGATAAGGACTTGGACTTTGATGTGAAAATTCAAGGAAAATGAGGCTGAGGAGAGGAAGTAGTGAAAAACCCCAAGGGTACTGGAAGATAACAACCAGAAAATGAATAAAGTATATCGTCAAGACCAAGCCCTTGCATATTTCCCTGTAACACGATGGACTATGCTGTATCTATTGGATATGGCTATCTTCAATTCATACATTGTGTTCATGAAGGTTACAGGCAGGTGGCTGCATTATACAGAATTTCTCAGAGCATTTGCCAAGGAATTGTTGCAGAGTGTTGCTCTCCTGCCTAGGACAACTAAAGGAAGAACACCCAGTCAACACAGCCACCTAAGACTTCAGGCAAATGTATGGGGCATTTTCCAGTGCCTGTTCGTCCAACAGAAAGGAAGAAACTTCCTTCTAGGCCCTGCAATGTTTGCAAGGGTCATAAAATAAGGCTATGTGAAAAATGCGGTATTACTCCATCTGGAGAGCTGCTTCAAAAATTATCACACAATGATTCACTACTGAAGACTGAGAAACAGTTAATGAACAGTTAGGCATTGACCTGTGAAGTATATAGCTTTGAAAAACTGCCAGTTTTTGACCAAGCGTCAATATACAAAATTAAAACACAATTTTTTAAACTAAATAGTTTTCTGTCCCTGCAAGTTAGACTAGTAGTCAGGTTCCAATGGGTTATTTAAGTATAGTTTCAGAACTTTGCTGCTTTAAAAGTGGGAAACCACAGAAAACCATCTTTGGAAGAATGGCTGAAAGAGAAGTGCAAGGATGTTCAAGGCTTTATGGTCTGAGGAAAGGTAGAAAATGCATGCAGACAAATCAATGAAGCCTTTGGAGGAAGGAAAACTAGGTAAGAAAGAGTAGTGATGGGTGACACAACAGTGCTGATGAATTGGATATGGAGGAACATAGTCAACAGCTTGCTGATAATCCTATGCAACTACAGTCAAACAATCGGGCTCATTTCTTATGTGCATCTTTCCCACTTTATCCAAGCAATTGCCCTTCAACAAGAGCTCAGATGGAAAAAATCTAGCAAAACAACATAAAGCACAAATATGACAGGAACATACATATCCAACACCATTATCAAGGTAAAGAAGTAGATGATAGCGTTCTGGAAAAATAAAAGGCTGCTGATGCTGATGAAATGGGAGTCCCAATTTTGAAGTAAGAATTTGAGAAGTTTTGAAAGAACTAAGTATATACAAGGCACCAGGAATTGATGACATACCCTCAGAATTACTGACTGCCATAAGAGAATCCAGCACAGTGAGGTTATTCGCTTTATTGTGCAAGATACATGGAAAAGGAGAATTGCCATATGATTTTCGGCAAAATGATGTTATATCTATTCTTGTGAAAGCCGCTGCTGACAAGCGTGAAAACTATCGTACCATTAGTTAGTATAGAAAGACAATTGAGTTGGAGGACATCAATTTGGCTACAAAAGAAGTGTAGGAACACATGAAGCAATCCTGAATTTATGTCTGATCTTAGAGGATTGAATTAAGAGGGACCGGCACACATTCATATTATCCGTAGAAAAACAAAAGGCATTCATTGTCAGATACCAAGAAAAAAGAACAATTTACAATATGCAAAACATCAGTCTGCTGTGATAAGAATCGAAGACATTGAGAAAGCAGCAGTATTCCTTAACGGAGTCAGGCAGGACTGGAGGTTCCCCCTCCTTCACAATGTTTATATAGAAGAAAGCAGCAGTAACGAAAATCAAAGAGGAATTTGGAAAGGGTATTGCAATCAAAGGAGAGGAAATCAAAGCTCTCAAGTTTGCTCATGATATTGTTTTTTATCTCACTTTGCAGAAGATCTGGAGAAATTGTTGAATGGTACAGGCAGAGTCTGGGGGAAAGAGTACAAGACCAAAATAAATAGAAACCCCCCAAAAAAGTAATGGAGTGCAGTAGAAAAAAAGTCAGCTGACGGAGGAAAAATGAGATTAGGATATGAACTTCTAAAGGTAGCAGATGAATATTGTTACTTGGGTAATAAATAAACTAACGACAGCAAAAGTAATGAGGACGTAAAATGTAGATTACAGTCTAGCACATGCAAGGAAGGCCATTCTTCAGAAAGCAAATTTGCACCTTTCAAACAGTGATAAACGGATTACTTAGATGTTTTGAACATATTTGTCTGGAGCATGGTGTTGTGTGGAAGAAAAACATGGATGCTAACTAGCTCAGGAAAAAAGAAAGAGTAGAAGCTCCTTAAATAGTGTAAAAAATGAATGCTGTAGGTGAGCTGTGTAGATCGAATCATGAACGAAAGGTACAGAATTAAATTGGTGAGAGATCAATATCAGTAAATTTGACAAGAAGAGATAGCATGATAGGACATATCTTAAGACATCCAGGACTTGTTCAGTTGGTTCTTGAGAGAATTGTAGTCAGTAAGAACAGTAGGGGTAGAACAAGATATGAATATGACAAGCAGATCAGAGGAGATGTAGGATGTAGTAGTTATCTACAGATGAAAAAGACACCAACCGCAAGAGAAAGTGGTAATAAAACAACACTGCCAGCGGAACTGAAATAGGCATGAATAGAGAATATGATGAAACAGTGGGAGGGGCATTTTCTAAGAGATTTAGTATGCCTAGATATAGTGACAGTGAATGATCCATAGTCTTCTATCAAGTGATTAACATACTGAGTTATGTGTACTGTGCTGTTATATGTGTAATTATTGGAAGGATTTCTGAAAGGCTTAACAGGAATACTATAATTTATGATGAGATTGTACATTTCATGAGGCATGCATTGTACAATATCCTTCACTTATACTCTCCTGTGTATGCTCGAACCTAGTCCTTGTCACCTTCCACAACAGCACACTTCCCGTCCTGCACTTAAATGAATGTTCTCCACAATTTGCAAAAGCTGTACCAAAGATTGTGACTCAGTCCTCAACACAACAAAAGTATAAGAAAGAAACCTACACCATTAGGAATCCTCCTGATGTACAACATACAGGCAGACAGGGCAAAAAGTATGGTGTATCTAGGGAGTAACATAGGACCATTGTGCTGTAATTAAATGCTGAAGAAACCAGAGACAATCTTTATTAGCAAGTGGTAACACCTATCCTGAAACGATCACAGAATCAAGCTCAAGAAGACAATAACAAAACGCTGTATCCTCTCTTCCCTACTAAATACCGTAGAGCCCTATATAATTTATTATCCACAGAAAACAGAATCCAAACTTTCAAGATGTGGATATATAATGGCAAATTGTGTAATTCCTGTGGGTTATTTTCATGTTGCACCAATGGAGAAGGGTCTTATGCCAACAAAAGGAAAGGAAAGGGCTAGGAGTACAAAGGAAGCAGTGGTGGCCTGAATTAAGGTACAGCCCCAACATATTAATGACATGACAATGGGAAATGATAAAAACTATCTTCAGCGTTGCCGCCAGTTGGGTACCCCACACAAAGAGCTGTCAACCTCAGCTTATCAAGACAATTTAACTCAAGAGGCTGAAATACACGTATCACATTATGAGGACTGTTACAAGTAATATTTTGATGAAAAAATTTTGGCAGAAGAGGACTTAGAATAAGATGGACATCTCGGTTCAATATTTTGAATGGGTTGGAGCTCTTTGGCACATGACAAAAGGAAGATACCCATGCTTGTAGCCAAATTCCAGTTAGGATAAGGTACCAGTAACAGTGAAGAAACCAGCCATCAGATGCCATGCATTGGAGGGACTTTGAACAACAATAGCTGCTATATATTAACTAGCATAAAATTTCGAGCTACCTGAAGAAATTACGAAAATCGTTTCAAATATTGGAAATTTCACTATACATCTTTCCAAGGATCTTCAAAATGTCTGCTTAAAAATGAGGAGTTGCCCAATTAAGTCTATTCAGCAGTTTGTTAGAATTTCCATTATCAGAAAAATGAGATCAAAATATTAGATTACTTCAAATGTGTTCACCTGTGTTTCTCTTGGCACTGCCAACTCTGATTTTGGTTCTTCTTTCAAACGCATCTCTTCTGATATAATTTTGTAATTGTCCTGTGGAAAAGTTAATATATTAGGCAAATTTTTCAGACACATCTGGAAATGTATTTATATATGAGTGGGCTTAACAATTCATCATTTCCTAGTAAATGGACAGTTTTAGTTTCAAATCTTAAACTATCGTTTATCAGAAAATCTCCATGTTGAGTATCCATAAAAGCATGACAATTAAGAGACCTTCAGGAGTGGAGGAATGTCCTGTTTAAATGCTCATATTTAATTTTGAAGAGTAGAACAATTATATAAAATAAAACCTTCTAAAATAACACCAAATGATCAGGAAAATGTACAGACATACTTACAAATAATCTGCTCATTATAAAGCAACCAATACTGAAATATTAAGAACTTCACAATTTATCACTGTTATCTTTCACGTCATGTACCAACAAATACAGCTCAGCAGGAAAATGTATCTTCCATATTTCCTCTTCTATATGAAGTGTTCAGCTTGAAGGCAGGGAAGATCCTCAATAGCCCTACCATCAAATGGCATAGAGAGCTAGGTGTCACTGAGGAGGCAAACTAAGGAAATGAAGAGTAAGGTAGCTTTCCATTGCGTTCCTCCTCCAGCCAGACAGTGCTGTTACATACCAGTCTCTCATGAGCACGGTACTGTACACACAGACCTGCTATTTCACACCTTTTCCTATAGGATCTGGCTGTATTAGGAATGGTGTTACCCATACTGCTCATATCTCAGTCACTTTCATATCGTAAGAGCCAAGAATGAGACTGAGACCCAAAATACAAGTGACAAACTTGTTCTGGGTCTATCCAGAAGACAACAGGTATTGAGCACACAGTATCTCACCAGAAATGGAATAGGGCAGGCCACCTCATATGGAAGTCATAAGCCCTAAACAATTTAAACCATACCCTATAGGTTATCTACAATATCATAGACATCAGTGCTCCTTGTGCAGGTACGAGTACATATGGTCAGCTGACAGGGATATTGCAACTTGCTTTACATTGCACTGATACAGAGAGGTCTTTTGGCGATGATGGGATAGGAAAGGGCTAGGAGTATAAAGCATACCTGCCAACTTTACAAAACCAAAAATCAGGAGATTTTGATATGAAAATCAGAAGAAACAATTGGACAAAACTGCTTATTCTGCATGTCTTGTGCAATGCAGTACTATGATATATTTGTAACACTGATTGTCTAAAAGCCTGACTGCTGCTGTATGAGAGTACACATCTCTATTACCTCACAGGAAGTACATGTGTGAGATGATCGGTCTGTGATAAAATAGTATGAATTCGTGTTCCAGACATGTTACTTAGCAAAAGCATAGATTAATATATTGCACGTGATTATGTGAAGCTCAGTGCTATTTGTATCAAATAACTAGCTGTTGTACCCGTGCTTCGCTATGGAATTCTCAGAAAGAATGTCCTTATAGTTCTCCCAACTGAAGTCACCATAGGTCATAACAATGACATCATTATGAATGTCATGATTAAAAGTAATGCTGTCATATGAAATATTCTATAAAATGAAAAACAGCACATTTTCTCACATTTAACGAAAAGTACTACGGTTGATATAGATGTTGATTCCCATAGGGAAACCAGAATATTTGTCCCGAATGAGTAAATCTATAATACCAATATAAATGGTCTGTTATTGGACATTATAAATTTTCCAACTAACTCATTCCTGGATGCCAACGTTTTGCCCCTGTGTGCTAAGTTGGGCTCATCAGTTGGTAAATAGCACACCCACCAAGATGCATGGCTAGTGCATACCATGGAGGCCACTGCGTAGGCTACTTGCAGCCACTGGCAGTGCCAATACACTATGAGACACTTTGTCTCATCAAAAATTGATGCCTGCCTGGCCATCATGTGATATAGATGCTGATTCCCATAGGGAACTGAAATATTTGACCTGAATGAGTAAATTTATAATATCAATATAATGGTCCATTATTGGACATTATAGATTTTCCAGCTAACTCATTCCTGGACCCTGATTCATAAAACTAACTAATAATATAGAACTCATTAAAATAATTATTAGTTAACCAAATTCAGTTTCATAAAGATTTACAAATGACCAATAAAATATCTTCACTCATAATAATATTAGTTAATTAGTCAGCTGATACAAATGGAGGTTAGAATTGGTCTCTTGCATATTCAAAGACATAAGCTTCATTATTGTTTCTGTATTGAACTGAGATCACAGAGATAAGTTATTTATAAGGTTCAAAGGTGAAAAGGTTGAACCTTATAATTAACTTATCTTTGTGGTCTGTTGCATATGTTCTTGGTTTGTGTTTGATCATAGCAGTAGGCTATTACTTGAATACAACTGGTTATTAATCCGTATGTTCGATAGGCTCACTTGATATTTTCGTTGTTGTGACTTTGATACATATGAGTGTGGATAAAAAAAGTGAAAATAATGTGAGACAAGAAAGTTACTTTGCAACAAGTGACTGAGATAAAGCGTCAACTATTCGCAGCCTTGTGCACACTATAACCGTCCTTTTTTAAACTTTTTCATTTTATGTGCTCTTCAATTTTTTGAGATGGACTAGCAAAATCTTGGTTTACTACTGTGGGTGGGGACCGTAGAATAACACCCACGGTATTCCCTGCCTGACGTTAGAGGCAACTAAAAGGGGCCCAGGGACTCTCAAATTGGGAGCGTGGGTTGACGACCATGGGGCCCTGAGCTGAGTCCTGGTATTGTTTACACTTACTTGTGCCAGGCTCCCTGCTTTCATCTATCTTATCCAACCTCCCTTGTTCAACTCTTGTTCTTTTCCGACCCCGACGGTATTAGGTTGCGAGACCTAGAGAGGTCTTTCATTTTCACGCCCTACATGGCCCTTCTCTTTCTCTGGCCAATACCTTCAATTTTCAAAGTGTTTGTTCGCTTACATTTTTCTAACTGATTAGTGTTATATAGAGGATGGTTGCCTAGTTGTACTTCCTCTTAAAACAATAATCATCATCACCACCACCATCTTGGTTTACTGGTGGTATAAGACAAGATTTTAAAGGGTAGCTGGAGTCTCTGAGAAGAACTGCACTAGGAAAACACAATACTGTATAACTATCAACTCGTGGAGTGCAATGTGATGCTGCTGTTTTGAGGTTATGCTTCATTTCTTGCAGTGGAACATTCTATCACCAATCCTATCAAGCAAATACTCGAAAGTTCTGTAATCTAACCTAAATCTCTCATTGTATTCATATGTTTGTCACATACCAGTACAGGCTATTTTTGGCCTAACATTTATTGAACTGTGAATACCTACACTCGTTCCTCATCACGATTTAAATCAGAGTCGACCATTTCACTGATTTTCAAGACTTTATGCCAAAATATTAAAATACCGCTCACTTTGGGTTCACTAATAATATGGATTATGAGTCAAAATACACCCATGGAAATTAATCCCAATATTATGAGTAACTTTTATTAGTCATGCTGTCTATGAAACAATTTACTAATATTATTAGGAATATCTGCTAATAATTTTGACTGATAAATTAATTACTAATATTATTAGCTAAAAACTCTATGAAAAATAATACTAATATTATTAGTTATTATTAGTTAATATCATTGGTTTCTTACTAATAATATTAGTGAAAGATGTTTTATGAAACAGTGCCCTGGTTGCCACCGTTCGGTTTCCCTATGGGAATCAACATCTATATCATCTGATGGCCAGGCAGGCATCTATTTTTGATAATGAGACAAAGTCTCTCATAGTGCATTAGCACTGCTGGTTCCTGCAAGTAGCCTACGCAGTGGCCTCCACGTATGTGCGAGTTCTATGTGAGTTACAAACCCCTGGGACTGATACAGGTTTCAATAATCATAGCACTTACGCATTAATAAACGTCGATACTGCATTTGAAAGCGGCTGAAATGGCGGGATTTGAATACACATTTTTGATGTTCACCAAAAAATACGCTAAAACTGGGAGACATAATAGAATAATTGGGAGGCGGGAAAAACTGTTGAAAATCGGGAGTCTCCCGCCTAAATCGGGAAAGTTGGTAGGTAAGGGAAAGGAAGTGACTGTGGCCCTAATTAAGATACAGCCCCAGCATATGCCTGGCATGAAAACAAGAAACCAGAGAAAACCATATTCAGGGCTGCCAACAGTGGGTTCGACCCCCCATTTCCCGAATACAAGCTCACAGCTGTATGACCCTAACCGCATGGCCACCTGCTCAAAAGAGATATATTGTGCAGGACTTCGTACGTATTAAGAAGCAAAAGGTCAGATTGTTGTCTCAAGAATGCCAGCCCTATGTTCAGCATATGCCTGCACAAATCAGTGTAACTAATCCAAGGATACATTTTGTTATATATAAGTGTTACTGGATTCAATTCCTGTTTGTTAATAAACCCATTTTAATATTTTAACAGAGGAAGTACTGTGAGACAGAGTTTTTATCAATTTGATCAGGTTACCGATTTCCTTTTTAAAGACCAAGGAATAAACTCAACAATGGGCTGTGACGATAAACGGAGACAAATTGTATCCCACCCAATACAGTCATTTAGGTTCTGCACACTTTGATGGTAAGTACATGTATCAAATGAGCAGTGGCTATTACTGCCAAACGTGGCATGGTTCTAAGCATTTTATTTTGCCTGACATTCGCAAACGAAGAAAACTGCCAATAAAACATAACGAAGGAAACCCACCAGAGGCAACTTGTTAAAATTAAAGCTGATATTGTGTAACACTGAGAAAATGCAAATACTGCGCCTATTTAATTGATTTAGTGGTATATTTTACACACTGTGTGTTGAAATTTCAGCTGATCACTAGAAAGAATAGAAGAAAATGATCAGAGTCTACGTAAATGTAGTACAGAGCAAGTTCTTGAAGAGTAGCAAGACATATGTCCGGATCGGCACTGTGCTTCATGAACTACAACTAAAAATACTTACTTGATCCTCGACTTCTTCATAACATTGAAATTTCAACACACAGTGCCCCCTAAAGTGTTTTAGTGCTTCACAAACAGCAACTGACAGAATGATTTAAACTTCACATTTTATTTGCCTGTGCATTATCTTTTATACTTATTTGTGATCGGCTGATGATGACCAAGAATAAAGGTCGAAACCGGTACGAATTAAGATTAAGTAGGAATGTAAAAATTGCATTTCTTATTTTAATAGTATTGAAAGCTTGAACCATCATATATCTTCTTTTAACTTAATAGTGTGTAAAATATACCTCTAAATCAATTAAAGATGTGCAGTATTTTAATCATTTCCAGTGTTACATAATATCAGCTTCATATCCATACTGGCAGTAATGAATTATTCACCTACAAGACTTTATTACATCCTTCTAATCTACACAAACTTCCGGGCAACTTCACTGATAACTTAAGGCCGTGCTGCCAATGGGGGAAAACACAGACACTGCACTAATGCAATTCATATCTTGCATTGAATACGAGGATCCAATGGAGTCCAATAAAGGTATAATTCCTGTGTAATGCACAAGCACTGACACATGTGGATTGGTGCATTGTAATGAGTCTACATGAAACACATCCTTTTCTTATCATCATGGTTGAGATGCACAGTATGGAAGATATGACACAGTTATTGTTCTTTGCCTCAGTGTTTAGACGTTCATGTTTTTCTATAGGGGTCAGTTCAAAAAATATGCAACAGAGCGCAATTATTATTATTATTATTATTATTATTATTATTATATTATTATTATTATTATTATTATTATTATTATTATTATTATTATTATTATTATTATTATTATTACGGAGTTACCCTTGGAAGGCAGAGGTGAGGGAAGGTGCGGGCTGGAATGGGTGTAACTACAAGGCCGAAAGATGAATTAAAATTTCAATAAAGGTTATATTTTCACAAATAGAAAAACTTAACAAATTTCACATAGAATTTAAACAAATAACAACAACTCAACCACTATCCACTAATCAGGTACAAGGTATAATTTTACAAACGAAAGCCCAAGTTTCGGGGTCTTTACAAGTTCTGGGCTTCGAGCCCCAACTACACAATCCTTGAGCTACTAGCCCAACTTTACCAAGGTACACACTTGATCAAAGGGCAGAAAACCCCTTCGTTCAAAGAGCATTAGCTCCAAAAATCATAGCGGGCCTCCTAGAGGCACTTTTACTACATCAGAAAGAGCTGACCCGCTCTCAATTTTTCAAGCCTATTAAAGGCAATACCAGGCTTTTACACAAGATTGCCATCAAGGCACAACTTACAATGAAACAGGGGTACCTAGTACCCAGCCTACTGGGCCTTAATAGAAAAATAATAGGTTAATTTAAATGGCCCTCAATGCAAAAAAGAATGGAGGCGTGAATTAGCACTCACAAATACACATTTTGAAACCTAAGAGGCACTAGGCCGATGACACAGGGCTATTCCCAAACTAGGGAGGTGACTCGTATAAGAAAATTTAATACGTTAAGGAAGAGAAGAAAATCAGTTACAAAAACGTAGTCACCTCGAACACAAAAGGAAGGGGAGCTCGAGAGGTTAAAGCACTCTCTATCCCCTAATTACCATCACAGATTTTATTTAGTTTTTACATCAGCCAGAAGAATTTACATATGGAGGATAGGTTACAATTGTAGAAGGTTTCGGACCTTCCCCGGCGGGTTAAACTGCTGAGCTAGCATGAAATAAAGATGTTACATAGCTATTACCTTTTGAAGAGCTGCTTCCTGATGAAAGAGGCGCTTCCCGCCCCCTGCTACATGTCCATACTCTAAGCTAGATAATGTTGAAGTGGCGAAGATCCGTGAAAATCAGCAGGTTTTAAACGCTCGGGGAAAGTTCGAGACCTTTCATGAATAAAGCAGCCACACCCCCTCAATTTTATTGGGTAGCTTAAAGTTACACACCAAAATCGGAGAAGAAAGACATGATTGGTCAAAAATTAATTAAAGAAACTCGGGATCGGCTAAGTTCAAAACTGGCGGAAAGGAAGATTAATATTGCCAACCCACAAATGAAAGAAAGAAATTTAGTACAGAGAAAACTTATGAATACAGAATTTCTTCAAGAAAGTTCATTCACTTCGCACCAGGGTGCATGATCATAGTTTTTTAATCAGTGACATCTATAAGAGAATGTCCACACTTCTTGATCAATAGTAAAAAAAACAAGTTGAAATCCACACAGTACTAACAACTTCGTAATCACAAATTTTACTGTGGTGACATCTTCTGAGAAACTTATGAGTTAATCCAGTTTTTGAAGTTCAGAGTTTCTCCTGTAGAGGAGGATTTATTGGTGCAAGATTTTAAATTGCGGCGTACGGGTGTACCTCCTGGTACAAGCAGTAGTAGTAGTAGTAGTAGTAGTAGTAGTAGTAGTAGTCGTGGTCGTAATAGTATCAATATTCGGAATGGCTAAATTAAGATGAGAAGGACCATTCCTTCAAAATCTTGTTTCATTCTTATTATAATAGCAAGACTCATCCTTAATGGGGCTGACTGATCGAAAATCACCATCAATTGTTATCCACGAGCATGTTATGAAAGGTGCTGTTAAAGGAATAGATACATACATACATACATGTATATATATAAAAGCAAGTCGGTCTGGAGCGATGTATATATAAATACTTAAAAATGAAAAAGACGTGAATTAATGAGGCACTTCCGCAAATCTCAGACATTTGAAACTTGGTACGGGAGAAGCTGATGACCCCAGGATCCCTAGGAAAATCCAAAATACTCAAAATTCCCTCAAGGGGGCAAGCTGGGGGCCTCAAATGTTTGGGTCAGCATAAGAACGCAGTCGTATAATTTATCGAAAACGGCAACCTTTAGGCTTCGTGGGCTTAAAAGTTTTCGGGAATTTCCTATTTTTTATCCCCCGTCCCCCCAAATCAAGATGGCGGCACAACCTGCCAGACGAGGTAGAAAATTGAAATTTGGCGAAATTATAGCTTTTGGTCCCTAACCGACGGAAAAATTACAAAACGTTCAAATTTTTCACTTTTGACCCCCAAAGATATCGAAATATGGAGGCAATTCTAATGACTGTGCAGACATTCCTTTTGAGCTATTTGTTGGCTAAACGGTAAGTCGTACCAGAAAACGGATGGCACAACCTCTCTTCAATTCGGAGTGATCTACAACATTGGTCCTATGACATTTTGTCGTATCTCTCTCCCTTATACGTTAGATTTGGCCGTATTTCTGGATTGTTCGTAAATTTGGTGATTTTTACAAGTTTATTTCATTGTTTGGCACACTTATATGAATGATAGGATCATCAAGTTGGGTTCGCACATTGGCACGATCAAGGGCCATATGTGGACCAAGTTTCATGATTCTAGCTTATACATAAGTAGGCAGAAAGTAATGTAAAACGTTACAAATGTACCCAAATTTCACCCTATTAAAATTTTGAACTCAATTTACCCACTAAATATTGGAGATACGAGGAAATGATTTAGAAACAAACATGTAGAGCAATAAATGAGGCGTTTGATGGCGCATGCCGTTTGTTAATATCACGCACCGTTTAGGAGATATGAATCTCGAAGTGGAAGTCTGCACTTTTCAACGTTCTAATGCTTATCCGTCATCTATATATATAAAAGCAAGTCGGTCTGGAGCGATGTATATATAAATATTTAAAAATGAAAAAGACGTGAATTAATGAGGCACTTCCGCAAATCTCAGACATTTGAAACTTGGTACGGGAGAAGCTGATGACCCCAGGATCCCTAGAAAAATCGAAAATACTCAAAATTCCCTCAAGGGGGCACACTGGGGGGCCTCAAATGTTTGGGTAGCATAAGAACGCAGTCGTATAATTTATCGAAAACGCCAACCTTTAGGTTTCGTGACTTAAAAATTTTCGGAAATTTTCTATTTTTATCGCCCGTCCCCCCCAAATCAAGATGGCGGAACAACCGCCAGACGAGGTAGAAAATTGAAATTTGGCGAAATTATAGCTTTTGGTCCCTAACTGACGGAAAAATCAAAGATGTTCAAATTTTTCACTTTTTACCCCCAAAGTTATCGAAATATGGAGGCAATTTTAATGTCTGTGCAGACATTCTTTTGGGGGTATTTGTTGGCTAAGCGGTAAGTCGTATCATAAAACGGATGGCTCAATCTCCGTTCAATTCGGAGTGATCTACATCTTTGGTCCTATGACTTTTTGTCGTATCTTTCTCCCTTATGCGTTAGATTTGGCTGTATTTCTGAATTGTTCGTAAATTTGATGATTTTTACAAGTATATTTCATTTATTGACACTCTTATAAGAATGATAGTTTCATCAAGTTGTGTGCGCACATTGGCACGATCAATGGTCACATGTGGACCAAATTTAATGATTCTAGCTTATACATAAGTATGCAAAAAGTAATGTACGTTAAAAATGTACTCAAATTTCCCCCTAAATATGGGAGATACGAGGAAATGGTTTAGAAACAAACATGTAGAGCGATAAATAAGGCGTCTGATGGCGCGAACTGTTTGTTAATATCATGCACCGTTTAGGAGTTATGAATCTCGAAGTGGAGGTCTGCACTTTTCAACGTGCTCATGGTTATCTCTCATCTTATAAATAACGATTTAGGGGGTCCGCTGTCTGTAATTTCGTTTGTTTAGCCATTTTTTCAGATATTTATCCGTTTTAGGTCCACTCAAGACCGAATCGGTGGTTTTTACTTTCCGTGTCTGCTTGTCTTTTTGTTTGTTTGTTCCACCATCACGGCAAAGCGGCTGGATAGATTTCAACCAAACTTCATATTTGGAGTATACTCACCCCGAGGAAGGTTTTTACATGCATTTCATTTTAAAATCTTTGATTAGACGGGGATTTATAGGAAAACCAGAACGGTTTTCCTCCATTTTCTCTTATACTATTGATTTCCTGTAAACTCCGTGGACCAAATATGTGAAACGTCTCTTCATCATAAACAACTTTCGTTACGTTCATAATTTACCTTACTATTCAAATGACGGAGAAATTTACTATTTTCTGAGGGTATCATGGTCTGCATGTGTGACCGACAGACGGACAACGAACGTACAGGTTGCCATGGCAACGTCTCTGACTGCTTGCCAGCAGGGAAGTAACGTATTGCCATTTTCCTCATCATAACTTTAAATTCATGGTTGTTCCTTG
Organism: Anabrus simplex; assembly: GCF_040414725.1. Taxonomy (NCBI): domain Eukaryota; kingdom Metazoa; phylum Arthropoda; class Insecta; order Orthoptera; family Tettigoniidae; genus Anabrus; species Anabrus simplex. Next base: position 83,581,470 of record NC_090274.1, on the reverse strand, counting down.
GGTAGAAGGCAAGAGAGGGCGTTAATCGGCCATTCTGCGGGATATTGGCGGAATATCGTTGGAGTTTATAACCGTCCTCGAATAGCTTAAGTAATATTTTCTTTCTATGTGCTTTACGTCGCACCGACACAGATATGTCTTACGGCGACGATGGGATAGAAAAGGCCTAGGAATTGGAAGGAAGCGGCCGTGGCCTTAAGTAAGGTACAGCCCCGGCATTTGCCTGATGTGAAAATGGGAAACCACGGAAAACCATCTTCAGGGCTGCCGACAGTGGGGCTCGAACCCACAATCTCCCGATTAATGGATACTGGCCGCACTTAAGCGACTGCAGCTATCGAGCTCGGTGCTTAAGTAATAACAACATTAGTCATCTTATTTGTTGACCTAAGAAAGCCTGCGCCTAAATTTCTCCTCTGTTACCTCTTTCTTATATCCATAACTCACACCAGCATATTTTATTGAGGGGCATTTGATTTTCCAATACATTCACTTGGTAATTACATATTTGTCGTCATCCGGCTGTCCTCAGTTTTATTCCATTTTCTATTAATTTCAACTTTCTTTACTGAATTATTTTCTTCCTTAATTACACCGTATGAATGCGAGTGCTAATCCCGAAAGCTTGACACTCTTTCCTTTGAGGAAATATTCTCAGCTATGCAAATGTATAACTTTCGGCCCCGGAAAATATCGAAATATGGATGCAATTTTAACGACGGTGCACACCTTCGTTTCGGGATAATTGATCGCTAATCTGTAAGTCTTATCACAAATCAGAAAGCACAATCGCGTTTCATTTTGGAGAGATCAACAATTTTGGTCCTATGACTTTTTATCGTATTTCTATTCCTTATACGTTAAATAGAGCTGTATTTCTCGATTTCAAGTTAATTTTGTACTTTCACACGTATATGTTAACATTAATTTGGCACACTTATAGGAAAGATAGAATCATGACATTCGGCACGCACATTGGCATGACCAGTGGCAATGTGATAGCCAAATTTTTTGATTCTATCTGTCACATGAAAATCACAAATATAAAGTAGTATGCGAAAACTGTACAAAATTTCACACCCAATGATTCTAACTCAATCTGACCCATAAATATAGGAGATACGAGAAGATGTCATGGGACCAACCATGTAGAACACTGAAAGAGGCGTCTGATGGTGAGGTCCGTTTGCAGATATGTCGCAGAGTTTCAAAGCAATAACTCTCGAAATAAAGGTCTGCACTTCTAGAGTGTGTCTGTACATTGACTATTTTGGCGACATTTCTGTACAGTTATCCGTTTCAGGTGTAATAATGACCATCTGCATACTTTTAGCTTTGGTGTCTGGTTTTCTGTTTGTCTGTTTGTCTACAATTTGGAAACTACTGGATATATTTCCATCAAAATTCATATTTAGAATCCACCTGTCCTTGGGTAGGTTTCAGATATCATTAACCGGACTTAACTTAAGAACGGGCGCGTGTTTAGCGTATTTCTTACAAGTTGCAAACTATTGAAGATATTTGAACCAAACTTTATATTTAGCATTCACCTTTCCAAAGGTAGATTTTAAAGGTCAGTAACATTTCCTGTACCTGGAATGGACTGGCGGTTCATAGGGAATCGAAATGGTGAATTTACTCTTCCACAATATATACATGACCAACCTGACTGGAAATCGACCAGATTTGTTGGAAATCCATTTCTAAAACTTTTTTCATGTGTATTTTCTCGACAGAAAGATTAATAAGGGAGATATCATGAATGGTCGGTTTTGCAGGGTAAGTCCAGCAGACATAGAACAAAAGGTGTTGTACGTGGAGCAGATTCCTTATTTATCTATATAAGTAAAATCCTAACGACTGTGTGCCTGTACATTGACTATTTTGGTGAAATGTTCGCACAGCTACGCGTTTAAGGGCTAATAATAACAACCATCTGCATAATTTTTTGGTTTAGTTTCCTGAAAGTCCTAATTTTAACCCTCCTCGCCCAAAATCCACTTTGCGGAATAATCTGGCAGACGAACAAGAAAACAGAAATTTGGCAAAATTATACGTTTTAGCCTGTAACGGACAGAACATTTCCAGGAGCTTTAAATTTTTCACTTTTTTCCCCGAAGAATATCGAAATATGGAGGCAATTTTAATGATGGTGCAGATCTTCGCGAAGTCCTATCACATAAGGGAAGGCACAATCTCCGTTCAATTTGGAGTGATCTACAACCTTGGTCTTATGACTTTTTGTTGTATCTGTATCCCTTTTACGTTTGATTTTTGTCTATTTCTCGATGTTAAGTACATTTGGACTTTTCACATGCATAATTCATACTTTCAATCACTTATAAGAAAGATAGAATCATCAAACCCTACACGAAAATTGGCCCACCCAGTAGCCATATGTGAGCCAAATGCTATGTATGTAGCTGTCACATAATTATCTGAAAAGTAATGCAATGTGAGATAATCTTACAAAAAATTTCCTCCATTCAACGTTTCTAACTCAATCTGACCCACGAATAGATCAGATATCATACGACCAGCCATTTAGGCCGCTAAATCTGACGTCTTATGATACACTCCTTTGTCGATATGACGTACCGTTTTGCAGCAGTCAATCTGTAAATGAAGGTCTGCAATATTTTAAGCATGCATAAACTTCCGTATGTCGACCTATATATATTCACTGATGTCGTGTCGTAGCGATCGAGAAAGGGTATGTCTGCTATTGTAATCAGTACTCCCCACACCGACTTTGACTGGCAGTAGGAATGGGGTCCATCTCCAACACCTGTGTAACTGGCATTAGTAAGGAAGGCCTACCATTGTAGTGAATAATTCACTTCTCGATTTGACTTGCAGAAGGCAAGGGAGCATGCATTGTTGTTTAAAAGTCCCCTACCCGATTGTGTTTGGCTGTAGGCAAGGGTACCCACCCTTATAAACAAATGTATCCATTAATGTATGAAGGCTTTCACGGCCGGTGTCAATATAATAAAATTCTTCCGGGCTGTTATGCCGTGGTCCACTCCTCTCGCTTCTCCCAGACGTTTCGAAACGTCTGGGAGAAGCGAGAGGAGTGGACCACGGCATAACAGCCCGGAAGAATTTTATTATAAAATGTATCCATCTAAAATGTGACTGGTATTAGGCATAGTGGCCTGCTATTTTGATGGAAACTCGCCAACTTGGTATGACTGGTAGTAAGCTGGCTGGCTGTACGAAAAGGGGCCTGTCATTATAATTATAACTGCACAACTCAATTTCGACTGGCAGTAGGGAAGTTGCCAAACATTCTAATGAAAACTGTAATCTGTCTGGAAGTAGGAAAGGGGGCCTGCCATTGTAACGAAAACTCCCAAATCGATTGTGACAGCGCAGTAGGTGATGGGGCCTGCAATTATAATGAAAACTTCTACACTCGAATGTGAATGGCAGTAGGCAAGTGAGCCTGCTGTTATCATCACAAATCCGTAACAAGCACTTTACTTTGGAAACACCGTATTGGGAACCTCCCTATGCTGTTTCTCGGATAACGCTAAGAGACATGCCATTTTAAAACAATCTTATTTACTGTATGTACAGTATTTACTTAGATATTCGAATACAATGTAGAATAGCGTAGCGAAGCATGGGTACATTTGCTAGTACATACATACTATTTTATCATTAAATCATTAAAAACTGAGTCTAATCATCATCGCTTTGGTCTCGCTGTACTCACCTTACCATCCATGACAGACTCCATCATTCTCCTAGATGATCTATCCTGCTCCATTTGCCCCACAAGATCCCACCATGCTTCAAGACTACCGAAACATCCATTCAGTTCAATCGTAACTTAGCCTTTATTTCTTCATGACAAGTATCTTCCTGCCATTGTTCCCACCTGTTTTCCCACCTATCATTCTTGCTACTTTCACATTTGATACATCTAAATTGTAAGTTATCGTGAGCCCACCGAGCATTCACTCCCATATAACAAAGTTGGTCTGAAAACACACATATGTAAAGATAGTTTCATCCAGGAGCTGACTTCATTCTTCCAGAATACTGCTGATTGCAACTGTAAGCAGATTGTGTTAGCTTGATTCAAGATCACCAACTATTTTACCATCCTGGGAGCACACACATCTTAAATATTTGAAATTATCTACCTACTTGAACTTCATATCAACAATCTTGTATGTCTTACCTACTGACATCAGTTTAGTCTTAGAAAGACTAATTTTCAAACAATACTAATGTACCTATTTTCAAGTTCCAAGACAGTAGACTGAAGGCTTTAGGAAAAATCTGTCATTAAGATTAAGTTGTAAGAATGTGCCAGATTTCTTACAAAATTTTCACCTTACTGAATCCCTTCCTGTCACTTTATACCTTTTAGCAGATGATCTATGTAAATTATGAACATGAAAGATTTAAAATACTAATATAAATGGTCCATTATTGGACATTATAAATTTTCCAGCTAACTCATTCTTGGTCGCCAGCGTTTTGCCTTCATGTGCTAGGGTGGCTCATCAGTTGGTACCTAGCACACCTACCAATACGCTGGCTAGTGTATACCATGGAGGCCACTGCGTAGGCTGCTTGGAGCCACCCGTAGAGCCAATGCACTAAGAGACTTTGTCTCATTAAAAAATTGATGCTTGCTTGGCCATCAGATGATATAGATGTTGATTCCCTTAGGGAATCTGAAATATTTGTCCAGAATGAGTAAATTTATAATACCAATATAAATGGTCTGTTATTGGACATTATAAATTTTCCAGCTAACTCATTCTTGGTTGCCAGCGTTTCGCTCTCGTGTGCTAGGGTGGGCTCATCAGTTGGTACCTAGCACACCTACCAATACGCTGGCTAGTGGATACTGTGGAGGCTACTGTGTAGGTTGCTTGGAGCCACCGGCAGTGCCAATGCACTAAGAGACTTTGTCTCATTAAAAAAATTGATGCCTGCTTGGCCATCAGATGATATAGATGTTGATTCCATTAGGGAATCTGAAATATTTGTCCCGAATGAGTAAATTTATAATACCAATATAAAAGGTCTGTTATTGGACATTATAAATTTTCCAGCTAACTCATTCTTGATTGCCAGCATTTCGCCCTCGTGTGCTAGGGTGGGCCTATCAGTTGGTACCGGTACCAATAACGTGAATAATGTTAGACTTTAAAATATGGGGAATATTGATTTATGATGTAGAAATCACTGATGAAGTGAGTTGGGGCTCCTGAAACATGTACGTGTGAAATAATTATACAAAATTAAAAACTGATAATATATTGATATGGCAGACCAAACCATTGTCCATAGTATATTATGTGCTGGATGTCATTCATTGTTATTGGAAATAGTGGATACTTGTTGCCACTGGAACCTTGTAATGGAACACTTTAAAACATAATGGAACACTTTAGAACATTTATGAAAAGTATAACAGGTTATTTTTATGTTATGTAACACTTTAAAACATGTATTAGAAAAATCAATCAGTGAGAAATTGTTTTTTGCTACTGTTTGTTCTGTTGTAGCCCACTTAAGCATAGGCCTTTTAAATAATTAACTATTATACTACCAAAGTGAGTATTTTTGCCTTGTTATTCTTAGAACACTTTCTAGAATGAAATGGTTTACCATTGAATTATTTGACTCCTTAAGATCTAAATGTGTAATTCAATATATCATATCGGATGAAACCTTTCTATGTTGGTGTTGGGCTGGAAATTCGACAGAATGGATCAAACATACCGTCACGAACATGAATTCGTGGCTATTAGAAATTGCTCTTCTTATTGTAAATTATTGAAGTGGAGGAAGACTCGCTCACCAGCCTAACACTTATTTATTCTATGTGGTGCAAATTAGCCTTAAAGGTTTCAAAACACTAAGATGACAGAAATCGTTCCTGCAGGAGGCTAATGTATTTGAGCACCTTTAATACCATCAGGGAGATAAAGGATTAACATGCCAACTTGAAACCAGAAGACAAGCCCTCCACAACATGACTACTCAGACTACCATTTTTCCTGACAAGAGCTACAAAGCAAAGAGAGATGAAGAGAAACCCACTTCTTCAGCTTTCAGACATGCTGTACCAAATAAAAGGTCAATACCTGTAAATTCTGCATTTGTGTAATCGTAAAAAAATACTTTGTCAATTTGAGTTTAGTATACAAATATATAAATGCCTTAAGAATAGAGAGCAAGACACTCGCATACTTCCTGAACATCAGATAAAAGTAGAGTAATGTAACCAGTCAAACTCAGACGACTGCTAAGGGTTTAATTGTAATCACTATAAAGTTGTCGAGAATGATACTTACGCATGAAGTATTTGATGTTTCCGCAAAGCAGATTGGTTCCTCTTTGATCTTTATTTCCATGTCCATTTTAAGTGGCGTGTGAAGGTATAGACAGTTTTGGGATATAGATTACTTCCACAGTTTGCACTGAAACATGAGCAACAAACACTATTTTTGCTGTTTTGTAGTCAAGTCTGTAGTGTTAGGTGAATGTTGATATTGTGCTCATGGCGACAGTACCTCCAGTTTTACCTCAAAACTGAACCTCATGGATAAACATTTTCAATGAAAGAACATCCCACACCCACAGAATGGGATTAATTTGCACAGCCCTTGTGAAAAGCCTGTGACTATGCAACTTACACATCGCCCACTTCACTGGGAGTCTAATGACTGGTTTGATGTACCTTTTTCTTTTTTTTATGATTTGTTTACATCAAACTGACACAGATAGAACTTATGGCACTATGACTAGGAATGGGAAGCAAGTGAATGTGGCCTTGAGTAATATAGAGTCCCAGCATTTCTCTGGTTTGAAAATGGGAAAACACAGAAAACTATCTCTAGGGATGTGACTTCTTCCCATTCCTAGCCCTTTCCTATGCCATCATTACTATAAGTCCTATCTGTGTCAGTGTAATGTAAAGCCAATTGTAATAAAAAAAAGGAAATTCTACAACCAAACCTTCCAAACTATTAGTTTCTTGCTCAACTTCCAGGGCAAATGATCCCCTTTTAGCCACTGTGAAGACACAATCCCCATGCCCTGTCCCTGCGCTAACTCTATTGGCCGTGTACATTTTGCACTGCTCAATATAAACCTTACTCTCTTTTCACTAGAGTCCAGCGGTGATTTAGATACAATATAAAATTTGAAAGTCACTATTAGGAATGTTCTGATATGCTACATTCAGTTTTATTTTCAATCCACAAACCTTTGGATAGTAAGTGGTGAGCCCAGGCTTATTCACCACACTTACAAATTATGTAAATCATCCTGGATGTTAATGACAATTGTTGGTAAGCCCTGTGCCTTATATGTATTTTAATAAGCCAGATTATTACACTGATATAGCCGTAGACTTTCTATCAATGCACAATACTCATCTGGGCTAGCAGCCCCTTTAGCAGCTACCATACAATAAGTTGTATTCAGTAGCAGTTTAGCCAGATTCCTTATTGATCAAACAAATTATCTGATAGAGGATAGCCAGGTACTCATTGGCAACTTTATCCAGAAAGTTGCAACCATTACTGATTATGCTACAATATAGGCCTATAGGTCTACTGTATGTCCATTACAACAAACAGTTCTGAACTGGCTTTGAACTCCTTTGTTACAACAAATAGTTCCTTCGTTACAACATTTCCAAACTGACTATAAACTATTTTGTTACAACAATGAGTTCTGAACTGGCCATAAACTACTTTTATGCAACTTTCTATGAACTCCTTCAAAATTATCTTAATGAGCATACATGAATCAGAATGCTTCCAGAAGTGATTGTTAATAATGGTTTTTTGGAATCAGTAAATGGCATTTTTGAACTGTATCGACGCCATCTACGAATTGTTACAAAATGTTAAACAATGGATGATGGATGATCGATGACCTCACTATTCCAATGAGAAGTACTGTATCTAGTCACACCATTTACTGGTCAAATCAAATGTGCATGTATAGAACATGCAGTCCCTGGTATTGAATGCGCACTGCTGGCATTGGCTCTGAAATGGTTCTGAATGTAGTAGAAGAGCATGAATTGACAGCTCACAGTTCAGAAGCAGTTCTGAATTTCTGTTGGAAAAGCATGTACACAGGAACAAAAAAGTATTGGCACAGACACCTTTTCGCATATAATATAACAGTATAAATGCTAGGAACATTATAAGTATAACATTAACCTTACTCAATAAAGGAAAGAATTGGTATATTAAACCATGTCCTAAACACAACATAAACACATGCAATCTGTTAAATTAGGGTCTTCTGCTGCTCAAAAAAGTTTGGCACACTGTACGTCGTTTGTTACTTAGCTTTACGGACAGCGCCGCGTGTACCAGATTTGTGCAATCGATGTTGTCAAACAATTCAGTCGCTTGCCTGACGCCCGTGCATGGGTCATTCAGTTGTTGATGAATCCGAAGGCGAAGGAGCATTACCTGTTTTCCGCACCAAGGTGGTTTTCTTGCATTTGGAGGGTAAAAGTTACCACGAAATTGGTAAAGAACTTTCTGTTACTTATTCAACAGTGCGGGCAATCATCAAGAAGTTTCAAGAGACTGGTACAACCGACAATAAACGCAGATCTGGACGTCTAAGAGTTCTTATAAGTAGGGAGCGTCAAAGCATAGTTCGTCTTGCGCTAAAAGAGTCCTTTAATATGCAGGGTCAATTGTATCGGACCTCCAGTCCACGTCCAACAAACAGGTCAGTGCTCAAACTATTGGGAATGTTTTGTACGCAGCTGATATTCATGGGAGATCTCCGAGGAAGAAACCATTTATTTTGGAAGTTAACTGAAGAGAACACTTCCAGTTCGCCAAAGATTATGTCAGTAAATCGATTGAATTTTGGAATACTGTGATATTTTCTGGCGAATCCAAGTTGAACTTCTTTGGATCTGATAGAAATGTAAGAGTGTGGTGCAAACGAAATACAGAGCTCCAATTACAACATGTCCTACCTACACTAAAACATGGGGGAGGAAGCATAATGGTTTGGGGATGCATGGGAACTTCTGGTGTTGGTGACTCGGCAATTATTTAAGGTGTCATGGATCATCGTAAATATACCGATGTGTTGCAAAGCCACTTATGCAGCAGTGCACAGAAACTGGGTTTGATGGCAACTTTTACCTTCAACCCGAAACATACGGCTCTGTGAATGCGGGAGTGGTTACTATATAATGCAACAAGAAGAGTTTTCGCTCCACATAGAGCCCTGATCTTAACCCAATAGAGCATCTTTGGGCTCACTTGGAGACAAAAGTTTGGAAATGTCATTCTACAGGGAAGCGCGAGTTTCAGACGGTGTTGTTGGAGCAATGGTCAACGATCTCAGGAGAGATAACTCGCAACATGGTTCCCTCCATGCCAAGACGTCTACAAGCTCTCATCAGTGCCAACGGTAGCCACACAGGCTACTAGACTTGAATTACGTGAATTCCAGAGACTTTAATTTCATTTGTGTATAGGTGTGTCAATACTTTTTGATGTGTAGAGCAACTGATTTTGTTTCGTAAACTATTATTTTTGTTATGAAAAACCAATTATACCCGAGGAAGCTTATATTTACTACTCTACATTTCAATCTTGGCATCACCTTTATTTATGTGGAATGTATATATAATGGTAGGTGTGCCAATACTTTTTGGTGCCAGTGTATACTACTGCTCATGAGCAGACTATTCAGAATCAATTTGGTACCATGTTGGAACAAATTTTCATGTATTATCACTAAGAATGGTAGCTCAGATATATTTAATGTAGACAGCTCACAGTCGGCTGAAAAACAGATTGATCTGCCGCTGATCTTTTATGTTTAAATGCTAACTGAACAATAAAGTTTACCATATTTCCTAACACGTAAAGTACGGTATAAAGTTCCTTATGGGGATGTACAACACTGAGATTCCTTTGGACACGGTGTAAAGCGTTATAAACTGCAATTACCTGATGTAGAAAATCTTAAGAGATACAACACAATCCACAGAACAAACCTGCAAACGCAGCCGCAATATGTCCGAGATGCACAGTACAAAACAAAATATTAACTCCAACATTAAATAACGACAAGCCAACCACTTCGAAAGTAAACCGGAACTGGCGAATACGGCTCAATCAGTCAATACTGATCTGCATTTAGGCCAGTTACCAAGGTGGCAGATTGCCTAAGTGTTGTTTTCCTTACAAACCTAGGGCTCTCTAAATACTAGGTATGCTCACCCGCCATTATGGTTCATTCCTGCACTACTTTGGTAAGGCAGTTGACCGCCCCAGCCTTGCATATCCCTTTTTTTTTTTACTGTTTCCCACGCTAGAAAATATTGCTAATCTAACATACCGGTACTGTAAAATTACTCATTCTCAGTAGGCCTATTACTCAAACGGTTACTCAATATAAATATTAGTATATTTCGTACATCATTGTGTAATTTTTACTCGAGACTGTGATTGAAAAAGCAAAGTCGTTGATAATTTTCCTTTTAATAAACCAACTAGGCAGGTACTCTCACTGGAGAAGTATTAGAAAAAATAGCTTACTAATAAATGGGTTATTATTATTATTATTATTATTATTATTATTATTATTATTATTATTATTATTATTATTATTATTATTATTATTATTATTATTATTATTATGTTATTGATAAGTAGAATATGTTGTTCGTAAGCTATGTGCCGCGGTACCGTCAGGCGTTAAGTGAAATGAGGGACACCGTGGTACTGATATAGGCTACTGTCATTCTTAAATCATGGAATTTGAGTGGCAATCGGTCAGTGTCGAAGATACATAAATTGTGATAGAAGATTTTGATCTCATATGATCTCAGTCGGTATTTCACACTTGCGTGAAATTGGCTCAGTGCTATTTTCAATGTTGTCGAAATAATACGAAAAATATTCTACGAACAAAAATAACGCTGAAATGTGATGTACGCAGACGAACCCACCCATGTAACTGGGATTCTTTAATTTTATTTCTTATAAAATGTAGTCCCTTTCCTTATTTACCAGTATTTAAAATAAGACATTCTATGTGTAAAATAAACTAAATTTTTGGTGAGCGTTATGGAATCTCATCAGGTAATTCAGTTGTAATGAACAGAGGATTTTATTTTATTCAAACGAACTTTCGTGAATCAAATGTTATGGTATTATAAATTACAATCGGGAACAAAATAGGAATAGAGTAACTACTTCTATAGCTGAATCTTCTCTCCCAACCTTAAGTATTGCACTGATAATCAGTTACCCGTGACTTGTAAGGGGAGTGACCCACGAGCTGTTGATAATATTGCACATTTTTGACTTTGCCAAAGTTAATAGTACGGTACCGTACTTTTTCTTTTTTTAACAGAGAATCCTCTGGTTTGAGGAGAAGTGGTATGATTTCTCAACATGACTCACTTTATTAAGCTGCAATGGGTTGCAACGTTGGTTAACTTGCTCAGGCAGCACACTAAAAAAGGGATTTAACGAATTTACTGTCTCCTTTTATTACAGTACGGTATTTACAAAACAATAACAGACCATGCCTTCTTTTCTGAAGCAGTCCCATGCATTTTACCACGTTTCGGTACATTCTTGTTAAGTCCACAGCAGCATAGGATCGAATTTTGAAGAAGTGTCTAACAATTTTTTTTCTTTTAAATTACAGCACGTTGGAGAACATGTACTGGTACATTTATCATTCAAAATATTCTCCGTTACTAGATTTGCACTAGCCTATTTTGCATTATACAGTTTAATGCTAATAGTCCCTATAGAAGACCTCACAGTTTACAAATTAATAATTTCATAACTTCAGAATTTAGTTTCTTTAGATGACCCAATTTTTTAAAAAATTACGAATGTTTTATAGTTTGAGAAAGCTCATAGTTTAAAACCTGTCTGCATATTGGCCTACCACAGACCTTGGTTTTGAATAATGCATTTGTTGTCCTACCGCCAACGTTAAACAAATTATTTCTGTCATATGACGTTAGTTTTGACAAAGATTGTAACTGCGGTGTTTGGATGTTGAACTTCTGTTACCGGACTTTGGGGCCAGAAGTGAATATTGAATGATGAATGTGACTTAATTCAGGGGTGTGGTGATGTCAGTGGGAGCTGGATGCAGGTTTACGTCAGCAGTTGAAGTAGAAGGTGTAGCAGAGGAAGTGGAGGCACAATGAAGCTGAAGGGAATCTAAACAACCTGTATCTCGCAGTAGAGACATTACCGTACTACAATTAGATGCAGAACAACCCACCATTATGTAATATAGCACTACTCTGTCCCTGCACGCGGTGATTGAAGCTATACGTTCAATGTGACGAAGCGAGCGCTCGTAGGAGAAACTAGAGTTTCATCACATGGCCCATTGGGGATGAATGAACCAAAATGGCGGCTAAGCATACCCATCTTGTAGAGCCTTACTATAACCAGTACGTCGTTCCTCGACCGTATATATACAGACCCGGTATAATTAACTTATCTGCAGCTAACTATTGCACATGTAAAGAAGTCAAATGTCATCTAAGACAACCAAGACCAGGACCACTCAAACCACAAGACAGAAAATATATGTCGCGTACCTCCCGAGAGACAGCAGACTGCATCTTCTAGAACATAGATCTCAGAGAATTAGAGTAGGCGAAGCTTTATCTGACCCTGTAAAAATTAAGAGGGGGATTCCTCAAGGCAGTGTTATTGTTTTCTTAAATATATAAATGATATGAGTAAAGGAGTGGAATCAGAGGTACATGGTAAGGCTTTTGCGGATGATGTTATTCTGTATAGAGTAATAAATAAGTGACAAGATTATGAACAACTCCAGCGTGACCTCGATAATGTGTTGAGATGGATATCAGGCAATGGTATGTTGATAAATGGGGTTAAAAGTCAGGTTGTGAGTTTCACAAATAGGAAAAGTCCTCTCAGTTTTAATTACTGCGTTGATGGGGTGAAAGTTCCTTGTAAGGATCATTGTAAGTATGTAGGTGTTAATATAAGGACAGATCTCCATTGGAGTAATGACATAAATGGGATTGTAAATAAAGGATACAGATTTCTGCACATGGTTATGAGGGTGTTTAGGGGTTGTAGTAAGGATGTAAAGGAGAGGTCATGTAAGTCTCTGGCAAGACCCCAAATAGAGTATGATTCCAGTGTATAGGACCCTCACCAGGATTACTAGATTCAAGAACTGGAAAAATCCAAAAAAAACAGCTCGATTTGTTCTGGATGTTTTCCGACAAAAGAGTAGCGTTACAAAAGTTTGCAAAGTTTGGGCTGGGAAGAACTGAAAGAAAGAAGACGAGCTGCTCGACTAAGTGGTATGTTCCGAGCTGTCAGCGGAGAGATAGAGTGTAATGATATTAGTAGACTCATAAGTTTGTGTGACGTCTTTAAAAGTAGGAAGGATCATAATATGAAGGTAAAGTTTGAATTCGAGAGGACAAATTGGGGGCAAATATTCATTTATAGGAAGGGGAGTTACGGGTTAGAATAACTCAACAAGGGACATGTTCAATAAATTTCCAATTTCTCTAATATCATTTAAGAAAAGGCTAGGAAAGCAACAGATAGGGAATCTGCCACCTTGGTGACTGCTCTAAATGTTGATCAGGTTTGATTTATTTATCTTCTTCCTCTTCTCCTTGAAAGGTGATGTTAGGCTCCCTTTGAGACGGCAGACGATTGGGAATCGGAAGCTAGTGCTGGGAGAGGAGGCAGCCCTCCGAGTAGTGATGTGCTCGAATGACGCCTGGTAGAGTTGGTGAACGACTGCAAATAAAGAATCGTGTGAATAGATTCTCGGTATGGATGATGAGTCGTTCAAATGAATAGTGCAATTTGGAGTAAACAAAGCCACGTGCTTTTTTGACAGCTGTCGTTTCGACGGACCCTAACCTCACTTTGGAGGACAATAGAGCGTCGCTAACCTCACTGCTGCCATCTTGACGGCGGTAAACCTCAAGGCTGCCACCTTATGCATGTTATAGTGGGGAATTTAAAATCCAACAACAGAACATTGCTAACCTTATTCTTGCCATCTTGATGAGCTTAAACCTTACTGTTGCTACCTTGGTTATACGCTTTTGTGTTAGTTTGCTGTTAATCGCTAAGCTGTTCGCATCATCGAAGTAGAGAGTAACAAATGTCAAGTAGATTTAAAGAAGAATCTGTTAGCAGAAGATAAAAGTCCGTCATGGAAAAACCTATTTCTAGGTATATTTGCGAAGAGTGTGGAAAAGCATCTTCCCGAAGCTATCACAAGAGACGTCATGAGATATCGTGTAGGATATTTTTCAATGCAAACATTGTAGAAGAGAGTTCAAGAACGCATACAACGCTCAACGTCATGAAGCCGCGTGTAATGTAGCTTCATCGGGAACAAAATACAAAGAGCTCAACCATATTGAAGCGAACACTGATTTATGTTTATAAAGTACACCTCTGAGAGAGATTTTTAATTCTCCCTTGTTGTCCAGGCCTGCTACAAGTTCTGTTACTAAGCACAAACTTCAAGATAAAGAGAGGCAAGATCATGATTATGATAAGGATAATGATGTTGATCAAAACAGTAGTAAAGGGAAAGTAGAAGAAGAAGAAAATCTTAATGTTTCATTGCCATTACATCTTGATGATTTTACTTCATTTCCTAAGCCTACTACACGTTCTGTCGCAGTGCAAACATCTCAAGAAGAGATGCAAGGTAAAGAAGAAGGAAATTTCAACGCTTCATCGCTATCGAAACAAGTTAAGCTTGTACCTAGAAACGCCACTGCTGAAGCACGTACTACATCAAAACAAGTCCCTACACATCAACTGTCAGCATATAGACTCAAAGTTCACAACAAGCCTCTGTTACCCTATGTAGATATAAGATACTGTAAAGACCCCAACGTACTCGTAAAACGTTACAACTGCTAAGAGCCTTTCATGATGCTGGTTACACACAGTACAAATAAGATATTTTTAAAATAGAGCATGAATTACGTCGTGTGGGTATTATTAAGTAAGCGCTTACCCTCAAGTAAGTCATCCATCTGTAGTATATAGCCGATCGAGTAGCTATATTCGTATTGATTAGTTCCCAACATTCTCCCTTCCTTAGGGAGTTAAGTCCGCCTCTAGTTGTAGAGCCGGTCTCAAGCACGGATAAAGAGAGGAGAGGCACCCTAGCCCTTTAGCCCTTTTGCCTATTAGCACTTTAGCCCTTTGCCCTTTTTCCCCATTAGCGTTTTAGCCTATTAGCCTTCCAAGGAATGTGCGGTAATCTAATCTTAGAACAAAGGTATCCCCTGACATGTTCTAAACACATGTTGTATCGAGTGCAGTGTTCGATTTTAGTCTTGATCACTTATTTAGTGTTCTAAACACTTCAATCAATGTTCCGATCACATGATAAAGTTCACGGCATAGAGTGCAGTGTTCGATTCTAGCCTTGTTACGTTTCTTTTGTCATTTGCAAGTCTAAGCATGCTTAATGACGTCATCACTGCAGCACGTGCTTACACTAGCTATTCCGATGCAGGTTTCAACTTGTTCGATAGAACTATGCCTTGACATAAGAGGAGGCCTTAACAGCTTATGTATAGCCCCTATTGTCTAAAGATAGCTGATGTGAAGAAAAAGCACGTCGAATTTTTCAAATTGCCCGCCACCACATTTCAAAGGTATGAGGTTTAGTGCTGTAAAAATACCTGCACGATGCAAAGCTAGCTTTCTTCATCAGAGCAGCCACCATCTTGTGTGAGCACCTCTAGGCCGTATCATAAGGAGCTGTGTATAGTCATCGTCTTGTCGCTGCTACCTCGCGCAAGCACCCCTAGGGCGTTTCATAAGAGCAGCAGCCACCTTGTGCAAGCGCTCTTAAGCTGCCTCATAAGAAGCTAAGTATAGCCGCCATCTTGTAGAAATAGATAGCTGCCAATGCCAAAGGGCCTAAGTAGGAATCGAACCGTCGATCTCATCATTAGAATATGTTTTTCTTATGTTATCATGTTCCTGAAACTGCAAACCTAGGTATAAGGTGGAAAAATTTTGTCCGTTTTGCTCTACGATGCACCGTTTTCGAGATATTTAACATCTTGCATTTAAGACCCAAATTTAATGAATCGAACCTGCACGGCACGTTATACTCTCTACCATAGCTAGACTTGATCATGTTACGAAGACTTGCTTCATTACAAGCTGAAACAGAGCTAATGCCAAAGGGCCTAAGTTGGAACCGGACCGTTGATCTCATCATTAGACTATGTTTTTCTTATGCTATCATGTTCCTCATTCTGCGAACCGAGGTATTGGGCAGAAAAATTTTGTCCGTTTTGCTCTACGATGCACCGTTATCGAGATATTTAACATTTTGCATTTAAGCCCCAAGTTTAATTAATCGAACTAGCATGACACGTTAGCCTCTAAGCTAGCTTTCTTCACAAGAGCAGCAGCCATCTTGCGCAAGCACCCTTAAGGAGTCTCATAAGGAGTCGTGTATAGCCGCCATCTTGCGTCCGCCATCTTGCGTCCGCCATCTTGCGCAAGCATTCTTAGGGCATCTCTAGCCATCTTGTGCAAAAGACCCTTGAGCCGCCTCATAAGAGCAACCGCCATCTTGCGCAAGCATCGCTAGGGCGTCTCATAAGGAGCCTTGTATAACCGTCATCTTGCGCAAGCATCCCAAGGGTGTCTCTTAAGAACCTATGTATAGCGGCCATCTTACATAAGCACCTTTAAGAAGACATGTATAGCCACCATCTTGTGCAATTAGCGTCGAGGGATGGCTGATGTAGAATTTTTCTTTTTAAATTATCCGCCACCATATTTCAAAGGTATGTACCTAAAGAGTGTAGCACTGAGCTCTATAGATTAAATATGACGGATGACAGCTGACAAAGAGCGCGTGAGTTTGTTTACTAAACAAGAGCACGTGGAATTTTTCAATTTGCCGCCACCACATTTCAAAGGTATCTAGCTAAAGATGGCAGCACGGTGCTCTCTTGATTAAAGATGGCGGATGACAGCTAACAGAACTTTTCAAATTGCCCGCTACTACTTGTCATAAAGAGGGCAGCACGGTGCTCAGTGGATTAAAGATGGCGGATGACAGCTGACGAAATTGGCCGATGATAGCAGCACAGTGCTCTATTGATTAATGATGGCGGATGACAGCTGTCAAAAATGCACGTGGCTTTGTTTCCAAACAAGAGCACATAGAATTTTTCAAATTGCCGCCACCACATTTCAAAGGTATCTAGCTAAAGAGTGCAGCACTGAGGTTTGTGATGCAAGATGGCGGATGACAGCTATCAGAAAAAAGCACGTGAGTCTGTTTCCAAACAAGAGCACGCTGAATTTGCCACCGCCACAAAGAGGGCAGCACGGTGCTCTCTTGATTAAAGATGCCTGCTGTCACGTGGAATTGCCTGCCACCACATTTCAAAGGTATCTAGCTAAAGAGGACAGCACGGTGCTCTCTGGATTAAAGATGGCTGCTGTCAAAAAGCATTTTTCAAATTATCCGCCACCACATTTCAGCTAAAGAGGGCAGCACTGTGCTCTATAGATTAAATATGGCGGATGGCAGCTGTCAAATAAGCATGTGGCATTGTTTCCAAACAAGAGCACGTGGAATTTTTCAAATTGCCGCCACCACATTTCAACTAGAGAGTGCAGCACTGTGCTCTCTTGATTAAACATGGCGGATGGCAGCTGTCAAATAAGCATGTGGCATTGTTTCCAAACAAGAGCACGTGGAATTTTCGCAAATTGCCGCCACCACATTTCAACTAGAGAGGGGAGCACGGTGCTCTCTTGATTAAAGATGGCGGATGGTAGCTGTCAAAAAAGCACGTGGCTTTGTTTCCAAACAAGAGCATGTGAAATTTTTCAAATTGCCGCCACCACATAGAGTGTAGCCCTGTGCTCTCTTGATTAAAGATGGCTGCTGTCACGTGGAATTGTCTGTCACCAGAGTACAGCACGGTGCTCTGTCGATTAAAGATGGCTGCTATCAAAAAGCATTTTTCAAATTATCCGCCACCACATTTCAAAGGTAAGTAGCTAAAGAGGGCAGCACAGAGCTCTGTTGATAAAAGATGGCGGATGTCAGCTGTCAAAAAGCACGTGGATTTGTTTACCGATTCAAATCTCGCGCTAGTTAGGTTAAGTTGGTACCACTAAGGTTTAGGTCCGTCAAGATGGTAACGCTGAAGTTAGCGATGCGTTGTTGTCGATGATAGCTGTCAAAAAGCACGTGGTTGTCAAAAAAGCACGTGGCTTTGTTTACCGATTCAAATCTCGCGCTAGTTAGGTTAAGTTGGTACTACTGAGGTTTAGGCCCGTCAAGGTGGCAGTCTGAGGTTGGCGATGTGTTGTTGTCTGTCAAAGAGCACGTGGCTTTCTTTACCTATTCAAATCTCGCGCTAGTTAGTTTAAGTTGGTACCACTGAGGTTTAGGCCCGTCAAGATGGCAGCAGTGAGGTTAGCGATGCGTTGTTGTCGATGACAGCTGTCAAAAAGCACGTGGCTTTGTTTACCAATTCAAATTTCCCGCGGGAGGCGGAGGAGGCGTCTGGAAAGGCCCCTCGGGAGGCGGAGGCGGAGGAGGCCTCTGGGAGGGCCACCCGTGTGGCGGAGGCGGAGGGGGCCTCTGGGAGCCCGAAGGCGGAGGCGGCCGCTGAACTGTCCAATTATACTACTATGGGCCATCACGCCTGCTCGGATTTAGTTTCCCTGCTGAGAATTAGACGTAGGACATACATTGTGCTTGGCACCATTTAGACAGTTATAACATTTTAAGGAAGATTTAGACCAACTATACTTGGAGACGTGACCTAATTTCCCAAAATTTCAACATTTCGCTACATCAGTCTTCTTATCAACAGTTAAATTGGAATTTGGACGGCATTAATAGTGCGACGAGTAGGAGAGACGAAGTTCACCTTCCAGAAGAAGGGGATGAAGAAGTAATCGCACCAAAGGAGACAGCTTTTGACGATGCATGATAAGTGACGTCGGGGAATGAACAATCACAGGGCACGGGAGGCGGACGTCACAATTTATTCACATAAACGGTTGTCTCAAACTCGCGACTCAAACTGGTCATTTCCTTCACGCTCTCAACCCGTGATTGTTTTATGTAAAGTTTTTAATCGGCGGCCAGATTCTGATAAAACTGATCAAATACTTCTTATTCGGAGGCCTTGACACACAAACGGTTGAACAGCCTTAAAATTCCAGTGGCATAGTCGTCAATGGATTCTCCTACTGCTTGAGTACTTCTGAACATATCCTGTTTCAAGCAGCAGTCCATATCGGACAAACCAAGCCTCTGTTTTATTTGCGTAGCAAGATCTTCCCAGGATTGGATATTCGCTTTTGCTTACCTGAACCATTTCATCGCCGGCCCTTCCACCATTCCAGAGATGACCCTTACGAACAGATCAGGAGACAAGGAGCTACATTCGGCAATATCTTCAACCCGTTCTATTAGCTATTACCTTCACACACAAAATTCAGCTTCAATTTATGGACAATGTCAAAAATCGGGTTAATATTACGAATACGGTCACTAATTGGACTAGTAATTTGTGAATCAGAGTTCATGCGTTCTTCAACGAGGGCATTTTCACCACAGGCAATCGTATTCCTCGCTTCAGGATATCTAGCTCTCTCACTATCAGATACGGAACACGTGTTAATTTCATCTAATTCATGACCCATATCTTTTACATTGTTGGAGATATCTCTATTAAAAATTCACTCTCACTGCCCATATTCAAGCCATTATCTCTTTCCATAATTAGGACGGAATTTCAGGAGCAACAGACACGCAAAGGATAACGGATCTTAGTAAATAAGTAAGCATACCTAAAATTAGGTGACAACATCACACGTGGAGATTGGGGTTAATCGGAAGTGATTTAACATGCCCAGAATACATTTTCATCCCCAGCTCTAGCTCTTCCCAATTTTATTCGAAGGAGATTACCCAGTCTAACCGCGTGACTGCTACCATTTGAGCCACACCCCGCAAGTACAAAACCTGCTCAACGTGCCTAATACAACGTCATTAGCTAAAAACTGAGGCCGGGATCGAGACTGGGAAAGGCCAGAATTTATAAGCCTTGAGCTGGAAATGAACCTCTCGGCAGAAGAATACCAAGAGACTAGTATTCAAAACAAAATACCAAGAAATTCAACAAATAACAACAAAACATTTATTGAAATAATAAAATGAATAAATGGAGAAAATAAATGAATTCGAAAGTAGGGAGAGATAATCAATATGAAAATTATATTTACGTAATTCCCCTTTTACAGAGATGTATCAACAGTGTCACTGCGACGGTATACCACCATTCAGAATCGAATTATATTACAATCAGTTGAACCGCTTATTAGCGTGCGATTGCATTCAGATTATCCCCACATAAACACGACGCAATACACACAGTTCATTAAAAGGTGGTCTAATTTTCCAACAGTTATTAATTTCACCTACTCAACCTATCTCCACTCCCTTATATCACACCTCTCTTCTTTTATATCTCTAATTTTTACAACAATCCGTCATCCCCCAAGAAAGTATACTCCTACGCATCAAAGAGCTGACTGAAGGAAATAACTATTCGTAGAACCTCCACAGTAGATTTAAAAGGAGCACGAACACGACCAACAAAGAATAATGTTAAGGTCTCAGTTCGCTTCGAACAGTGGTAGTGCGCGGTTCTACTTTCCTACTTAGTTCGTGTGCGACAAGTGCACTATTCTATAGTGCAAGCATTACAGTATACTGTATGTATGGCTCGCTTCGACAGTGGGGGTGGCGGTACTAACCGTTCACCGGACATGGACATTTCTAGTGATATTGATCATGAAGAAACAGTGCGGTCAACCACTAATAGTGCCATCACACCTGCCCTCGGTGGTGAAAACTATTCATCCAATAAACAGTCTGATAAGACTGATACAATTAATCCGATTTACTACTATTCAGGTCACCGCGGGCCGTACGTAATCTATGTTGAGTCAGCTGATTAGAAAAACACTGGAAATATTCATCCCGTGGCGCTTGGTCGGCTCTTCTACGATAGTAAAATTGTCGGTATAAAATCTATCAAACCGAAAGGTGCAAAGCGTATTGAGATTCTATTTGACTCAGCTAACAATGCCAACAATTTTCTCAAACACCCCATTTTGAGCTATCATAAACTTAAAGCTTTCATTCCGGAATCCAACTTGTATCGCATTGGATTAATTCGGGGAGTTGATAAGAAATTAACTGAGGAGGACATTATCAAGTACATTGAATACCCCCTCCCTATAGTCAAAGCTCAACGTCTCAACCGACGTGTGACAGTTGATGGAGAAGCTAACTTTGTTCCTACGGGAACGATAAAATTAACCTTCAAATGCCAAGCTTTACCTGAATTTGTTACTATTTTTCACGTAATACTAGAGGTTCAGGCATTCATTTTTCGCCCTATTATCTGCGGGAAGTGTCAACGATATGGGCATACAGCCAAAAACTGCAGAACAAAATACTCAAGATGCGGTAATTGCTCTAGGAATCATGAAACTCAAACATGTTCTGATATATTACGTAAATGCCTACATTGTGGGCTAAATCAGTGTCGGATCCGAACGATGTGAAGTTCATCAGCAACAAATCGCAATGAAGCGCATGATGTGTGTGGACAATATTTCCTTCCAGGAAGCACAAGAAAAACTCCATCCGACAGGATTTTCCCCCTTTAGTGTTCCACATCTATTCCCGCAGCTTAGTACAAGCAATTCGACGCCTCCGCGTGAGACTCCTCGTAAACGGAAATTCACTGAAGTAATTCAAAGACAAATTCGACCAGACCCCCTGCCGAGCTTTGATAGAGCAGGCTATCACGCGATCTTACGCAATCCTACTTTGGATCATGCTCCACGGGCATCTATTTCACAGTCTCAACCGTCAAAGATGCAAGTGGAACAGTCAAATAGCACGGCTCCCCCTTCAGAAGGTCCTCAGACTTCATCTGATCGACCTATACTCCCGCGATTAACAAAGAACGTTCAAGCAGACATACTGCAAGACTTCAAGCGATTAGCAGACGTTCTGGGTGAACAGCTTCAATGGGCTCATTTATTAAATACACTCTTTAACAAGGTTAGTCAGTTTTTAGTAGAGGAGGATGCGCATACTGCAATGGAACTGTAGAAGTATTGTTCCAAAAAAGCATGAATTAATACTTCTCGTCCAAGAATATCAACCCCATATTATTATATTACAAGAGTCATGGTTAAAACCTGACTCCACCTTTTCTATCCAGGTTATAATGTTGAACGACTCGATGATTGTGGCTATGGTGGGGTACTCACTTTACCACATACTAACGTCTTGCTACCTTACACGATTGTTCCTTGGCTGTGAGAGTACAACTCTACTGCCCGCCCTCCATACAAGGCTATGCCTTTCAATGGCATCACTATTTTTCACAGTTTTCAGCCCAAGACAGTGTACTAATAGCAGGTGATCTCAATGGACATCACACTGACTGGGGATGTGCCGATATCACAACAAAAGGACGTCATATTCTTAATGCAGTCATAAATAACCATTTGTTTATTTTAAATGATGGCTCTCCTACGCGGCTATCTCCACCCGGACACCCTAACAGTGCAGTAGATCTATCAATTTGTTCCGAAAGTATCGTCCATAAATCAAAGTAGTGTACGCACAGAGACACTCATCTAAGTGATCACTTTCCTATAATTATTGACATTATAACACAGCTCCATTCGCAGAACATAGTTTTAAACCTTCAGCGTAGAACATGGAATCTGCACGATTTTGATTTTGGCCTCTTTCATGATTATATTTTAAATCGCATTAAATTTGCCTCACAAACAGCTTCTGCCTATACCTCCTTATATCAACTTATTCAAAACTACCTAGACATATATCAACCTTTTCATTATCGCAAATATAACAATACTACTAGACGAATTAATATTCAGTGGTGGAATAAGCAATGCGCTGCTATGGTGAAACGAAGACGCAGCCTGCTCAGAATTTTAAATCAAAATTTCACACCTGCTAATTATTTGCAATATAAAAAGTACACTGCCCATCTGAGAAAAGTATTCAACGAAAGACGAAGAGAATCTTGGAAATGTTTTATTAACTCCCTCCATAGAAACACCTGTTTGAAGGATATTTGGGCTGCTACAAAAAAATTAGCTCATGCGGGACGCAATAAAATCGACCAACCACACTTCGAAAGCATCTCCCAATTTTACGACACATTAACTCCGGATTTCGTTGTTCAAGAATTTCAGCAGTATACTACAATGCATCTTTCAGATAAATTTCTCACACTCTCCCAACCTATATTTCAGCAGTATACTACAATGCCTCTTTCAGATAAATTTCTCACACTCTCCCAACCTATATCTTATCCAGAATTTATTAACATACTCCAAAAGAAACCTACTTCTGCTCCTGGACCGGACTATATTACCTATGCTCTCCCATCTTCCTTATCATGCACATGCAATAATCGTAGCGTTTTACAATAAAATACTAAACTCAGATGCTCCTCCTTCTGCATGGAATACATTTACGCTCGTAAACATACCGAAACCGAAACTCTCGACTACCAATCTCATCGAATATAGAGGAATCGTTTTAGGATCATGTTTAAGGAAGGCCTTCCTCAGTATTCTTTTGGAAAGGCTTTTATGGTGTCTAGCTTATCACAATTTGCTACCGGTCTATCAATATGCCTTTATAAAAGGGAGAAGCACAGCGGATCCCATTAATATATTATTAACGGATTTGCAACTAGCAAAACAACGCAAACATGGGACAATTGCTGCTTTCCTCGATATCAAAGCTGCCTATGACAACGTGCCCATACACATTGTAACACTTAGAGCAATTAAAGGCATAATTACCCCAAGTGACAGCACCAAGGGTCTGACCGTGTACCAAAGGCACGGTTCAGATACGTGGAAACGTGCCAGACAAAGACAAATAAAAGGAAAAAAGACTCTTACTATTAGAAAATAAAACAGGGCCCCCAAAGGAGCGGATAAAATACACCTGGTCATATCAAATTATCACCCCTTTTAAAGGAAAACACCAACACCTTGGGGAACAAATATATTTAATCAGCATAATTAAGTAATAAACAAATAGGAAGGAATATCCTCGCTGGAAAAAATAAAATTAAAATTTAAAAATTTTAAACTCAAACCAAAACCCTACGGTCGACCGTTTATAAAGAAAATTATTTAGTTTTTAAAAGACTTAGTAAGATTATGTAGATTAATGAAACACCTCATCAACTCAAGTTTTCTTACAACCAAAAGTTTTCTTGGTACAGTACCAAAGTTTTTTAATATCCTTTCAACCGTGAGAAACAACCTTGACAGAAACAGTTTTTAATATTGATACTGAAAACCCCTTTTCAGGATGTGTCAAACGACCCCCTGCAAGGATGGGTAGGTATTACGTGCACTTTTCGCGAAATTAAAATAATAATAATAATAATAATAATAATAATAATAATAATAATAATAATAATAATAATAATAATAATAATAATAATAATAATAGGCACCGAAACACCGGGAGGAAAAATGAGCAGAAGGAAAAATTAAAATCTCAAAGAAAAATTAAATGGACCAAGGTAATCCGCGCACAAGGCAGAATTCATCACGGGCACATCAAATACAAATCATCAATCCCATCACAAGAACATCAACAACATTAGCATTGCCATGGCAACGACCAACAATGGGTCAAGGGAAGGAAGGGCCAATCACAGACCGCAAACAACAATAGGCGAAAACTAACAAAGGACAAAGAAAACAGACGCAGAAAATAACCCAAAAACCTCAAAAGGAAGAATAAAATTAATTTAAATTAAAATAAAAATTAAACAGAGAAGCAAGAGAGAAGAGGTACCGGGACAGACTGTACACGTAACACCCACATCCCTGAAGCGACTCGCTTGTTAAATTATTCCAGTTAAATAATAGCCTTTTAGCACAAAACGTTTAGGCCTAGAAAAGCCATTAATAAACACTAGGTTTCCCAATTACGACTTCGAAGAATCCAAAACGTTCTTTCACACAGTACGCAAGCCCCAATTTAACAGACATAATTACACATGCTATAAGTTCCAATTAACAAGCCGAAAATTTGAAATTCCACAAGGCAAGACTTAGTTTTTAGATGACGCCAGTTACATAGTGTCGCACACACTTTCTTCACATAGGAAAATTTTCAGGTCTTTCACCAAAAATCAGTAAAGGTTTAGTTGTAACAACACTTACAGTTTCATCCAGATGAAGTTGTGAGGACGGCTTCGGTAGTCTATGCTACTTACTTACTTAGAAGAAAAACATAACATGCAAATTCCAGACGAGGAATAATAAACCAAAACAACTTGCAGAATTCACCAGGGCAAAAGCCCTACGTATGTAACCTTAACCAGGCTCGAACATTTTCGGAGAAATCATCTCCTTAGGGAGAGAGAAGCCACACACGTCCATCTCTTCCTTTTCACCAAACAGCAATCGCGACTTCCCGAGATTCCGCAGTGCACGGCCCCAACGATCACATGTGCACAGAGAGTAAGCGCCTGAATGGTAACGTAGTTCGCGAGGTAGTACATACCTACGCCACTAGAGTGCAGGAGAATACAGTCAGGACGTGCATATGATCGGCTGGACAACAAATAACCTTCTCAGCGGCGAAGTTTCCAGCAATAAGTTTTGAAAAGAAGAAATAAAGAAGCGGCGAACCACTTCTAAGAACACAGTTTTTCCACAGCCATGGGGCTAGTTCGAAAATATTTCCCAAGAGGGAAAAATTGTTACGCAGGTAACAACATGTTACTGTCGAAACTTCATAACGTACACCTCCCTGCCAATTTTATTAAAATACTCCAATATCTTTTATATTTTCGGCGAATGGAAATCACATGCCAAACCTCTACGTCTAATGTACGATACGCGTCTAATGGGTTGCCTCAGGGCGACATTTTAAGTGGCCTATTATTTTCTCTATACTTAAAGGATTTAGAAGGTGTGCTTCGCGATGCAAGAATATTACTTTATGCGGATGATATAACCATTTATTCTTCTCATGAAAGTCTGGAAGTCTGCAGAACTCATATCACTCGAGCATTAACTGCTGCTAAAGCATGGTTAAACGAGCATGGTTTGGAACTTTCCTCTACTAAAAATGTGGCCATGATTTTCACGCATAAACGCAAGTATAACACAGACTCTTTCAGAATTGCAGATATTACAATTCCGATCGTCCGGGTGCACAAGTATCTTGGTATATTTTTAGATAATAAACTGTCCTGGAAACCCCATTTTGAATACCTTTCAACAAAGACTCAAAAATTTACTAATATTTCGAAATTAACAATTCCACGAAACTGGGGTGCTGATCCCGTAACGGCTTTATTACTTTATCGGCATACAATACGCTCGCACTTAGATTATGGATCCTTTTATTTTGATATCGCATCCTCCACTCTTATTCACAAGCTCAACGTAATTCAACATCGAGCACTCCGACTATGTATAGGCGCTTTACCCTCTACTTGTTGAAACATGTGACATGCCTCTCCACTATCGCCGTTTGTATTTAGCTTCTAAATTTTTATTGCCCCGAATGGCGCTAGCTAGACATCCTATTCTACCCGAACTACAATTAATGGAGAAATATCGTCAACGTTCTCAACAGCAATCACGAACTCCAGCTTTGTTAGACGCATTCAACTTGACGCGCCAATATCATAATGCTTCGCTTCCATACAATACAATGCCATACAATATTATGCACTACAAACCAAATATTGTAGTGTCTCAGCACATTTTCTTTAATAACAGCACAATGCAACTTTCTGAAAAACCTCAACTAACACTTAAAATGGCAATAAACGATCTAAATCCTACTCTCACAATATATACAGACGGATCCAAACAACATGTAGGCACGGGAGCCGCATATTACATTCCGCAGTTACACGTCCGCGAGCAATACACACTTCCAAACTATGCCTCAATTTTTACTGCTGAGGCTTTCGCTATACGACAAGCTTTGATATACATAAAAAAATAATCATATCTCCAAAGCGATCATTTTTACCGACTCCTTAAGTGTACTTCAAAGTCCTATAGAAATTGGTATTTCTGCAATATTCGACGCCTTTTATTTGAACTCGATGAAAATGGTGCTGATATAACTCTAACATGGATAAAAGGTCATTCGAACAACGCAGGTAATGATCAGGTTGAAAAAAATGGCACAACAAGCTGCATACGGAACCGGAATCAATGCTTCCTTAGCCCTTCCCTACACAGATTTCACGCCGATTATTAAACTTGCTGTTCAAAAAAAATGGCAGCACAACTGGACACAATCGGCGAAACTCAAAGGAAAATATTACTATCAGCTGCAACCAAGTATTGCTAGTCGCCCATGGTTTTCAATAACAAAATATTCACGCAGACATATTACAACACTTATCAGATTACGCTTTAATCACGCTCTGACTCCGACTTATAAATTCAAATTAAAGTTAGTGGATTCACCCATGTGCCCATGTAATAATAGTATGGCCGACATTAATCACATATTCTTTCAATGTTCCCATTTCGCCCTACATAGAAAACGTTTCTTCCACACTTTACGCTCGCAAAACGTACAAGTACCCACAACAGTCACTCGCCTCGCCTGTACCTTCACCTGTTCTTGCTATTCAAGAATTTTTGGATAATTGTAACATTAAACTCTAAGTTCTTTTGACTAGAGAGTCTTATGAGCTTCTTAACTCGCATCCTCCTCTACATAACTGTAACTCAATCTCTTTGCTGTAACGTATGAAGACGTCACGTTCTCGACCTGTAACCCTAGTGTTTATTGAGTGTTTCTACAAGTGTTGATCAACTCTATCAGTCTTAAGTAAAACTCAGTATATATTTCTATTGAAGATTTGTGATAAAATAAGTGTTGCGACTGGGTAATGGCTTTTTAGCAGCGCCCAAGAAAATCCCAAGAGGAAGAAGATGATGTTAAGGGCCAAAAGCATGCGCACAGCATACATACATACATTGTATTTACTTCTAAATTTACATTTACTACTTCTGTTCTAAATTTGGTAACTTACCCATCCACACGATGTATTGTAATTCATTACTATTGGTGGTTGGCTCATAAAAATCACTGTGTCGGAAAACATCACGACACGTTGAAACTTGTGCGTCAAAATTATCCACGGAATCCCTCTTGGAACATTTTCCGGTGCTGTTTCGTTTTGACTGTTCGAGTAACGCCATGCATCTTGCACTTACGGGATTAATGCGTGTGTTAGTGTGTTTAACCTGCAAAATTATTTTGGTCTCGTAGAACAATATTCTGTGCTCCCACATATTTCTGCTGTAGACATTTCTGCGCGATTTTCCATCCATGCAACTACATCTAATGAGCAAGAATATGTGTGAGAGTTATAATTGTTTACTGCACTTTGTACTGGTATGATAAGGTTGCTGTCAACTTGTGTGATGTGTGGTGGAGCGCTGACCACGTGGCATCACTTAACGTGTTTATCTACTGGCATATGGTGAAGCTCTGCTATTCTTCAACCAAGTAAGACTATTCCATGTTTACTGTACTTAAAATGTTGGACTGTCATCTTCTGTAATCAACATGTGAAGATTTGATTTGGACACTGAAATTGTACCATGTAATATTGTATCCAACGTCTCAACTTTTCGCCTCCCCGTGTTTTGGCTTTCGGAGGGGAGAATCTGTGACATGAATTAAAGCTAACCTCATTTATTTGACATAGGTATTTGTGTGTGGGGAATTCATCTACCATTGTTTGAATTGCCGTTAATTTATGTGACTGAACTATGTCTATTTCAATGTGTAATCTGCTATTGATACGTCAGTAGCTTCGATGTTTCTCATTCGCTCAGTAAGCTAGTTGATTTGCGCGCGCAGGCGCACTATTCCCTTGAACTAAGCGATGTGCTTCTTGCTCGCTGCAAACGAGTCATTTGGTAGCCAAGTGCCATCATGGACGCTATTACTAACCGTGTTCTGTGGAAGATGCGATTGAGAGTTGGTGGAATGGAGCGCGATACCCCTGGCTGATAGCCATGTAAACTAAGGCATTTGCCTCAGTTGCAGCATATTTAGTGTTTTAATATTTTTTATTTACTGTTCTTTAGTATATAAGTGACTGGAATATCTGAGTGAGCGTGCTTCATTGCAAAATGACCTAACAACGTAAGCTATCGGATTATATTAAACTGGACACCCAAGGATGTAAGTACAAGTATCCTTTTAATTGTTTCGAAACTGTTCTTGTTATTTGGAGAAGGATAGTCTGAGTAACACGCTATCATTGACATTCATATTGTGGGAAATTTCGGCAACGCTGTCAGAATTGTATCAAGCCAACCTCGCAACTGTAATTCGAAATTACGCCTACTTTTTCAAGGACCCGTCGGCGACGGTTTATTCGTTAATTAAAGTGGGACTTCTCTATCTTCAAGATTTTAAAATGTAACACGTTTGTAAAATTCAATATTCCAATTGTAATTGATAATGGTATAATTCTGGAACTCGGTATATGCGCGGATGAGAGGCTAATTTCTCCATTCATTTTTATTTCATTGAGATTGTCGTTGTGATACCTTTTCTGTTCCTTAAAGTTATTGAGATTATTATTATTATTAATTTTAGTTGGCGGATTTCTTTCTAAATTTCCTGGTTCAGGGTTGTGGCCTCAATAGCACTGTTATCAATGCATTGTATAATGCTGTGTGCTAGTATAATTTACGTTATGGGATCATTCTTTAACTCCTTACTGGGATCGTTTATTTCCTGTCTTATTCGCACATAACCGTATTCCAAGACCTCCTGAAAGTTAAATTCAGTAACCGGCATTTTAATCCACTATTAATAGTTTGTTGGAGGAAATGACTGTCACACATAAAATACTTACCGATGACAATATTTAACGCGGAAGGGAGAGTAGGTTCATCAAAAGGCCGGGAACAAGTACTCACCTAAAGTTTTAACCTGCCTTAACATGTCATGTGAAATGAGCCTCGCCATTAAAGTTAAAAGATATTAATCAACATATTCATACCTACAGATGCATTTCAATTTCTACTAAGTAACTGAAAAGAAATATCTTGTCAATTAAAATTAATATTGTGAAACAACTGAAACCAGAAGTTGAAATATTTCTTAGATCAAGATAAAAATTGAAGGTTGAGGTACCTCAAAACAACCTTAACTATATCCTTAATATATTATTATTATCACTATTATTATTGGAGTGTGTACAGTATCCGGAACCTCAGAATTAGAACAGGCCTTGGTTTACTAGGCAAAGAATATTGTTAAATAAAATTAATTTTGGTACTTGACATGCACAATCAACTGGCAATATTAAAAACTGACTAGCACAATTAATTCAATAAATAGATTCCACATTTAGCTAGCTAGCAGAATAAATGACAGCCATTAAACACAATTATTCCATCTATGAGTAATATTCAGAAACGGTTATCTATTTTTCAACAAGATAGGGCAGAGAAAAAGAAAATAATCATCAAAGAAACTCGTAACCGGGCAAACGCCCATGATAATAGGCAAGGCAATAAGCTTAAATAAATCTAGCCTTACGGCCATTGATAATTTTGAGGTTTCGTCTACATTAGGGAAGAATACCACGAAACGCAGTTGTGAACTTTTAGGTATAAACTCATCATGCGATGTTCACATAACACCTTTAATAATCTTAACCTCGAGTTAGAGCCATGATATAGCTTTTAAAACTTACTAGAAGGGATGTATATTGAATTAAGGTTATCATTTTAGCACATTTTAAGAATTCTAAACAGAATAATTGCGAATTACAGATGTAGCATATCTGCCGATCACACGGCCACTGGAATCAGTTCCACGCATAAATTTTAACTCATAGCATACAAAAAGGTTACATATTTACCTTGAGGTTCGGATCACAACACTACCTGATTAAAAATGGAAATTGAATGAAATAGTTTACCACATGGGCACGTGAAACGGATGAAAATGATTTGCCCTTCAAGAAAGGGAATATTCGTGGTAAATCAAACAATAACGGCTAGTGCTGACTTGAAGAAAACATCATGGAAACACGAAAAGCCACAAGGGTTTTCATTCAGGATCAAAAATCCTTCTTGCACACATTCTTATCTGTCGCACAACCCAATTTGCTTCCGATTCAAAAACCATCTTGCTCGACTACAGAGGAGTTCAGTTCAGCTGTCTTATTGTCGGAGTTCCGACTGGCAGCTGCGTGTAGCGCCACCAACTAGCTGAGTCTTTATTAACGAGGAACGCCAACAGGCTGCGCAGCGATGCACACTCGTTTCAATTCATAATTTGACACGAATCTCAATTTACCTGCGAAAGGAGCTTAAGTTCCTTAATAATGCCTCCATGACAAATTTAAAATTCTATACCTTATTATTGTAATATCGTGGTTGTAGAGAAATGAAATTTGTTTCTGCCATTCCTTAAAGATACCAACGTTTACGCTCCTCAGACTATTCATGTCCGTGTTATCCTTCTTTCTTCCATTATGAAGTGTCATTTATCTTATCTCCCTCTACGCTACATTTGTGTGGGCCTTGCCTTTTGTTTGATGATTTTATGTTAGCTTGGCTTGGGAAGCTGTAGGCTTCATCGTGTGTACGACTGTTCAGTTAACTGTGGAATGTTAATATCGTTTGCCTTCGTAATTTGTAACTAATTTGGGAAATATTTTTATGTGGAATTTTGCAGTTCTTTTGTCTCTTTATTTAATTATTTATGTATGGAAAATTTGGTTTGCGACCTTTGGTTTTAAAATTGTGCGTGTTACCGTGATTCTGGGATGATTGAAATGTTTATGATAAACTGGCCAGTGGTGTATTTAATTCTTGACATACGGATCCGTCTTAATATTTGTCATTTATTGATTCTGATGCGAGCTGCAACTACACTTATTTCTCTGTACTGTAAGAGTTAATTTAGTTTGTAATGTGAGTGGGTTTTCACATTTTTAATTTTTCTAAATAAGAAATTTGTCTCTTATTTGAATAAATTTAATAAGAAATATTTTCTTTTGGGGGTATAAGTTCTCCGACTTGCTTATTTCATTACATCATAAGGATTATTTTACATTATTATCTGAGTGTGCTATCATAATATTTATGTAAAACTGAGTATTTAATGCATAACTAAAAGAGTTGATTTTATCATTAAATTATTTGCTCTTAATTTTGTTCATTTTTCAATATATTGCAGAAAGTTTTCAATCGTATTTAAGTACCATTCATAATTTTTCTTTTCCAAATTTTTAAATACATTTTTATTATCTGAATTTTAATTTTGCTTTTATTTAGTAGTTAGCGATATTGACATGGCCACCCCTCAAGTAGTAAGCTAAGATCCTGTCCTATTATCCTTTAGGTCCTGGGTCCTCCACGTCGGAACGTTTAATGCTGCAGCCCCCAAAGGTAAGTATTTTGCGTCTTGTGCTCATTTTTTCATTTCATGTGTATTCATTGTTGGGCGTTGCAGAGAGTTTTGAAACAGAAGCAGCAATCCAGAAAGGATTGAGGGAAAGTTGTAGTTTGTCAACCTCCTTTTGAATGTTTACATAGAACAGGCAGTATAAGATATCAAAGAGGAATTTGAAAGGGATTCACAATG
Organism: Anabrus simplex; assembly: GCF_040414725.1. Taxonomy (NCBI): domain Eukaryota; kingdom Metazoa; phylum Arthropoda; class Insecta; order Orthoptera; family Tettigoniidae; genus Anabrus; species Anabrus simplex. The sequence continues at coordinate 83,548,671 of NC_090274.1, read as the reverse complement.
CAACATGTGGAAATCAAGACCTTGAGATTTGCCGATGATATTGTTATTCTATCTCAGACTGCACAAGATCTCAAGAAGCTGCTGACTGTTGTGGACGAAGTCTTGGGTAAGGAGTACAAGATGAATATAAATAAGTCCAAAACAAAAGTAATGGAATGCAGTCGAACGAAGGCAGGTGATGCAGGAAATATTAGATTAGGAAATGAAGTCTTAAAGGAAGTAGATGAATATTGTTACATGGGTAGTAAAATAACTAACGATGGCAGAAGTAAGGAGGACATCAAAGACAGACTAGCACAAGCAAGGCAGAGCTTTCTTAAGACAGGACATTTGCTTACTTCAAACATTGATGTAGGAATTAGAAAGATGTTTCTGAAGACCTTCATCTGGACCGTGGCATTGCATGGAAGTGAAAAATTGACAATAACTAGCTCAGACAGAAAGAGAATAGAAGCTCTTTCAAATGGGGTGTTACAGAAGAATGCTGAAGGTGAGATGGATGGATCGTATCACAAATAAAGAGATACTGAATCGAATTGGTGAGAGATTGATTTGGCTAAATTTGACGAGAACAAGGGACAGAATGACAGGATACATCTCAAGACTACCAGAACTTATTCAGTTGGTTATTGAAGAAAGTGTAGGCGGTAGGAACGTTAGAGGTAGACCAAAGAAAGAATATGACAAGCAGATAAGTGCAGATGTTGAATACAAAGAGCCGCATTTAACAACAACATTAAAATGGCACCCAGCATGAGGTGTTTGAGTATTTGATTCGATAATTTTAGTCATATGGCGATGTTTATTAATGACTTTGTTACTAACATATATTATAGTACACCAAATTTGCACTCTTCAAGATAGTTCCTACCACATCCATTACGACAATGTGGGCGCTATACATTAATCCCAAACATATGTGGTCAATTATCAGATTAGGTTGAAATATTTCCACATTGAACAAAATTATGTGGATGTGTCTAATAACCGCTGTCTTTTAACACGTTCCCTGCGGCAGTGAATTTCGATGAATTAATGTTACGTCGTATCGGCCCACCGGTGACCCGATGCTGCCTTTAGTTATTATCGGTTCGGGTCACCGGTGACCTGACGAATTTGACTTTGTTTACTCCCTAGTATTAAATCCTAAAGAATGCAAGTGCACTTGTTGTGTGCGTTATTGTTGAGGAGACATTCCAGTGTATTTATCTGTGCGACAGTGTTCCGATTCAACAATTGCGTGAAACAGAAATGACCCCGGAAATAATTGGGTCACCGGTGGGCCGATCAAAACTAGCAGTATGCCTCGATCCTTCACTTCAATTGGAACACTATGTTGCCATTAGTTAACAGAAATTCATAACTAGGACGTAGTTACTTACTTCGCAATTATGGGAAATTCGCACCGACGGATAAGAGTAACATGTTTCGGGGCACATGGTGACCCGAACCGCACGGAACGTAATATAGGCCCACCCCAGTGCTGTCCTAACCCTCTTTCTTTTCCGTGCCACCGGTGTGTCAGAATGTGAAAGCTCCATACCTAAAAAACGACTTGAAATTGCTTGTAAATATTATATACGGAAGATAGTAAATATGTCAATAACTATTCCAATAACCTCTATTGGCTTTCCTAAGAGCAATTTAGAAAGCAGATATCAGAAGGGTGGTACTCCTTAAACAACAATCTACTATCTGCGGGCAGCAACACTCTATTCTTCATTCACCGTAACCGCGCCAAGCGATTCCCGCGTAAAAATTTAGGTCAGACAACAATCGGGACTCAGGGTGACCCGAAGCGATATGAATGGAAGATGAAAAAAACTTCTTTCGGGTCACCGGTGGGTCGATCAAAACTAGCAGTATGCCTCGATCCTTTGCTTCAATTGGAACACTATGTTGCCATTAGTTAACGGAAATTCGTAACTAGGACGTAGTTACTTACTTCGCAATTCTGGGAAGTTCGCACCGACGGATAAGAGTAACATGTTTCCGGGCACATGGTGACCCGAACCGCACGGAACGTGTTAACACGCAACTAAGATTTATATAACCAAATGCATATTCAACTCGGACTTCTGGCCAAAGCTGTTACACACATCGATCTCAACAAAGAGGAAGAGATGCAATATATCTTGTGTTTTCGAAGAATGGAATAGGTAATAAAACTAATTATCGCGCTGATCAAATGAATGTAGACGCACCCCAGTATCCGTCAGCGTATGTTGTCGAAGAACTGCTTTTTTGAAAACTTCTTCGCAGAGTCATTACCAGAACGGGGACTCTCACTAGTATGGATAAGCAGGTGTTGCTGACTAGACGTCTTGTCTGAACGTTCACGATAAAAATTCTTAGAAAACTTATTACCACATTATTTACATTAATGTGGTCGCCGACCAGTATGTGTAAGATGGTGAAACTTAAGATGTGAATTCTGGGAAAACATCTGACCACATTGTTTGCAAAAAATGTGCACGCTCACGAGTATGTGCTTAATAAGACTTGACTTTAAAGTAAACTTAGAAGGACATTGATCACAGAAATATAGACGCTCACAAATATATATATAAGAAGGTGACGCTGTAGACTCGTCTTCTCAGAAAATGTCTTACCACATTGTCTACAAAAAAATAAGAAGGCTAATCAGTATGTGTAAGAAGGTGACGCCGAAGATGTGACTTCTCAGAAAACCTCTTACCACACTGTTTACAGGAAAATGGACGTTCACCAGTATGTGTAAAAAGGTGACGTTTGAGATTGGACTTGTTAGAAAACCTCTTACCACATTGTTTACAGGAATGTGGACGCTCCCCAGTATGTGTAAAAAGGTGCCTGTTGAGATAGGCCTTTTGAGAAAACCTCTTACTACATTGTTTACATGAATATGGACGCTCACCAGTATGTGTAAACTGGTGAACCCGGAGACTTGCCTTTTCAGAATAATTGCAACCACATTGATCGCAGGAATAAGGACGCTCAACAGAATGTGTTAAAAGGTGCCTTTTGAGATTGGTTTTGTGAGAAAATTTCGCACCACATTGTTTACAGGAATATGCACGCTCACCAGTATGTATCAGACGGTGACGCTCAAGATGCGACTTCTGGGAAAACTTCGCACCACATTGTTCACAAGAATACGGACGCTCACCAGTATGTGTATAATGGTGGCGATCAAGATGAGTCTTCTTGGAAAACTTCGCACCACATTGTTTACAGGAATATGAACGTACACTAGTATGTGTAGCAATGTGACGTCGAAGGTGCGATTTCCGAGAAAACTTAGAACCACATTCATTACAACATAGTTCCCATTTGTTATTGAGATGGATTGGACTTGGATTAGAGACACAGGACATGTGTAGGTTGCATCCATTACAAGTGGACAAAATGCACATTACCTTACTTCCTTCTTTCGTTATCTTGCATCTACTGTTGCATGTACCAACTGGACCTCCAGTAATTAATGGAACATTCCCAAATCTAGAACATGGAAAGAAAAGTTATTAAATTTTACAATTAAGTTGACAAAATAAAATACAATAATCAGAGGCAAACGCAATATATGTACCAAAATTGCTTCTAATCACATAACATAGCAGACCAAATCTCAATAATTTCAGATAAAGGCTCTAACATATAAGCCCATATAATTTCATGTGCCAAATAGAATATATGATACATCTGCACTTGTATATCTTAGGAACATCAGCTGAATGAGTAACAAGATGGGTTATGAATCTTAAAACAATAGACAGGAAGTCAGGCTTAATTTCAGGGTCAGCCGTTTATAAAGGGTTCAAAAACTAGCCCATTCAATATTCAAAACTTCTGTCAAACTCAACAGCTGGGTTGGTTATCACGCTAGAATCTTAGAGTACACAATGATGGGGCATATGTATACTTGATGAGTTAGAAGTCATAAGGGGTATATTTTCCATGTGTCCCGTTTTACTGTATTCACGCATGAAAATTACATTACCTTACCTTACATTACATTACATTACCTGGCATTACCTTGCAAACTTATTTTCAGCGTGTTCGAGCATTTTAACAGCATTATGCTTAAACTGAGGTACAGGTGACACTTCAGGACGAATAGGAAATTTGCCATTAAACCTGCCAGAATCATCCATTTCATCATTGTTCAAAAAATGTTCTTCACATACCCTTTCTTCAGAAGTAAGGAATGGTTTATGGCGTTCTTCAAGCTTCCAAAACCTTTGCAATTTTGTGTGAAGAGAATCGAGATTTATTAGCCTGGCACACCGAACTTTGGCGATATTCTTAACATAAACATCAGGGATGGTGCCTGAAAATCCCCAACCAAATTTGGTCATCTAACAAAGTGCGATAACCTTCCTTATGCAAGGTATTAGAAGACAAAATATCATAGTAGACTTCAACTCTTCGCAAGATATAAGAGGAAGAACGCTGCTTAAATATACTAACACTTAAAACGACATCACGAGCAATATACCAACTGGAACAATCAATTTGTTGTGCAGGAAGTTGGCTTGTGGTGTATTCACAACTGCACAGTTCAACTTCAATGTGTAATCTGACACATTAGAGAACGAAACAAGGTTGCATGTGTATCATGCAGGCGATACATCAGTATTGCCTATACCAAATACAGGTAGCTAACAAACCTCAGTACAAATGCCAAACTTCGTGACAAGACTTCAAGACACTAAGGATAAATGACTCCCCCAGTCCAATAAAATCTTCAACTAGTACAATCTCTCCTGAACAGTTCTTCACTGCTACACACGTTGTGGTTAACTGAATATTTGTGGGCTGGCAAAATTGCAGAACTTCTAACAGGTATATCATTGTTGGGAATTGTTTGGTCTTTACAAACCAATAAGGTGTGGGGTCCATTGTACCGGGGACACTTGTGTCACTTACACTGTTTAAATACATGAGAAGCAAAAAATATAGATACCAACGGTTACTTTCCCTCACAAACTTGCAGTGATAATTAATGTTTGTTCGAACTTTCTACAATCAGAATTGCTATGATTATCAAGTTTTCAACATTCACCGTTAAAGGAAATGCTCTTGTTGGTATTGTGTAATAAAATCTAAAACAAACGACAATGACAAAAGGGCCATGAATGAAAGAAAATTAGTGGATCCAATTCACAATGCCTTATTTTCGGAGATAATGCTTGTTGTCCAGAAGGGTCCAAAATCCATGCACAGAACCTTGCAACAGTATTAATTACTGGTAAAGTGGAACCATGGCCTTCCTCCTATAGTGGTACAAATCACACATGTCGTACTCATGGCGTTCCTCTCATGGTGGTACTAATCACAGGTAATATAGACACAGGGCATGCCATACATAATGGCACCCCTCAAATGTAACACAGACCGGTGGTGTTCCTCACACAGTGGGACTAAACACGGTCACCGACTAGATCAATGATGATGATGATCATAATTCTTGTTCAAAGGGGCTTACCCGCTAGGTAACCAGACCCTATTGGTATGAGGTGCAACAAAATGGAACAATAATTAAAACATAAACATGCATTCATGGACAAGATTCTGAAGTAAATGTTGGTGAAAAATTAGCATGAATTCAAAATAATCAGTGGATCCAAATGACAATGCTTTCATGACTTCACTATGCACGGTAGGATTAAAGAGATCTTTATTATAAAACATACAACATAGCTTGGAGTCCCAGCGCTCAATGCTGCATCAGCCTGTTTGCATCCCGGAGTCAGCGTGCTTTCCTCCTCCAAAGAACGAGTTTGCGACACCTTTTTAGGTCCTATAGCCTAGAACATCCACCCGATGGATGATAAGTTCGAATCCGCAGTTAAGAAGATAGTTTTAAAGTGGTTTCACATTTTCATACCTAGCTGGTCAACATGTCACTGTACTGTGAAACTTCTTCTCCTCAAAGACGTAGTAGCGCTTAACCTCTGTCTTATGGACAGAGTACTGTATGACTTCTTCGTACCTAGTACTCATTTCTGTTACAAAATTGAGAAAACCTCAGATTTATCTCTCAGACCTCTTAACATACAACCAAACGTACACCTTTATGGAACAGACCTAAATGAATTGCTGTTAAAATTTATACTTCATCAATTCACATTAAAATAAATGCCTTCCTCACCACCACCATTAAGGAACAAACGCTGAATCTCCGTGTTCTGAGATAGAGATTTGAACCCCAAAAACTACAACAAAAACTCCACTCATATTCACTTTAAGACGTGTATTGATATAATCGTTTTACAGAGAATCGGTTCATCACGGGATTCGACTACTGAGTTGAATGACAATTATAATTAAACTTATGTCTTAATGGTCCACCTTTTCAATCCTATATTATGCAATGTGTATAGACTATATAGTATTGGGAAGGTGGACCACTAAACATAAGTTTAAATATTACTGTGATCACAATTCAATACGGATCAAAAACAAGTAATTTATATCCTATGATATTGAGTAGTATGGCAAAGCAACTATAAGCTGCGACATAACAACTTCAACAGAAACCAACAGAGAGCACCATCAGTTAGAAATATACCACCTGCGGGAAAAGCTTCTTCTATGGTGCCCGGAAATTCTACACCATAACCACCACCATGATGACAACAAATTGCAATGGAGAAGAATGCAGGGAAGCAGGCTAGGAGCCTAGAAGACAGTGATTCTCCAATCCCAAATAATTGCATGTAGCTTGCTATTCCTCCAGAGGAATAATTTCCATTTGTATTGTTGGGCAGAACACACACACCACTCTCAATCAGGCGGCATATCACATCTCAACATCAGAGTGATATTCCTTTTGCTAGTTGCTTTAAGTTGCACCGACACAGACAGGTCTGATGGCAACGATGGGACAGGAAAGGGCTAGGAGTGGGGAGGAAGCGGCCGCGGCCTTAATTAAGGTACAGCCCCCGGATTTTACTGGTGTGAAAATGGGAAACGACGGAAAACCATTTTCAGGGCTGTCGACAGTGGGGTTCGAAATATGCACAGCCCCTACCTGTATTGATGTTGAGAATGCCTTTCAAAGGAATGATATATAAATTCCATCATCTTCCAGTTCCAAAGACAATCACCAATTCCCTAGCGAAAATCAATATCCAAAACACATTTACCTACAACTCTCCAATTAAAGCATGAGTACCACAAGGTTCCCACTGTCACCACATTTGTGTGTCCTGTTTTGTAACAATATTACCCAACCTATACCCCCACTTTCATTGTGTCAGTTTGCTGAACACACAGCACTACTGGCTGTGGAATCCAATAACTGATCCTTGCAATCCCGTCATCAAACGAATTTAACTGAACTCGAACAATGGCTCAATCTCTGACAAATCAAGATTAATGTCAGCAAAAAATGTACTTTTTTTCCTAATCGTAAATGCAGATGCTCTCCCACTAACAAACCCTTTCTAACCTTACATAATCAACCCCTTGCTGTAATGACCACACTTACCTACTTAGGCATAACGTTTCAAAATAATTTTCAATGGGATGTACATTTGGACCAAATTTATAAAGAGGCATCCCACAGGATACAGATCCTCCCCTGGCTGTAAGGTCAAACCTGAGGATTAAAAGGCATACAAATCACACCTAGTACCAAGCACCACTTCCCGCTTCCAAGTCAGACGATAGATACATTTAAACTCAAAAGGGAATTATGGACATATACAGATCGCACATTCTTGGGGGAAGTTCTCATTGTTATTTTTTTCCTCAGAAATTATGACAACTTGGCTTATTCACATGAAGAAGAATTCCTTAATAATTTTATGTCATCGATTGTATACTGAAACTTAAAATATATATAAATGTATCTAAGTAAATGTATAAAATATATTTAACATTGATTCACTTCGAGAAAAACAATGTTTTCTTTTCTGTTATTATATTTGTAATGATTCAATACTTTGACAAGAAAACTATTTTTATTTCCTACAACGTGTTTTACAAAAGCAGAAGAAAAGTCTTTAATTTAATTCCATAAAACAGGTGAAATTAGCACACAACCATAACTAAAACAAATATCTGTAAATGTAATTGGCCAAAGAGTCCATTTGTTAGACTGATGGCTCGCTCCTGAAGTGGGGAGAAGGAAATAACTATTAAACTAAGAAGATTGGTTCATCTTTCTTTGCCTCTCTCTGCCTTTAGGAAAATATTTACCATGAAACAAGCCGGGTTATATTTGCATGGATTGAGGAATAACCTTCCTCTGGTGGTACAGCAAGACTTCCATAAGATGTCATCTAGTGCAATTTTTTGGTGCAAACACTGTAAATAATAATATTCTTAATGAAAATGGAAATACACTTGATCTTATAATTACGAATATTAACACATTAACAGTATACAGATATGAGTGCCCCTTATTTAAGGAGGATAGTTATCATCCTGCAATTGTAGTCACACTAATATTAAACAGATAGTGTAAACACATTTCACAACAATCTAAACAATCTAAGCAGTTATTTGACGTTAGAGGGGTTAAATACTTTCAAATGTATAAATGTTTGACAAATTGGATTGGTCTAAGATTATAGAATTTGCAAACGCTTACCAGGCTGTTGAGTGTTTATTTTTAATTTTTTGCTCAGGTGCACTCGGTATTTTGTGAAATGGTACCAATGAAGAATTATCACACAAAGATAAAATATCCTCCATAGATTTTTAATTAGAAATTCAAGAGACATCACTAACACATATGTACTCACCGTATTGTTCAATAGTATTGTCTGATCAAAACTTGCGTATTCATGTATAATTTGGTCTCCATGATATATTATCAAAATCAAGTTGAAAGAGTGCAGAAACGCTTTTAAAGATATCTTTATTCTAAAAACATACGAAATTCCGTTTTAGAAATTATGTTTCAAAATAATTTTTGTTGAATGAATTTAAATACATATCACTAGCCAGTGGGTGTGTAACAGCTCATGAAGTATATCTCTCTAAGATTGTTAATGCATTAATTGACGACAATAGTTTGCTTTACGAGTTGTGTTTTAACGTTAGAAAAAATTATTTAAGATTTTGGCAATTGTTCATAACTCCAGTCTCCGAAACTGTATTTTGTAAGAACTCTCCACTTATCAATATGTGTGAAACACAATAACATAATTAATACATATCATATAGATCTTGACTTTGTGTATGAATGCGACACATATGTAAATATATTAAAAGAATTGTACTCATCAAAGTGATTTGTTAATATGTATAATATTTACATTATTTGGTTATAGTTTATTTTTTAAATGTAGTAACAGACTTCTGTATATGTGATGCTGTTTCATCCATTTCATCATCTCATTTACATAGCATTTTCATATTTTCTTCTTTTTGGTATTTCTGTGTGATTTGTGTCAAATAATTGGTAGAGGCTACCTATAATCGGAGTGTGTCTGTGTTGGTGGCACATTTAATAAATAAATATAATGCTACTTTTTTAAAGTTCACTTCTGACTATCATTCTTAGATCAGCCTTTTACGCTGATGGCAGTAGAGTGCTCACCTCCTATTTTAGTCTACACAGACGTGAAATGCTGCAATGTTTCACCATCACCTCTGTCCAGTGATCCATAGATCAGCCCTTTAGGCTGATGACAGTGGAGCGCTCACCACCTATTTTAGTCTACACAGACGTGACATGCTGCAATGTTTCACCATCACCTCTATCCAGTGATCATTAGATCAGCTCTTTAGGCTCATGACAGTGGAGCGCTAGCTTCCAAAGTTAGTCTACACAGACTTGATAGGTATCTTTCAACATATATTTAAATTCTGCAGCCAAAACTTTAATCTCTAAGTGATGTAAACATTATGGTATGCAATTAAAAGTCTCTAAATTTCAAATCTGTGAGCTCAAAAATTAAAAATCAACAAGTGAGTGACTCCGTGGTCGCTCAGATCTGAAATTGACGTTCATTACGTCCATATAAGCAATCCAAATATGTTAGGCCTTACACCATCTCCGTATTCCCATTAGCAAAATGTGTAGCTACCATCTTGTTGGAAGTCCAGCACCGAGTCTCGAAGATCACCCTCGAATCTTTCCCCTCTATGAGTCAAGCATATGTATTAAGCCTTACAGCCTAGTCTCATTAGTATAATGTGTCGCCAAAATTTTGTTCCAAGGTCCGCTCCAAGGGAGCTAATGCTTCTGCACATTGCCTATGTAGTGGCCTCCACGGTATGCGCTAGCCTTGCATTTTGGTAGGTGTGTTAAGTACCAACTGATGTGCCCAACTTAGCAAACAAGAGCAAAATGCAGGCAACCAAGAATGAGTTAGCTGGAAAATTTATAATATCCAATAACGGACCATTATATTGGTATTATAAATTTACTCGTTCAGGACAAATATTTCATGTTCCCTATGGGAATCAACATCAATATCATCTGATGGACAGGTAGGCATCAATTTTTGGAAGTGAGACATAGTCTCTCCTTGTGCATTGGCACTGCTGGTGGCTTCGAGTAGCCTATGCAGTGGCCTCCATGGTATCCACTAGCCTTGCATCTTGGTAGGTGTGTTATGTGCCAACTGATGTGCCCAACTTAGCACATAAGAGCGAAACGCAGGCAACCAAGAATGAGTTAGCTGCAAAATTTATAATGTCCAATAACGGACCATTATATTGGTGCCAACTAGGCGGCCTGCTGATCACAGGCTGACTTACTTTAATTTTGTGTAATTTTCTCAAGAGCCACAATCAAACCAACAAGTTCGGACCATGAATGAAGTACAGGAGACAGAATTCGAGAATGATATGGATGGACCTGTGCTGCATTGAACCCAAGATATTGGGATACTGAGGACTTAACTCCACCTCTTGTCTGCAGAGGGAGCTACTCAACATATAAATAGCAAATTCCATATTGTTGAGGTTTAGGGGTGTAAAATCTAATTAATCTAACCGGTACTTACTTGTCTTCTTCTTTGAAACAAGTGACCAACTGATCCACTGTGTGTTCATCCACACTTAATTCATTCTTAATATCGCTGGAAGGCTGTAAAGAACAAATATGCAAAACAAAGTAAGAAATGTAGAGTAAACAGATAACTAGAGTAAATGATTATAAAAAGACATGGCATAGCTGACAAAATAAACTGCATAATTGCACAATAAAATATCAATTTATTCTCCCAATGTAAAAAGGAAACAAGCAAACAAGTGTCAAGTCAAATTTATATTAAGAACAAGAATAAGAGAAGGAACTCGTAAAAGATAAAGAGGACAGCACTGGAAGAGAGAGCAAAAGAAGAAGAAAAACTTGAAGGACAACAATAATCTCTGCACATTTCTTCTTCTCTTCCTACAACTTAATGTCATCGTGTTCATCGTATTATGTGTTCTTAAATGACTGGTCACTTGTTTCTTTCTTGTGTTCCCGCAGATGACTCTGATTGTCAGAAAGACATACATTGGATCTTAACATGAGAAAGGTCAAAGTCTTGCCTACCATGTTCAATTTCGTACAACAAATAGTTAGTTGTTGGACTTTTCATTGACTCTAGACAATCTGAAGGCTTTATTAATATAGACTTACAACATTTACATTCAGATTTTAAAGGACAATGATGGCCGTGTCTCTACGGAGAGCAAGTACACCTCATTCCCGGAAGCCACAGAATTGATTCTCGGACAAGTTAGAGATTATTATCACACTCTGACGGCTAGTTGCTGGTCCAGTCAGGCTGTGTGAGAACAAAGAAGTTGTTAATTGATAGAGAGGTAGAGTCCTTAGTCTAAGAAGCCATGAATAATCGCCAAGAAAATTTGTTTTGTTCACCACACACTGACTTATAAACTGCCGAACATCAGGCTGAGCAGGGGCCAGTTGACAGGGTAATGCCCATCAGAGTTGTAGAGCCAGAGGTTTTGGTCTTAAAAGGACTATGTTCAGGGAGTTTTAAACTACCTAGTATGTTTTCTAGATATGACTCGAAATGCCTAACACTTTTAAATATCATTCAACTGAAGTAGCCTACGCTTAACTTTGTATGCAATGTTAGATTAATGTTATCTCTCGGGGTTTTTGAAAAAGAGAAACCTTACACTTTGCTTCCTCACAAGTGAATCTTCCACTGTTCTAACAAAGGTGAAAGGATTCGATTTAGTTAAATGTCACTGATTATTTCATCAATAGAGCAATATTCTAATGAATTCATCAATCTAAACCTAACTAATAACAGTTGAAGGATCATAAATAATGTCGTGGATTTTGAAACTAACAACCAGCAAAAGAGAAGAAACTCCCATTGTCCTGTGTAGCAAATGCTGCAAAAAAGTCAAAGACCCAAAGCACATGGGTAACACTTGCCTGGAAAACCTCAAGGCTCAATTCATCTCAGATGAGTCTCTTCAGGAACGGCTGCATCTACGGATATGCCACGAAGCACATGTATGTAGAATTATATTGACTTGAATGTAAAGTTTTATATCGGAAAGGCAAACCCGTTTGTTCACAACAACAAAGCTTTAAACAACAATCTATATTAACTTCATGAGAAGAAACATGCTTGAAACAGGCGTTTCTCCAGATATATCCATAAAATATTTTCAACGGACTGGTCATATGAAGATTAAGTGGATGAAAACAGAAACGATGTTTAATTAGCTCTAGTAAATGAAGGCAAACTGACGTACTGGAGACAAGATGGTTCGAACTTTAAGAGGGACGATACTGCTGATGTGACGCTATGCAATGGAATCTAATAATGTCACTGACAGCACACGTTAGTTTTATACCTACCTTACCTTAGAGCATACCTTCTCACATCACACGCACGCAAACTGGCATAATGAACACAGTCTCGGGTTAGCTGGAAATTTAGGTCAGTGTTGTCGCGATGTTTTGGTATCGTACAGCACGAGAGTGTCTTCAAGATCTTCAAGAAGCTTGCAGCGAAGCTGCATTGCCTTACAGGACAGTGGCACAGTGGGTAAAAGCCTTTAACGAAGGACGCCAATAAGTGGCAGACGTGTGTCAGCCAGGTTATCCTAGTGTCAGTGAAGGGGAAGTGCATGTTCTTCCCGTGTTAATGGACACTGCTCGATGTCATATGGCATGTGAGCTGGCCCAAGACACCGGGTCAACTTGGTGCTTCAGGTGAGTTTCTATTTACAAAAGGAATTCCTCGTTGTCTCAGCTTAAGTCACGCTAATACGCAATTGATTTCCCTCCTTTAGGTCCGCCTTGGTTCGAAATCTTTCTAGACCCTCCAAAAATCCTTCTGAACATACTGTGTTTTCAAAAAATCTCGGCCGTCAATCTACAATTCTCAAATTTATGGATCTTTATGGCTACAGCTTTCAAAATATAAGATCAATATTACGTGAAAAATATACTAATGTAATTTAATTTACAGTATTCACACAAGATATTAGTCTCTATACTCTAGATACTATCAAGACAAACTCGAACATTCTACACAGGTCATTAACATATATACTACGTTTTTTTCTTAAGAATGAAGCCATGTTTTCCAGAGTTGACTAAGTTCAATGTAACAAAGGCTTTTCAGTCCGTCAAACACACAGCAAATGCAATGTAAATTATAACACTATAAACATACCTGTAAAATACACACTAACATACAAAGAATGAGATGCTTCGTTCTACAAGAACATCCTCGGATTCTATTAAATCACTTAAAAACAAACTTATATATGTACAGTATTGTTTACGTAGCGTAAACTTGTCAATGATAGAGAGTTTAGTGATAACATGAAACAGTAATGACAAAAATAAAATATATACAATTACTAATATAATGTAAACTTACGTACTTATCTAGACTGCCGATGTTAAGTCCGTTGTCACCAAACACTATCTCAGGACTGTGGTCGTGGAAAGTTTTGGTGAAGCACGCTGTGCGTGGAGAGGCGAGGGCAAGAAAGGGAGGGGCCTTGGAGAGCGAAGTGGATCTCTCCTATTGGATGATTAAATCGAGTACACTATACAGTAGAGAGGGGAGGGAGAAGTAGGGCGGAGCGGCTGGAGCGCTGTGGAACCTTCCATCAACATTGAAGAGGGGAGAGATGTTATTGACCTATTTCATGTTAAATGTACCTTTATGTAATATGGATGAATGCAATTTAATAATTATTTTTTAAAGTAAGGAAAGGTATTATTATTATTATTATTATTATTATTATTATTATTATTATTATTATTATTATTATTATTATTATTGATAAAAGCAATTTAATGAGTAGGTTTTGTCAGATATTATGTGAGTAGAGCGAATAGGGGGTAATTATTTGAATGTGTATGCTCATTCAGGTTATTTGCATTACCATTTTTTGCGACGTAAACTTCTATTGCTTCTTTTATATTCAAATATTTTCTTTTATTTTCGAAGTGTAAAATTTTTAGATTAGTGATGACGTTTGTGAAATGGTGTGAACAGTCGTATAAGTGCTCCCCGAAGGCTGAATGCCGATTATCGCGTTGTTGTGTTCTTTGTATCTTGAATGGAAATTAAATTTTGTTTGACGCCACATATATATGTATTTTACAGGTATGTTTATAGTGTTATAATTTACATTGTATTTGCTGTGTGTTTGACAGACTGAAAAGCCTTTGTTACATATATACTACAAGGAGCTGTTTTATCAAAAACTTGGTGCTGTAAACTGATTTTCCCTCACGTATAATGACTTTTAATATTTTATCAGCCAATTTTACTGTGTTAAATATAATTAAGAACGTTAATAATCTGATAAGGCCAATTGAATGCCTTTAATGTCCAATTAAGATATATTTTATGAAGAGTATTTACAAAAACTCAATGCTGTACTCAACCTTTATAACATCCACAAGCAATTTGACAACGTCATTTACTATTTGTATATTTGTATAACCCGTTAAGGAGAGAACCTCCCTTGGACTATGTGTAAGTAGGGTAGCATCCTGCTTCATGAATCTGCCGAGCTCAGACATTTTAAGCAAGCCTCGGACCTATGGGAGTAACGGAGTCCCACTCCCATTTGACAGGCGAGGGACTCCTTGGAAACAACTTGGCGAACGAAATGGAATTCGATGGAGAGCCATCAATATTAATGGGGCTTATGGAAGAAAGAAAGTAGAACTGGCTGAGTCAGCAAACAGGATGCATCTGGATGTGCTAGGAGTAAGTGATATTCGGGTAAGGGGAGATAACGAGGAAGATATAGGAGATTATAAAGTGTACTTGACGGGTGTTAGAAACGGAAGGGCAGAGTCTGGGGTAGGGCTCTATATCAGGAATACCATTGCACGGAACATAGTTTCTGTTAGGCACGTAAGTGAACGAATGATGTGGGTAGATTTGTCAGTTGGAGGAATTAGGACTAGAATTGTGTCCGTGTATTCACCATGTGAGGGTGCGAATGAGGATGAAGTTGACAAGTTTTATGAAGCATTGAGTGGCATTGTGGTCAGGGTCAACAGCAAGGATAGAATAGTGCTAATGGGCGATTTCAGTGCGAGAGTTGGGAATAGAACTGAAGGATACGAAAGGGTGATTGGTAAATGTGGGGAAGATATGGAAGCTCATGGGAATGGGAAGCGTTTGCTGGACTTCTGTGCTAGTATGGGTTTAGCTGTTACGAATACATTCTTCAAGCAAAAGGCTATTCACCGCTACACATGGGAGGCTAGGGGTACCAGATCCATAATAGACTATATCTTAACAGACTTCGAATTCAGGAAATCTGTTAGGAATGTACGAGTTTTCCGCGGATTTTTCGATGATACAGACCACTATCTGATCTGTAGTGAACTAAGTATATCTAGGCCTAGGGTAGAGAAAGTGAAATCTGTCTGCAAACGAATAAGGGTAGAAAATCTCCAGGACGAGGAAATTAGACGGAAGTACATGGATATGATTAGTGAGAAGTTTCGAACAGTAGACAATAAGCAGGTTCAGGATATAGAAAGTGAATGGATGGCATACAGGGATGCTGTAGTAGAAACAGCAAGGGAATGCCTGGGAACAACTATGTGTAAAGATGGGAAAAGGCGAATATCTTGGTGGAATGATGAAGTGAGAGCAGCTTGTAAACGTAAAAAGAAGGCTTAGCAAAAATGGCTCCAAACAAGTGCCGAAGCAGACAGGGAGTTGTACGTAGATGCAAGAAACAGAGCGAAACAAATAGTTGTTGAATCCAAAAAGAAGTCCTGGGAAGATTTTGGTAACAACTTGGAAAGGCTAGGTCAAGCAGCAGGGAAACCTTTCTGGACAGTAATAAAGAATCTTAGGATGGGAGGGAAAACGGATATTAACAGTGTTTTGAGTAATTCAGGTGAACTCATAATAGATCCCAGGGAATCACTGGAGAGGTGGAGAGAATATTTTGAACATCTTCTCAATGTAAAAGGAAATAATCCTGGTGGTGTTGTGAACAGCCAAACAAATGGGGAGGAGGAAAATGATGTTGATGAAATTATGCTTGAGGAAGTGGAAAGGATGGTAAATAAACTCCGTTGTCATAAGGCAGCAGGAATAGATGAAATTAGACCTGAAATGGTGAAATATAGTGGGAAGACAGGGATGAAATGGCTTCATAGAATAGTAAAATTAGTATGGAGTGTTGGTAAGGTACCTTCAGATTCAACAAAATCAGTAATTGTACCTATCTATAAGCAAGGGAACAGGAAGGACTGCAACAACTATCGAGGTATCTCATTGATTAGTATACAAGGCAAAGTATTCACTGGCATCTTGGAAGGGAGGGTGTGATCAGTCGTTGAGAGGAAGCTGGATGAAAACCAGTGTGGTTTCAGACCACAGAGAGGCTGTCAGGATCAGATTTTCAGTATGCGCCAGGTAATTGAAAAATGCTACGAGATGAATAGGCAGTTATGTTTATGTTTTGTAGATCTAGAGAAAGCTTATGACAGGGTACCGAGGGAAAAGATGTTCGCCATACTGGGGGACTATGGAATTCAAGGCAGATTATTAAAAGCAATCGAAGGCATTTATGTTGACAATTGGGCTTCAGTGAGACTTGATGGTAGAATGAGTTCCTGGTTCAGGGTACTTACAGGGGTTAGGCAAGGCTGTAATCTTTCACCGTTGCTGTTCGTAGTTTACATGGATCAGCTGCTGAAAGGTATAAAATGGCAGGGAGGGATTCAATTAGGTGGAAATATAGTAAGCAGTCTGGCCTATGCTGAAGATTTGGTCCTAATGGCAGATTGTGCCGAAAGCCTAGTCTAATATCTGGGAACTAGAAAATAGGTGCAATGAGTATTGTATGAAAATTAGCCTATCGAAGACTAAATTGATGTCAGTAGGTAACAAATTCAACAGAATCGAATGTCAGATTGGTGATACAAAGCTAGAACAGGTCGATAATTTCAAGTATTTAGGTTGTGTGTTTTCCCAGGATGGTAATATAGTAAGTGAGATTGAATCAAGGTGTCATAAAGCTAATGCAGTGAGCTCGCAGCTACGATGAACAGTATTCTGTAAGAAGGAAGTGAGCTCCCAGACGAAACTATCCTTACATCGGTCTGTTTTCAGACCAACTTTGCTTTACGGGGGCGAAAGCTGGGTGGACTCAGGATATCTTATTCATAAGTTAGAAGTAACAGACATGAAGTAAAAGGAATGGTTGCTGGTAAAAACAGGTGAGAACAATGGCAGGAGGGTACTCGGAATGAGGAAATAAAGGCTAACTTAGGAATGAACTCGATGGATGAAGCTGTACGCATAAACCGGCTTCGGTGGTGGGGTCATGTGAGGCGGATGAAGGAGGATAGGTTACCAACGAGAATAATGGACTCTGCTATGGAAGGTAAGAGAAGTAGAGGTAGACCAAGACGACGATGGTTAGACTCGGTTTCTAACGATTAAAAGATAAGAGGTATATAACTAAATGAGGCCACAACACTAGTTGCAAATCGAGGATTGTGGCGACGTTTAGTAAATTCACAAAGGCTTGCAGACTGAACGCTAAAAGGCATAACAGTCTATAATGATAATGTATGTATATATGTATGTATGTATGTATGTATATATTGTATCTCATAAGAATTATTCTAGTCTTTGTATTTTAAATATACAAATTTTATGGTATACACCCAATACAAAAACTTATTTGAAGAACAAGTTCTAAATACATAAATTTTTAATTATATTAGTGTAGTTTTCAGAATGCCTTGTAACAATTTTCTTAGGCTGATGATGGCAACTATAAAATAAAATAAAATAAAATAAAATAAAATAAGATAAATAAATATCTGACGTATTAATAACTTCACAACTTTGTAGTATTGTATAGGTGGAACAACTTATCCATATTTCCTAATGAAAATCTTGATTCTATATGGACCAAAAATGAAATTTTTTACATTAAATAAGGCGACTAATGTCAGATATCGGTCTTTCTGTGGGGTGGTTACCCTTGATAGACCTGGTACCGGCCTATGACTAACATTTCCTGTGTCTCAAAATCGTCTTCAAAACCTGGAAATGAAACTTTATGGCACATTCAAGGATACGGCGACTTCGGTCCGTGTCTGGCCTGCTTCCAGGCGGCCGAGTATTCTACCCTGCAAGACGGGGTCCAAATGGCGTCGTTGTGACTTTATGTCGTCACGATCACCATGAGGCTACACTCCGCGCACTATAACACGGCAAACACGACTGAGGGAATATGGGGCGCAGGCACTGGCTGGGTTTACCTTGCGGTTACACCACCAGTCACGGCTGAGAACACTCCTTTCCTATACAGAGCGAACACGTAAGGCTGGTATGTGCATATCACAGAGATTTACTGAATAATGGTGCCGGTTTCAGTATTTAAATGTCATCATCAGCCATAAAATACTTTAATCACACAATTGAGAAAGGACATGATAATTAAAATTGACGTCATTATACATAAATAAATATATAGTCTTTTAAGGATAAAAGATGAAAACGTTTTGACAAGTTATCGACGTATAAGTCTTTTGAATCGCTTATTTACACTGTGTGCTGAATAAAATTGTAAAAAAACTCATACCAATCACTTGATACACTTTTTCTGCTATTATGTTTATGTACAAATACTCAAACCTTCGCGTCATATTTACGGTTGCATTTGAATCTTTGGCGATAATTTGCCCGTTCTTTAAGGCAATTGTTATTCGAATGTTGTCAAAGTGAAAACGTAATTTTAGTTGATAACACCATGTTCATGTAAAGAACTTGTAGAAATATGCATTAGTAAATCTCATTACACTCGTAGTCTCGAAAGGCTTGTTGTGTTCATTAAAATTATACAATGATGTATTAATAAATGCATTATAATACCCGTGGGGACACGTTTCTAAGCCTCTTAACAGCACAACTCTGGCCTGGCATTTTATTCCTTCTCGCTAAATGTAATTGCATCTTCTCCACCCGCGGGGCTATATTCCATCGTTCATATACGATGTTTCCTGATCTCATGTCTCTTGTCTACCGGTCTGATGTCGGACCAGCCGGAGAGCGAGTCTTAATTGGCCCGCTCGCTGTCCTAACTTCTTTTACTGTACATCGCCGGGTAGCGTGAAGTCAGTTGATTGTCGAGCGCCATGAGGGTCAGAAGCTTAATGTGGTGGCTCTTGGTTAGAGCGTCTACCTACCTCAGCATGCCTGGATAGCATGTAAAGGATCAGGGCTAACGCCCTGAAGTGTCGTTTTCATCTTATTTTCTTTCCTGGAGTGGACATCCGCTACTTATTCTACTTAATTCTATCTCTATGAATTTGTAAGTAACCTGCATCCCAAATGACGCCATGCGTTAGTTTCCACTCATGGACTAAAATGTAAGTCTATTTCAAGAATATATTATTTTCCTTTTCTCCTGGAGCTCGATGACCTCGTCTTGGAAGTTCATTTAAAATTGCAGTCGCATGCTGTCGGAGAAATACAGAATTGGTGGTTCTTCTGTTCTCACAAAATTTTAAAATTTTGTAACATGTTTGATTTTCGGCCTACTGTCTGCTCCGTTTTAACCTACTATGAGTAGAAGAAAACCTTTCCGACGAGATGATCTTGGCACTAAATGATGTTCCTGTTTCGGATTTAGTTGAAGAAGTTAGGAGTGAAATAATTTAATAATGTGAAGTCATCCATTAAAAGGATTGAGATCGCGAGATTATCTCTGTGGATCGGGATCTATTTCTTTCTTTAAATTTTATCTTTTCTGTCTTTCTTTTACACTTCAGTACCGCTTACTGTTGTTGTCGTCTCCATGGGAACTACTGTTTTGGATTATTCATAAGGATTGATTATATTGCTGAATTAATTAGTTTTGTGAGGAGCGTACCATTAAGTTGGGAGCTGTTGGCTCTTAACTCTTCGCCTTAGTTGATTTATGAATTGAATGTGAGAGTTCTTCCTGGTGGTTTGAGCTGGACTGCTCTTCATCCTGATTTCATTTTATGTGTGCTTTTTTCTTTTGTTGATTAGAGCTGCTTACTGTGATAACCAATGACTGATTTCTAATTTTTGGTGGGCACGTTACCATTCTTGTTTTTCCATTTCGAAGCACGGTGAATTTTTGGGGTCGTTTCGTGACCTGTTGAATGTCTATCTATCTTTGAGAGCGCCTTCGGTTTTGGATATGCTTTCTGTGAATGTTAATTAATTTTCCTGTTGTGCCTATTGCGACCCGGTTCATAGGATGATCTAGCAGCCTCACCTTAGCAGTGTTTCACCTAATGTACAAAATAATTCCTTTTGAAAGATTAAGATTGAGCCTCCCAGGCACGCAGTAAAGTTTAGTCCATGGACATTTTCTGACAACCAATTATCTTGTAATTTAATCTTGATTTAAGTCTATCTACAAATTAAATTGAAAAGCGTCCCTCGACACTAGGTATACATTTCTACTCAATTCAGAATTATTTAATAAACCCATTTAAAATATTAATTCGTCATCTCAATTCAGAGTTTATTTCATTCATCAAATTATCATATTAATTCATTATTCAATTCAGCGTTTATCTAATTTAATCTAATTATCATATTAATAATCTAATTATCATAATAACTTGTTATCCCAATTCAGTATTTATTTTATTGATCAATTTACCACTTTAATTAGTTAAACTGTTTGTCTTTGTGAAGGTGCACCTGTAGTTTCAAGGGAGTTTTATTTTCCTATCATATGTAACTTTCTCTTATAGCAGGAATTAAATCATTTAGTTTTTTGAAAAACTCGCAAATTTTTCTTTCATGGTTTCTAATATTTCCTACCGTGCAAATCTTTTGGTTCGGTGTGAGTTGCCTCTGGTTTATGGCCGGTTACTGAACTATTTGGTGAGTATTCTCTGTTTTCTTTCTTAAGTTTAAAAAAAGGAATATTTGCTATCTCTTGCTCTTCGTTTACTTGTACGAGTAAATGCTGGTACGACTGGTATGCCAGTTATATTTAGCTATAGATCGAATTGTATTTAATATTTTATTCCAATTTTCTCTATTTAGCGGTATACTGAATGCCCGGTCTGCTGTAGGTAGCACATTTTCGACTTTGGGATGGAATGAATATTTCTTTATGGTAGTAGCGGCCTGTGTTGGTTTCCTGTAAATATTGTATTCTATCGAAGTAGGAAGTCTGTTTAACGTGAGATCTAGAAAATGAATGCTTCCATTTTACTCAGATTCCAGAGTGAACTTTATCTATGGATCAATATTGTTTAAATTGTTTAGGGTGGAGCCTGCATAAGTAATTCTTTTGTGAAGGATAACGAGAGTGTCATCTACAAATCTGGCCCAAAATTTTATGTTCGCAAAGTCACTATTGTTATTAATTGCCGTATGCTCTAAATAGTCAATGTATATTTCTGCTAATATCCCTGAGGCTGGCGACGCCATAGCCAACCATCCTGCAGATATATGCAATTATTAAAAAGGAATAAATTACTCTTAACTACTAGTTTCAAAATTTCCATGAAATCTAGAATCTCGAATTTACTGACGTTACTATTTTTATTTAAATTATTTTGGATAATAGGAAAAAGTTTCTTTGTACTGACACTCGGATACATATTTGTTGTATCGACAGAATGCAACGAGTGGAAAGGCTGTATTTCAAAGCTCTCTTGCTTTTTAATTTACTCAATGGTATTTTTCACAGAATTATTCGACAGAAAAGATAATTCTTTATTCGAAATTTCTGGATAAATTGTGTTAATTTATACAATGGACTTGGCCTATAATTGATGATGGGGCGTATGGGGACGCCAGCCTTATGGATCTTAGGTAAAGCTTTCGTTACTGGCAGTTCGGGGTTCATACTTATTAGTTGTATCTTCTCTTGTTCTGTAAATAAAAACGAGGTATTATGGGACTGATTTTAGGAGACGTTGTATCAGTTGGGTCGGATCTTTTTAGTCACAAATATTATAATAATATTTATAGATCCACCTCTTCAGTACAATGCAATACAATCCACTATTTTATGTGGTTAAAATATATACATAATACATAAAGGCCTTAGGTACATGTTTCACCGTTTTTACGGACATTATCAGCCTATATCAATCTTAAAAATTAATGAGTACGGGATCTTTCTAATCTTATAAACTATAGAGTAAAATGTTGGACAATGATCTCATAAAATGCTGTACTATAACATCTAAAATAGGGTTATTGCACGGAAAGTACGTTAAAATACTGTGAATTAACAGTTTTTGAAGATTATAAAGTGGTTAATCATGAATATTTGAGCGTTTAAAACCAAAATGGATCCTCTTTTTATACACCATTAGGACTGTGATGGCCTTGAGTGTATAAGCACTATCATCCAAGGGGGATGGTTACTCCATTCCCATAGCATGAGTTCAATATAGTAAAATCAATGTCAGTTATTTAAAATAGAAGTGAGCACATATCAAATGTGTTAAAATATGTACAGGTGATTTATCAGAAAGTCGTAGAAAAGAAGATGGGACTTGTTGTGGAGGCATTGCTAAAGCTAAAATGTTGTGTCAAAGCTAGCTTATGTCAGTATTTAGTTATGTTAGTACGGTAATCAATTGGATCCAAAAGACGGTCAAGTGGGTGTTATTAACCCTGTTGAAACATTTGTTCGAAGAAATGATCGAGTTTTACCTGAAACAAAATGTTAAAGAGAGTTAGTTAAATAGTATTGTGCATGAGACTAAGGCGGTGTTCACTCGTACAGTGCGTGTTAAGTACGTCGGGCTGTTCCAGCAACCTTTCTACTGCTAGTATTATACCGGTGTGGCTGAGGCGGTGAAGGACATGGGGGGGGGGGAAGTGGAGCGGATCCTTGCGTGCAGGTGTTGTTGTTTGAGGGCTGTTAGGAGCAGAATGGGTGGGCCTAACATTTGGCGAGGTGGTGGGAACTTTAGAACAAAAAGTTCTAAAAGTCTGCAGGATTGTATTGTTTCGACTTCACAATACCTAATAACTTTAATGTTAGCTCATATAAAGGATATTTTGCCTCTGTGGCATCATTAAGATTATGGTCTTTGTTATAGGCTTGGTCAAAAAAGATGTAAAGACTTTCTAATTCATTCATAAGTTTTCCTTTGCCTATACATGTTAGAATAGTGAGATCCTTATCAATTGATGTAAACTGGTGTCCTGTTTCACACATATGTGAGCTCATCGCTGGATATTTGTTATGTTTGAAGGCATTGTAATGCTCCGTATATCTCGTATAGAAGCTGCGCCCAGTTTGACAAACGTAACTAAATCCACACTGAGCGCAAGTTAGTCTGTAAGTACCAGATCTCGAAAAACGGCTGTTTTTATAATTGACTTTATTATGATTAAAAAATATACTTTGATTTGTATTTACTGTTCTGAAGGCGATATTAATGTTATATTTCTTGAGTGTGTTTGCGATCTGGTGGACGGCTGGGTTGTTGTATGTAAACGTGGCATAACTAGTTTTTTAGGTTTATCCGGAATGAGATTCGTGGATAGTTTTTATTTAACTTTATCAATTAACCGGTTAATCATTTCAACTTTGAACCTATTAAGTTTAGCCAAGTTCCTTATATAGTTTAAAACAATTTTTAAGCTGAGAGGGAAGAGTGGGATTTTCAAAGCTCTGTGTATTAAATTATAGAATGATGCCTGTTTATGAGTATTGGGATGTAAAAAGGAATTATTTACGGTTATACGAGATTGTGTGGCCTTCCCGTATATTTGAAATCCAAAAGTATTATTGACGCGCGTGATCGTTATATCTAGAATATTTACGGACTGTTTAACTTCGTCTTCCTTAGTGAATTTTACATTAGGGTCAATTTTATTTAATTTACCTAAAACTTCGTCACTGTTAGTAACATTTTTGTCAATAACCACAAAGGTGTCATCCACGAATCTTAGCCATAAACATATAGCTTTTATATGCGCTTTGATGTCCGTATGCTACGTTGAATCCATGAAATGTCTGCCAAGATGCCGGACAAAAGGTCACCCATGGCTAAGCCAGTCTATTGATAACTCTTTCCGTTAAAGGAGAAAAGTTGTTATTCAATACAGAATTCAATATCTTCATAAATTCATAAATGTCCACCTTACTCAGGCTGCTACATTTTGAAATATTGTCAGAGATAATTTCGACCATTTCTTTAGTAGGTATATTTGGATACATGTTTATGACATCACAGGAACACATTATGTGGTTACGTTGTAAGTCAAATCTACTTAAAATATCGCAAAATTTGATTGAATTCTTAAAGGATGTTTATTATTAAACAAATAATGTTGTTTTAGAAAACCGTGGATATTACATGTAATAAATATCATTTTTGGTCCGTAATGATGATATTAGATTGAAATAATAACATTAAGTTATTTATTAGACCACCTAATCAATACAAAATCGTCTTGGATGATTTACATAAATTTGTTAGCTAATAGTGGGACACGTTTCGCCTTCCCTGAAGGCATCATCAGCCATAGTCTTAACCTTAATTAAAAATAAGCGTCTAAATAACATGTAGTAATGAAATGAATTTTAAAAATCTTGAAGGGATTTGAAGTAAAATAACATTAAAAATAACAATGATGGTTTGAAAATACAATGTGATGAGATACAATAGTGGAAGTATTAACAAAATTAACATTAGAAGGCTGCTAAAATAAGTACAATGGATAAAACAACAGATTGTTATACAACAAGTAGTAAAATTGCATAAAAGTAAAGTTGATAGTCATGGCGGTTATAATTAGACGATGGCGAAAAATCTTAAATAATCAAAGTAAAGAGGAGAGAATAAAAGTCAAAGTTAGTTGAGAGATCCAAAGTTCATCATGATCTTGAAGATAAAAGACGAAAGTCAGATGCATATGGTTAAGTTGTAGAACACGTTGAGGATATGAAGTAGGTGAATAGAAGTTGAAGAACAGTTTCAAATAGAATCGCTATGGACCATCTCAAAATTTGAAGTGATGTTCAAATGTTGTAAATTGTGAGTTTGTAGATATTCTAGTTGAAAAAGCATATAAAATTGGAATCATTTGACGGTGACAAAGATAGCTTGTAATATTATGAGTTAGAAGAATTTGCAACCGTAGACTTCTTGACACGTAGCAAGAAGTCTACGGTTGCAAATTCTTCTAACTCATAATATTACAAGCTATCTTTGTCACCGTCAAATGATTCCAATTTTATATGCTTTTTCAACTAGAATATCTACAAACTCACAATTTACAACATTTGAACATCACTTCAAATTTTGAGATGGTCCATAGCGACCCTATTTGAAACTGTTCTTCAACTTCTATTCACCTACTTCATATCCTCAACGTGTTCTACAACTTCACCATATGCATCTGACTTTCGTCTTTTATCTTCAAGATCATGATGAACTTTGGATCTCTCAACTAACTTTGACTTTTATTCTCTCCTCTTTACTTTGATTATTTAAGATTTTTCGCCATCGTCTAATTATAACCGCCATGACTATCAACTTTACTTTTATGCAATCTTACTACTTGTTGTATAACCATCTGTTGTTTTATCCATTGTACTTATTTTAGCAGCCTTCTAATGTTAATTTTGTTAATACTTCCACTATTGTATCTCATCACATTGTATTTTCAAACCATCATTGTTATTTTTTTTGTTATTTTACTTCAAATCCCTTCAAGATTTTTAAAATTCATTTCATTACTACATGTTATTTAGACGCTTATTTTTAATTAAGGTTAAGACTATGGCTGATGATGCCTTCAGGGAAGGCGAAACATGTCCCACTATTAGCTAACAAATTTATGTAAATCATCCAAGACGATTTTGTATTGATTAGGTGGTCTAATAAATAACTTAATGTTATTATTTCAACCGTGGATATATTTGGAAACTTTATAGGTAGGGCTATTACGGCAATTAATAATCGGACGTACGGGAATGTTGTTCTTATGGATTTTAGGTAGGGCTCTGGCTACTGAAATGCTGGGGTTCATGTTGATAAGTCCCTGTTGTTCCTGTTCATTAAGAAGGAATGTGGTGTTCTTCATTATAGATTTGAAATTGCATTGTATTCTTACAATAGGATCTTTGCTAGCGATTGTACAGATCTTATCCTTTAAAAAATTAGTTTTATTTAGGTAACTGTCCTTATCCAATAATACTATAGACCCTCCTTCATCAGCTTCTGTGACTAAGATGTAACTATCTTCTTTTTTAGTTCTGAAAATACGTATTACTGTTTTTGATTAGAATCACATTTAGCGCTAAGTCCTTTAGTTAGGGTTCGTAATTTCCTATTATGTCAAATCTAGTGTCAGTTTGAACTTCAAAGGGGAGTTTAGAAATGTTAGCCTCTACCTCAGCTACTGCGGTAATTATATCCAAGTTCGTTTTTATTCACTAGGCCAGTTATACTTCGGACCCTTATTTAGGAGTTCCATTTCTATTTCAGAAAACTGCACACCGGTTAAGTTAACAATTGCAGGTGTGTTGACATGCGCAGTACTTGCTTTTGTTTATCTGTATTCTGTACAATGAACTGTGTTTGGGATTCTTTTAAATGCGTTCATTTCTTATCTAATGTAGTCTGTTTCTTGTCCAGTAAAACCATCATTTTGTAGTCTACGTGCAGTTGGAAAGAGTTCCATTCTAATGGCAGCAATGCCTGGGTCACTGTTAAATGAATATTATATAGATTTAAGTTCAATTGCAATTTCTTTTCGTATAGTGACCTAACTTCATTCCTTAACCATATTTCAATTACTTTGTTTTGGATTTTGTTCATACATGGAATGGTTAAGTTTCTTCTTTGTGTAGGTTTCAAAACTTTTGGGATCAATTTTAGTTTTAAACATTGCTTCAAAAATGTTATATCCTTAGACAAATTGCATATTTTAATTTTGAGATTGATAAAACCTATTTAATTTGAGTTTTGCCTGGTTGGCTACTAAGTTACAAGTAACTATCCTCATTTTGATTCTGTATAAGATGACGTATATCACAAATATCATTATAATATTTATAGATCCACCTGTTCAATACAATGCAATAAAATCCACTATTTTATGTGGTTAAAATATATAAATAATAATACACAATTCACAGATATATGTTTCCCCTCTTTTTTTTTTTGGGCATCATCAGCCTATAAAAATCTTTAAAATTAATGGATACGGGATCTTTCTAATTTCATAAGCTATAGAATAAAATGTTGGACAATGATCTCATAAAATGTTGTACTGTAACATGTAAAATTGGGATATTGCACAGAATGTATGTTAAAAAATACTGTGAATTAACAGTTTTTGAAGATTATAACGTGGTTAATCATGAATATTTGAGCATTTAAAACCGAAATGGATTCTCTTCTTATACATCATTAGGACTGTGACGGCCTTGAGTGTAAAAGCACTATCATCCAAGGGGGATATTTACTCCATTCCCATAGCATGAGTTCAAGATAATAAAATCAATGTCAGTTATTTAAAACATAAGTGTGCACGTATCAAATGTATTAAAATATATATGGTTGATTTATCAGAAAGTCTTAGAAAAGAAGATGGGACTTCTTGTGGAGGCGTTGCTAATGCTAAAATGTTGTGTCAAAGCTAGCTGATGTCAGTGTTTATTTATGTTAGTACGGTAATCATTTGGCTCCAAAAGATGGTCAAGTGGGTGTTATTAACCCTGCTGAAACATTTGTTCGAAGAAATGATTGAGTTTTACCTGATACAAAATGTTAAAGAGGGTTAGTTAAATAGTATTGTGCATGAGACTTCCCGTAAGTCAACAATGCCTAAGGTAGTACTTACTCGTACAGTGCGTGTTAAGTACGTCGGGCTGTTCCAGCAACGCTAGCTAGAAGTAAAATGGTCAGTCAATCCAGTGGATCTGTAAATATTATAATAATTTTTTTTATATATGTCATCTTCAATACGGAACCAAAATGAGAATAGTTACTTGTTACCTTTTTTAGTCACTGTAAAAGAGCTTTTCTTGAAAAATTCCTCATATTTGGTGTAATCTGTTTCTTCCATTATTACTGTCGTGTTCCCTTTATCTGCCCTAGTGATAATGAGGTTCTTTTCTCTAATTTCCTTTTGCTATTTGCTGTACGTCGCACCGACACGGATAGGTCTTATGGCGACGATGGGATGGAAAATGCCTAGGAAGTGGCAGGGTGCGGCCGTGGCCTTAATTAAGGTACAGCCCCGGCAATTGCCTGGTGTCAAAATGGGAAACCACGGAAAACCATCTTCAGGGCTGCCTACAGTGGGGCTCGAATCCACGATCTCCTGATTACTGGATACTGGCCGCACTTAAGCGACTGCAGCTATCGAGCTCGGTAAATGTCCTTTTTTTGAGGTTTATTACCTGTTCCCGTTCTACAAAATATTCTTGGTTGCTATTGTTACTTGTAGATAATGCTTTTCTTTTTGATACATGGATTTTGTTCAGTTTTCTCCTATTATCGAATCTGACCTCATCTTGTATTTCCGGGGGCATTTCACTAACAGCTACTTCCGACTCAACAATCATTATGGTAGTGGCATTGATTATATTCATGTTCGACGAATTGTCTTTCGGACCTTTTTCTAGTATCTTGTTTTCCTGCTCTGTTAGTTCTGTTTTTGACAAATTTATAATGGGAGAGTGAAATTTCTCAATCAAGTTGTTTAAATTGTTATGATTTTCTATTTTGCTTCTTGTACCCATTTTTTGTCGCATTAGCATGAAGTGTGTTCAGATTTCTGTCTAGCACGAGCTGTTTTTGGGCTAATATTTCCTGCTCTCTTCTTGAAAATTTCTCCTTTCCTCTCAAGAAGAGAGCAGAAAATATTTTAAGTTCAACATTGTGACTAACTTAATAGGTGTTATTTATTTATTTATGAATCAAAAATTATTCAATTTCAAGTGTTTTATTAAATGACAAAGCAAACACAAAGAAACATTTTATTCTTTTTCAGATTTAAATAAGGATTTGAGTTCCAAGAGCAGAGCAGATTTAAAATTTCAGCATATAGTGACTAATTTAATAGATTTTATTCAATTATGATTTGAAAATTTATATTTTAAAGTCTGTAATAAATAACATAGTAAGTAAGTTAAGTTAAAACACAAAGATATTTTTAACAATTTCAAAGAATTATATATAATTGTCCTGTTGTTAGGTATATTTGTAATAATGCACAAAGTCCAAATGTTATTGAATTTTTGCACCGCTGAAGGAGAGAGTAATTAGCTCTAGAAACATGTACGGTAATTAAGTTAAATAAAATATGTAAAGTATTGACAAGGCAGGAAGATGTTTTATAAGTCAATACGGACAGGATTAATCAACATGGTGGAAATAATCCATGCTAATAATATTCTCGCCATATAATGGGAAGACAGAAAGGATGTGCATTTACTTTCAACTGTTGATAAGGACTTGGACTTTGATGTGAAAATTCAAAGAAAATGAGGCTGAGGAGAGGAAGTAGTGAAAAACCCCAAGGGTACTGGAAGATAACAACCAGAAAATGAATACAGTATATCGTCAAGACCAAGCCCTTGCATATTTCCCTGTAATGCGATGGACTATGCTGTATATATTGGATATGGCTATCTTCAATTCATACATTGTGTTCATGAAGGTTACTGGCAGGTGGCTGTATTATACAGAATTTCTCAGAGCATTTGCCAAGCAATTGTTGTAGAGTGTTGCTCTCCTGCCTAGGACAACAAAAGGAAGAACTCCCAGTCAACACAGCCACCTAAGACTTCAGGCAAATGTATGGGGCATTTTCCAGTGCCTGTTCCTCCAACAGAAAGGAAGAAAATTCCTTCTAGGCCCTACAATGTTTGCAAGGGTCATAAAATAAGGTCCGAAGAGAGGTGACTATGTGAAAAATGTGGTATTACTCCATCTGGAGAGCTGCTTCAAAAATTATCACAAAATGATTCACTACTGAAGACTGAGAAACAGTTAATGAACAGTTAGGCATTGATTTATGAAGTATATAGCTTTGAAAAAATGCCAGTTTTTGACCAAGCGTCAATATATAAAATTAAAACACAATTTTCTAAACTAAATAGTTTTCTGTCCCTGCAAGTTAGACTAGTAGTCAGGTTCCAATGGGTTATTTAAAGTATAGTTTCAGAACTTTGCTGCTTTAAAAGTGGGAAACCACAAAAAACATATCTTTGGAAGAATGGCTGAAAGAGAAGTGCAAGGATGTTCAAGGCTTTATGGTCTGAGGAAAGGTAGAAAATGCATGCCGACAAATCAATGAAGCCTTTGGAGAAAGGAAAACTAGGTAAGAAAGAGTAGTGATGGGTGACACAACAGTGCTGATGAATTGGATATGGAGGAACATAGTCAACAGCTTGCTGATAATCCTATGAAACTACAGTCAAACAATCGGGCTCATTTCATATGTGCATCTTTCCCACTTTATCCGAGCAATTGCCCCTCAACAAGAGCTCAGATGGGAAAATCTAGCAAAAAAACATAAAGCACAAATATGACAGGAACATATCCAACACCATTATCAAGGTAAAGAAGTAGATGATAGCGATCTGGAAAAATAACAGGCTGGTGATGCTGATGAAATGGGAGTCCCAATTTTGAAGTCAGAAATTGAGAAGTTTTGAAAGAACTAAGTATATGCAAGGCACCAGGAATTGATGACATACCCTCAGAATTACTGACTGCCGTAAGAGAAACCAGCACGGTGAGGTTATTCGCTTTAT
Organism: Anabrus simplex; assembly: GCF_040414725.1. Classification (NCBI taxonomy): domain Eukaryota; kingdom Metazoa; phylum Arthropoda; class Insecta; order Orthoptera; family Tettigoniidae; genus Anabrus; species Anabrus simplex. Next base: position 83,517,492 of record NC_090274.1, on the reverse strand, counting down.
TGTGCAAGATACATGGAAAAGGAGAATTATCATATGATTTTTGGCAAAATGATGTTATATCTATTCTTGTGAAAGCCACTGCTGACAAGTGTGAAAACTATCGTACCATTAGTTAGTATGGAAAGACAATTGAGTTGGAAGACATCAATTTGGCTACAGAAGAAATGTAGGAACACATGAAGCAATCCTGATCTTAGAGGATTGAATTAAGAGGGACCGGCACACATACATATTATCCATAGAAAAACAAAAGGCATTCATTAATAGATACCGAGAAAGAAGAACAATTTACAATATGCAAAACATCAGTCTGCTGTGATAAGAATCAAAGACATTGAGAAAGCAGCAGTATTCCTTAACAGAGTCAGGCAGGACTGGAGGTTCCCCCTCCTTCACAATGTTTATATAGAAGAAAGAAGCAGTAAAGAAAATCGAAAAGGAATTTGTAAAAAGGGTATCGCAATCAAAGGAGAGGAAATCAAAGCTCTCAAGTTTGCTCATGATATTGTTTTATATCTCAGTTTGCAGAAGATCTGGAGAAATTGTTGAATGGTACAGGCAGAGTCTGGGGGAAAGAGTACAAGGCAAAAATAAACAGAACCCCCAAAAAAGTAATGGAGTGCAGTAGAAAAAAAAGTCAGCTGACGGAGGAAAAATGAGATTAGGATATGAACTTCTAAAGGTAGCAGATGAATATTGTTACTTGGGTAATAAATAAACTAACGACAGCAAAAGTAATGAGGACGCAAAATGTAGATTACAGGCTAGCACAAGCAAGGAAGGCCATTCTTCAAAAAACAAATTTGCACCTTTCAAACAGTGATGAACAGATTACTGAGATATTTTGAACACATTTGTCTGGAGCTTGGTGTAGTATGGAAGAAAAACATGGATGCTAACTAGCTCAGGAAAAAAAGGGTAGAAGCTCCTTAAATTGTGTTAAAAATGAATGCTGTAGTGAGTTGCGTAGATCGAATCATGAACGAAAGGTACAGAATTAAATTGGTGAGAGATCAATATCAGTAAATTTGACAAGAAGAGATAGAATGATAGGATATATCTTAAGACACCCAGGACTTGTTCACTTGGTTCTTGAGAGAATTGTAGTCAGTAAGAACAGTAGGGGTAGAACAAGATATGAATATGACAAGCAGATCAGAGGAGATGTAGGATGTAGTAGTTATCTAGAGATGAAAAAGACACCACAGGATAGGGGCACATGAAGTGCTGCATCACATCAGACTTTGGACTGATGACTCTCAAACAATAACATGTGAGAAATTGTGTCCTGGTTAACAGTGACTGCAATTTGTTTCCAAGAGGACATGTTGAGAACCCGGTTATATTCATTAATCAAGATGAACCAGCCAGTCCAGTGCACTTACAAAATAGACTGTATTTAAGCCAAACATGGTCATACTGTATTACACCTTTCTTCATATCACCCAGTATTGAATCCCATTAAGTTGATATAGTCAAGTGTCAAGAATAGCATTTCTGAACAAAATGTGATGCACAGAATGGAAGCATTTCTATCATTTATGGTGAACAAATTGCTTCTATTACAAATGAGGACTGGAAGTAAAATTTGCGAGCACGTAAATTAATTTCAACATCAGTAATTTCAACTGAAGATTTATTTGATTATAGTGACAGTGATGGAAGCAATACTGAAACCGCAAGAGAAAGTGGTAATAAAACAACACTGCCAGCGGAAGTGAAATAGGCATGAATAGAGAATATGATGAAACAGTGTGAGGGGCATTATCTATGCCTAGATATAGTGACAGTGAATGATCCATTGTCTTCCATCAAGTCATTAGCATACTGAGTTATGTGTAATGTGCTGTTATATGTGTAATTATTGGAAGGATTTCTGAAAGGCTTAACAGGAATACTATAATTTATGATGAGATTGTACATTTCATAAGGCATGCATTGTACAATATCCTTCACTTATACTCTCCTGTGTATGCTCGAACCTAGTCCTTGTCACCTTCCAAAACAGCGCACTTCCCGTCCTGCACTTAAATGAATGTTCTCCACAATTTGCAAATGCTGTACCCAAAGATTGTGACTCAGTCCTCAACACAACAAAAGTATAAAAAAGAAACCTACACCATTAGGAACCCTCCTGATGTACAACATACAGGCAGACAGGGTAAAAAGTATGGTGTATCTAGGGAGTAACATAGGACCATTGTGCTGCAATTAAATGCTGAAGAAACCAGAGATTATCTTCATTAGCAAGTGGCAACACCTATCCTGAAACGATCACAGAATCAAGCTCAAAAAGACAATAACAAAATGCTGTATCCTCTCTTCCCTACTAAATACTGTAGAGCCCTATATAATTTATTATCCACAGAAAAGAGAATCCAAACTTTCAAGATATGGATATATAATGGCAAATTGTGTAATTCCTGTGGGTTATTTTCATGTCGCACCAATGGAGATAGGTCTTATGCCAACAAAAGGATAGGAAAGGGCTAGGAGTAGAGAGGAAGCAGTGGTGGCCTGAATTAAGGTACAGCCCCAGCATATTAATGACATGACAATGGGAAATGATAAAAACTATCTTCAGGTTTGCCGCCAGTTGGGTACCCCACACAAAGAGCTGTCAACCTCAGCTTATCAAGACAATTTAACTCAAAAGGCTGAAATACACATATCACATTATGAGGACTGTTACAAGTAATATTTTGAGGAAAAAATTTAGGCAGAAGAGGACTTAGAATAAGATGGACATCTCGGATCAATATTTTGAATGGGTTGGAGCTCTTTGGCACATGACAAAAGGAAGATAGCCATGCTTGTAGCCAAATTCCAGTTAGGATAAGGTACCAGCAGTAACAGTGAAGAAACCAGCCATCAGATGCCATGCATTGGAGGGACTTTGAACAATAATAGCTGCTATATATTAACTAGCATAAAATATCGAGCTACCTGAAGAAATTACGAAAATCGTTTCAAATATTGGAAATTTCACTATACATCTTTCCAAGGATCTTCAAAATGTCTGCCTAAAAACGAGGAGTTGCCCAATTAAGTCTATTCAGCAGTTTGTTAGAATTTCCATTATCAGAAAAATGACATCAAAATATTAGATTACTTCAAATGTGTTCACCTGTGTTTCTCTTGGCACTGCCATCTCTGATTTCGGTTCTTCTTTCAAACGCATCTCTTCTGATATAATTTTGTAATTGTCCTGTGGAAAAGTTAATATATTAGGCAAATTTTTCAGACACATCTGGAAATGTATTTATATATGAGTGGGCTTAACAATTCATCATTTCCTAGTAAATAAGACAGTTTCAGTTTCAAATCTTAAACTATCGTTTATCAGAAAATCTCCATGTTGAGTATCCATAAAAGCATGACAATTAAGAGACCTTCAGGAGTGGAGGAATGTCCTGTTTAAATGCTCATATTTAATTTTGAAGAGTAGAACAATTATATAAAATAAAATCTTCTAAAATAACACCGAATATCAGGAAAATGTACAGACATACTTACAAATAATCTGCTCATTATAAAGAAACCAATACTGAAATATTAAGAACTTCACAATTTATCACTGTTATCTTTCACGTCTTGTACCAACAAATACAGCTCAGCAGGAAAATGTATCTTCCATATTTCCTCTTCTATATGAAGTGTTCAGCTTGAAGACAGGGAAGATCCTCAATAGCCCTACCATCAAATGGCATAGAGAGCTAGGTGTCACTGAGGAGGCAAACTAAGGAAATGAAGAGTAAGGTAGCTTTCCATTGCGTTCCTCCTCCAGCCAGACAGTGCTGTTACATACCAGTCTCTCATGAGCACGGTACTGTACACACAGACCAGCTATTTCACACCTTTTCCTATAGGATCTGGCTGTATTAGGAATGGTGTTGTCCGTATTGCTCATATCTCAGTCACTTTCATATCGTAAGAGCCAAGAATGAGACTGAGACCCAATATACAAGTGACAAACTTGTTCTGGGCCAATCCAGAAGACAACAGGTATTGAGCACACAGTATCTCACCAGAAATGGAATAGGGCAGGCCACCTCATATGGAAGTCATAAGCTCTAAACAATTTAAACCATAGCCTATAGGTTATCTACAATATCATAGACATCTGTGCTCCTTGTGCAGGTACGAGTACATATGGTCAGCTGACAGGGATATTGCAACTTGCTTTACATTGCACTGATACAGAGAGGTCTTTTGGCGATGATGGGATAGGAAAGGGCTAGGAGTGGAAGCATACCTGCCAACTTTACAAAACCAAAAATCAGGAGATTTTGATATGAAAATCAGGAAAATCAGAAGAAACAATTGGTCAAAATTGCTTATTCTGCATGTCTTGTGCAATACAGTACTATGATATATCTGTAACACTGATTGTCTCAAAGCCTGACTGCTGCTGTGTGAGAGTACAAGGCTAAAAATTACACATCTCTATTACCTCACAGGAAGTACATGTGTGAGATGATCAGTCTGTGATAAGCCTTCCGAAAATAGTATGAACTCATGTTCCAGTCATGTACTTAGATACCATTACTTAGCAAAAGCATAGATTAATATATTGCAGGCGATTATGTGAAGCTCAGTGCTATTTGTATCAAATAACTAGCTGTTGTACCCGTGCTTCGCAATGGAATTCTCAGAAAGAATGTCCTTATAGTTTTCCCAACTGAAGTCACCATAGGTCATAACAATGGCATCATTATGAATGTCATGATTAAAAGTAATGCTGTCATATGAAATATTCTATAAAATGAAAAACAGCACATTTTCTCACTTTTAACGAAAAGTACTACAGTTGATATAGATGTTGATTCCCATAGGGAAACCAGAATATTTGTCCCGAATGAGTAAATCTATAATACCAACATAAATGGTCCGTTATTGGACATTATAAATTTTCCAACTACCTCATTCCTGGTTGCCAACGTTCTGCCCCCGTGTGCTAAGTTGGGCTCATCAGTTGGTAAATAGCACACCCGCCAAGATGCATGGCTAGTGCATACCATGGAGGCCACTGCGTAGGCTACTTGCAGCCACTGGCAGTGCCAATACACTATGAGAGACTTTGTCTCATTATCAAGAATTGAGGCCTGCTTGGCCATCAGATGATATAATTGTTGATTCCCTTAGGGAATCTGAAATATTTGTCCAGAATGAGTAAATGTATAATACCAATATAAATGGTCAGTTATTGGACATTATAAATTTTCCAGCTAACTCATTCTTGGTTGCCAGCGTTTCGCTCTCGTGTGCTAGGGTGGGCTCATCAGTTGGTAAATATCACACCCACCAATACGCTGGCTAGTGGATACTGTGGAGGCTACTGTGTAGGTTGCTTGGAGCCACCGGCAGTGCCAATGCACTAAGAGACTTTGTCTCATTAAAAAAATTGATGCCTGCTTGGCCTTCAGATGATATAGATGTTGATTCCCTTAGGGAATCTGAAATATTTGTCCCGAATGAGTAAATTTATAATACCAATATAAATGGTCCGTTATTGGACATTATAAATTTTCCAGCTAACTCATTCTTGATTGCCAACGTTTCGCCCTCGTGTGCTAGGGTGGGCTGATCAGTTGGTACCGGTACCAATAACGTCAATAATATTAGACTTTAAAATATGGGGAATATTGATTTATGATGTAGAAATCACTGATGAAGTGAGTTGGGGCTCCTGAAACATGTACGTGTGAAATAATTATACAAAATTAAAAAATGATAATATATTGATATGGCAGACCAAACCATCGTCCATAGTATATTATGTGCTGGATGTCATTCATTGTTATTGGAAATAGTGGATACTTGTTGTCACTGGAACCTTGTAATGGAACACTTTAAAACATAATGGAACACTTTGGAACATTTATGAAAAGCATAACAGGTTATTTTTATGTTATGTAACACTTTAAAACATGTATTAGAAAAATCAATCAGTGATAAAATGTGTTTTGCTACTATTTGTTCTGTTGTAGCCCACTTAAGAGTAGGCCTTTTAAATATTTAACTATTATACTACCAAAGTGAGTATTTTTGCCTTGTTATTCTTAGAACACTTTCTAGAATGAAATGGTTTACCATTGAATTATTTGCCTCCTTAAGATCTAAAGGTGTAATTCAATATATCATATCGGATGAAACCTTTCTATGTTGGTGTTGGGTTGGAAATTCGACAGAATGGATCAAACATACTGTCACGAACATGAATTCGTGGCTATTAAAAATTGCTCTTCTTATTGTAAATTATTGAAGTGGAGGAAGACTCGCTCACCAGCCTAACACTTATTTATTCTATGTGGTGCAAATTAGCTTTAAAGGTTTCAAAACACTAAGATGACAGAAATCGTTCCTGCAGGAGGCTAATGTATTTGAGCACCTTTAATACCATCAGGGAGATAAAGGATTAACATGCCAACTTGAAACCAGAAGACAGGCCCTCCACAACATGACTACTCAGACTACCATTTTTCCTGACAAGAGCTATAAATCAAAGAGAGATGAAGAAAAACCCACTTCTTCAGCTTTCAGACATGCTGTACCAAATAAATGGTCCATACCTGTAAATTCTGCATTTGTGTAATCGTAAAAAAAAAATACTTTGTCAATTTGAGATTAGTATACAAATATATATGTGCCTTAAGATTAGAGAGCAAGACACTCACATACCTCCTGAACATCAGATAAAAGTAGAGTAATGTAACCAGTCAAACTCAGACGACTGCTATGGTTTAATTGTAATCACTATAAAGTTGTCGAGAATGATACTTACGCATGAAGTATTTGATGTTTCCTCAAAGCAGATTGGTTCCTCTTTGATCTTTATTTCCATGTCCATTTTAAATGGCATGTGAAGGTATGGACGGTTTTGGGATATAGATTACTTCCACAGTTTGCACTGAAACATGAGCAACAAACACTATTATTGCTGTTTTGTAGTCAAGTCTGTAGTGTTAAGTGATTGTTGATATTGTGCTCATGGCCACAGTACCTCCAGTTTTACCTCGAAACTGAACCTCATGGATAAACATTTTCAATGAAAGAACATCCCACACCCACAGAATGGGATTAATTTGCACAGCCCTTGTGAAAAGCCTGTGACTATGCAACTTACACATCGCCCACTACACTGGGAGTCTAATGACTGGTTTGATGTACCTTTTTCTTTTTTTATGATTTGTTTACATCAAACTGACACAGATAGAACTTATGGCACTATGACTAGGAATGGGAAGCAAGTGAATGTGGCCTTGAGTAATATAGAGTCCCAACATTTCTCTGGTTTGAAAATGGGAAAACACAGAAAACTATCTCTAGGGCTGTGACTTCTTCCCATTCCTAGCCCTTTCCTATCCCATCATTACTATAAGTCCTATCTGTGTCAGTGTAATGTAAAGCCAATTGTAACAAAAAAAAAGGAAATTCTACAACCAAACCTTCCAAACTATTAGTTTCTTGCTCAACTTCCAGGGCAAATGATCCGCTTTTAGCCACTGTGAAGACACAATCCCCATGCCCTGTCCCTCCGCTAACTCTATTGGCCGTGTACATTTTGCACTGCTCAATATAAACCTTACTGTCTTTTCACTAGAGTCCAGCAGTGATTTAGACACAATATAAAATTTGAAAGTCACTATTAGGAATGTTCTGATATGCTACATTAAGTTTTGTTTTCAATCCACAAACCTTTGGATAGTAAGTGGTGAGCCCAGGCTTATTCACCACACTTACAAATTATGTAAATCATCCTGGATGTTAATGACAATTGTTGGTAAGCCCTGTGCCTTATGTATTTTAATAAGCCAGATTATTACACTGATTTAGCCGTAGACCTTCTATCAATGCACAGTATTAATCTGGGCTAGCAGCCCCTTTAACAGCTACCATACAATAAGTTGTATTCAGTAGCAGTTTAGCCAGATTCCTTATTGATCAAACAAATTATCTGATAGAGGATAGCCAGGTACTCATTGGCAACTTTATCCAGAAAGCTGCAACCATTACTGATTATGCTACAATATATACTGTATGTCCATTACAACAAACAGTTCTGAACTGGCTTTGAACTCCTTTGTTACAACAAATAGTTCCTTCGTTACAACATTTCCCAACTGGCTATAAACTATTTTGTTACAACAAAGAGTTCTGAACTGGCCATAAACTACTTTTATGCAACTTTCTATGAACTCCTTCAAAATTATCTTAATGAGCATACATGAATCAGAATGCTTCCAGAAGTGATTGTTAATAATGTTTTTTCGGAATCAGTAAATGGCATTTGTGAACTGTATTGACGCCATCTACGAATTGTTACAAAATGTTACACAATGGATGATGGATGACCTCACTATTCCAATGAGAAGTACTGCATGTAGTCACACCATTTACTGGTCAAATCAAATGTGCATGTATAGAACATGCAGTCCCTGGTATTGAATGCGCACTGCTGGCATTGGCTCTGAAATGGTTCTGAATGTATTAGAACGGCATGAATTGAGAGCTCACAGTTCAGAAGCAGTTCTGAATTTCTGTTGGAAAAGCATGTACACAGGAACAAAAAAGTATTGGCACAGACACCTTTTCGCATATAATATAACAGTATAAATGCTAGGAACATTATATGTATACCATTAACGCTTACTCAATAAAGGAAAGAATTGGTATATTAAACCATTTCCTAAACACAACATAAACATATGTAATCTGTTATATTAGGGTTTTCTGCTGCTCAAAAAAGTTTGGCACACTGTACGTCGTTTGTGACTGAGCTTTACGGACAGCGCCGCGTGTACCAGATTTGTGCAATCGATGTTGACAAACAATTCAGTTGCTTGCCTGATGCCCATGCATGGGTCATTCACTTATTGATGAATCCGAAGGCGAAGGAGCATTCCCTGTTTTCCGCACCAAGGTGCTTTTCTTGCATTTGGAGGGTAAAAGTTACGATGAAATTGGTAAAGAACTTTCTGTTACTTATTCAACAGTGCGGGCAATCATCAAGAAGTTTCAAGAGACTGGTACAACAGACAATAAACGCAGATCTGGACGTCCAAGAGTTCTTATATGTAGGGAGCGTCAAAGCATAGTTCGTCTTGCGCTAAAAGAGTCCTCTAAAATGCAGGGTCAATTGTATCGGACCTCCAGTCCACGTCCAACAAACAGGTCAGTGCTCAAACTATTGGGAATGTTTTGTACGCAGCTGATATCCATGGGAGATCTCCGAGGAAGAAACCATTTATTTTGGAAGTTAACTCAAGAGAACACTTCCAGTTCGCCAAAGATTATGTCAGTAAATCGATTGAATTTTGGAATTCTGTGATATTTTCTGGCGAATCCAAGTTGAACTTCTTTGGATCTGATGGAAATGTAAGAGTGTGGTGCAAACGAAATACAGAGCTCCAATTACAACATGTCCTACCTACACTAAAACATGGGGGAGGAAGCATAATGGTTTGGCGATGCATGGGAACTTCTGGTGTTGGTGACTTGGCAATTATTTAACGTGTCATGGAACATCGTAAATATACCGATGTGTTGCAAAGCCACTTATGCAGCAGTGCACAGAAACTGGGTTTGATGGCATCTTTTACCTTCAACAACACGACCCGAAACATACGGCTCTGTAAATGCGGGAGTGGTTACTATATAATGCAACAAGAAGAGTTTTCGCTCCACATACAGCCCTGATCTTAACCCAATAGAGCATCTTTGGGCTCACTTGGAGACAAAAGTTTGGAAATGTCATTCTACAGGGAAGCGCGAGTTTCAGACGGTGTTGTTGGAGCAATGATCAATGATCTCAGGAGAGATAACATGTTCCCTCCATGCCAAGACATGTACAAACTGTCATCAGTGCCAACGGTAGGCACACAGGCTACTAGACTTGAATTACGTGAATTCCAGAGACTTTAATTTCATTTGTGTATAGGTGTGTCAATACTTTTTGATGTGTAGAGCAACTGATTTTATTTCGCAAACTATTATTTTTGTTATGAAAAACCAATTATACCCGAGGAAGCTTATATTTACTACTGCACATTTCAATCTTGGCATCACTTTATTTATGTGGAATGTATATATAATGGTAGGTGTGCCAATACTTTTTGGTGCCAGTGTATACTACTGCTCATGAGCAGACTATTCAGAATCAATTCGGTACCATGTAGGAAGAAATTTGCATGTATTATCACTAAGAATGGTAGCTCAGATATATTTAATGTAAACAGCTCACAGTCGGCTGAAAAACAGATTTATCTGCCGCTGATCTTTTATGTTTAAGTACTAACTGAACAATAAAGTTTACCTTATTTCCTATCACGTAAAGTACGGTATAAAGTTCCTTATGGGGATGTACAAGACTGAGATTCCTTTGGACACGGTGTAAAGCGTTATAAACTGCAATTACCTGATGTAGAAAATCTTAAGAGATACAACACAATCCACAGAACAAACCTGCAAACGCAGCCGCAATATGTCCGAGATGCACAGTACGAAACAAATTAATTCCAACATTAAACAATAAACAACGACTTCGAAAATAAACCGGAACTGGCGAATACGGCTCAATCAGTCAATGCTGATCTGCATTTAGGCCAGTTACCAAGGTGGCAGATTGCCTACGAGTTGTTTTCCTCACAAACCTAGGGCTCTCTAAATACTAGGTATGCTCACCCGCCATTATGGTTCATTCCTGCACTACTTTGGTAAGGCAGTTGACCGCCCCAGCCTTGTATATCCCTTTTTTTTTTTACTGTTTTCCACGCTAGAAAATATTGCTAATCTAACATACCGGTACTGTAAAATTACTCATTCACAGTAGGCTACTCAAACGGTTACTCAATATAAATATTAGTATATTTCGTACATCATTGTGTAATTTTTACTCGGGACTGTGATGGAAAAAGCAAAGTCGTTGATAATTTTCCTTTTAATAAACAAACTAGGCATGTACTCTCACTGGAGAAGTATTACGAAAAATAGCTAACTAATAAATGGATTATTATTATTATTATTATTATTATTATTATTATTATTATTATTATTATTATTATTATTATTATTATTATTATTATTATTATTATTATTATTATTATTATTATTATTATGTTATTGATAAGTAGAATATGTTGTTCGTAAGCTATGTGCCGCGGTACCGTCAGGCGTCAAGTGAAATGAGGGACACCGTGGTATTGATATAGGCTACTGTCATTCTTAAATCATGGAATTCGACGTGGCAATCGGTCAGTGTCGAAGATACATAAATTGTGATAGAAGATTTTGATACCATATGATCTCAGTCGGTATTTCATACTTGCGTGAAATGGGTTCAGTGCTATTTTCATTGATGTCGAAATACGGGAAATACGAAAAATATTCTTCGAACAAAGATAACGCTGAAATGTGATGTACGCGGACGAACCCACCCATGTAACTGGGATTCTTTAATTTTATTTCTTCCTTATAAAATGTAGTCCCTTTCCTTATTTACCAGTATTTAAAATAAGACATTCTATATGTAAAATATACTAAATTTTTGGTGAGCGTTATGGAATCTCATCAGGTAATTCAGTTGTAATGAACAGAGGATTTTATTTTATTCAAACGAACTTTCGTGAATCAAATGTTATGGTATTATAAATTAAATTCGGGAAGAAAATAAGAATAGTAGTATAATACAGAGATTCGGCGGCCTCCTCCCGCGGGAAATTTGAATTTTGGCGGGAAATTCGAATTTTGGCGGGAAATTTGAATTTAGGCGCGAGATTTGAATTTGTAAACAAAGCCACGTGTTTTTTGACAGCTGTCATCGACAACAACGCATGGCTAACCTCACTGCTGCCATCTTGACGGGCCTAAACCTCAGTAGTGCCAACTTGACCTAACTAGCGTGAGGTAAACAAAGCCACGTGTTTTTTGACAGCCACGTGCTTTTTGACAGACAACAACGCATCGCTAACCTCAGTACTGCCATCTTGACGGGCCCAAACCTCAGTAGTGCCAACTTAACCTAACTAGTGCGAGGTAAACAAAGCCACGTGTTTTTGACAGCCACGTGCTTTTTGACAGACAACAACGCACCGCTAACCTCAGTACTGCCATCTTGACGGGCCTAAACCTCAGTAGTGCCAACTTAACCTAACTAGCGTGTGGTAAACAAAGCCACGTGCTTTTTTGACAGCTGTCATCCACCATCTTTAAACCACAGAGCACTGTGCTGCCCTCGCTATCGTAGTAGATGGAAAATTCGTCACCTGTCATCGGCAGTACTGCCATCTTGGCGGGCCTAAACCTTAGTGCTACCAACTTAACCTCACTAGCTCGAGATAAACAAATCCACGTGCTTTTTTGACAGCTGTCATCCGCCATCTTTAATCTATAGAGCACAGTGCTGCCCTGTTTAGCTACTTACCTTTGAAATGTGGTGGCGGATAATTTGAAAAATGCTTTTTGACAGCAGCCATCTTGCATCGCAAACCTCAGTGCTGCCCTCTTTAGCTAGATACCTGTGGTGGCAGACAATTCCACGTGACAGCAGCCATCTTTGAGCACATTGCTGCCCCTCTTTGTGGCGGCGGGAAATTCCACGTGCTCTTGTTTGGAAACAAATTCACGTGCTATTTTCTGACAGCTGTCATCGGCCATCTTGCATCACAAACCTCAGTGCTACACTCTTTAGCTAGATACCTTTGAAATGTGGTGGCGGCAAATTCTACATGCTCTTGTTTGGAAACAAACCTATGCGCTTTTTTGACAGCTATCATCCGCCATCTTTAATCCAAAGAGCAACGTGCTGCCCTCTTTAGCTACTTACCTTTGAAATGTGGTGGCGGCAAATTCTACGTGCTCTTGTTTGGAAACAAACCCATGTGCTTTTCTGAAAGCTGTCATCCGCCATCTTTAATCCAGAGAGAACAGTGCTGCACTCTTTAGTTGAAATGTGGTGGCGGCAAATTCCACGTGCTCTTGTTTGGAAACAAACCTATGCGCTTTTTTTGACAGCCATCAACCGCCATCTTTAATCCAGAGAGCACCGTGCTGCCGTCTTTAGCTACTTACCTTTGAAATGTGGTGGCGGCAATTTCTAAATGCTCTTGTTTGGAAACAAATTCTATTCGCTCTTCAGCTGTCATCCACCATCTTTAATCCAGAGAGAACAGTGCTGTACTCTTTGGTTGAAATGTGGTGGCGGCAAATTCCACGTGCTCTTGTTTGGAAACAAACCCATGTGCTTTCCTGACAGCTGTCATCCACCATCTTTAATCCAGAGAGAACAGTGCTGCACTCTTTAGTTGAAATGTGGTGGTGGCAAATTCCACGTGCTCTTGTTTGGAAACAAACCTATGCGCTTTTTTAACAGCTATCATCCGCCATCTTTAATCCAGAGAGCACCGTGCTGCCCTCTTTAGCTACTTACCTTTGAAATGTGGTGGCGGCAAATTCTACGTGCTCTTGTTTGGAAACAAACCCATGTGCTTTTCTGACAGCTGTCATCCGCCATCTTTAATCCAGAGAGAACAGTGCTGCACTCTTTAGTTGAAATGTGGTGGCGCCAAATTCCACGTGCTCTTGTTTGGAAACATACGTATGCGCTTTTTTGACAGCTATCATCCGCCATCTTTAATCCAGAGAGCACCGTGCTGCCGTCTTTAGCTACTTACGTTTGAAATGTGGTGGCGGCAAATTCTACGTGCTCTTGTTTGGAAACAAATTCTACTCGCTCTTCAGCTGTCATCCACCATCTTTAATCCAGAGAGAACAGTGCTGCACTCTTTAGTTGAAATGTGGTGGTGGCAAATTCCACGTGCTCTTGTTTGGAAACAAACCTATGCGCTTTTCTGACAGCTGTCATCCGCCATCTTTAATCCAGAGAGAACAATGCGGCACTCTTTAGTTGAAATGTGGTGGCGGCAAATTCCACGTGCTCTTGTTTGGAAACAAATTCTACTCGCTCTTCAGCTGTCATCCACCATCTTTAATCAAGAGAGCACTGTGCTGCCCTCTTTGTGATGGCGGGTAATTTGAAAAATTATTTTCGACAAGCAGCCATCTTTAATCCAGAGAGAACAGTGCTGCCCTCTTTAGCTACTTACCTTTGAGGCGGTTAATTTGAAAAATTCTCTTCGACAAGCAGCCATCTTTAATCCAGAGAGAACAGTGCTGCCCCTCTTTAGCTACTTACCTTTGAGGCGGTTAATTTGAAAAATTCTATTTAACAAGCTGTCATCTTTAATAAAAAGAGCATCGTGGTGCTATCTTGCGGGTAAATTTTACGTCACAGCTGTCATCCACCATCTTGCATTGCTAACCTTAGTGCTGCCCTCTTTAGCTACTTACATTTGAAAAAAAAAATCTATTTGACAAGCTGTCACCCGCCATCTTGCATCGCAAACCTCAGTGCTGCACTCTATGTGGTGGCGGATAATTTGAAAAAATCTTTTTGACAAGCAGCCATCTTTAATCACACAGAGCACCGTGCTGCCATCTTTAGCTACCGCCATCTTACATCGCTTACCTCGCTGCTGCACTCTTTAGTTGAAATGTGGTGGCGGTAAATTCGAACAAGTTTAATCACGCATCGGGAAAGCTAGAGTAAGCACGTGCTGTTGTGATGACGTCATTGTGCATGTTTAGACCTGATCGTTTTTCTTAAGAGTAAGTCGGTGTAAAGGAATGCAATAAGCACAACATTTTTGAATGCGATCAAATATTTATTTACAAATGTACTACAGCAGTGTTCGTTTTTGCTGCTGACAAGGTTGGTGTGCTTCTTAACAACGTATGCTTCTGAAATGCCTCCTGCAACATTCAAATTAAACAAAGCATTTAGAAATATATTATACTAAGTATGATATGCTTTACAGAGAAGATCATATACTTCTTACCTTGCTGTTATTCCTTTTCGGAATCATTATCATCATCATGAGGTACTAGAGAAAGTTCATTCATACACTGTGTACAGTGTTCAATCCTCGGATTTGGTCCATCCCAATCATCATCACCATTTTCTCCTCGATGCTTGTAATGTCGTTCACAAGTTCTGCATTAAGCTACTTCAATCGACATCTTACTGTGTAGAGGAAGGATGTCCCAAAAATTATGTACGTAAGAGGCAGCGAACGTAGATAAAAATCCTGGTGGTAAGTATTGAATAAGATGTTTCGGCATCGACGATCTATGTTTATAGAACATCTTAATAGCCTCACTCACTCGTGAAAGATAAATAAGATGCTGCGTATGAGCATGCAAACAGCATGCACATTTACAGTTTTGTTCCATAGCGTACGATGTCGAAGCACACACTAATGAAAATGATAAAGATCTATTCTTATTTATAGTCTCGTAACAATATTCGTTAGCGGATGGTATGTAACATCACTCATATGAATAATAAGACAATAGGCTGCTGTGTTAACAGGAATGTTTTCAGATGTTTCAAATTCTAAACGAATATCAACTGGAGATTCTTTTATAGATTCTTCATGATAAGAGCAGTCTATAACTACAATCGGTGCTTTATTTTTAAATTCTTGAGGTGTAAATAGCGGACGATCTTCTTTCTGATAATACGATGATTGAAATTTACAAAACATGTCATAGAGCATCCCAAACTTATTTTTCTCAAAGTTAATGTCGATGTTTTCGTAGGGATACGTAATTCCGTTGAGATATAGTCTTAATTTGCAGTGATCAAACAGTGAGCTATCTTTTTCGTGATTGAATTTACGATTAGTTTGAAATCCAAAAATAATGTACAAGGGCTTCTCAGTAAAACGTGATGTTTTAACAGCCCAGCTATGCTTGTTTGTAGGTGGTAACAAGGATATTCATGCAGCTCCCAACTTCTAAAACGTATAGGTAATGGTGTATCATTTTCTACAATCTTGAGCAATCGAAGTTTTTCACGATCAGATAAGGTTACATGTGGAATCCGCCACAGTATACGATGCAGTGTTATTTTCGATTCTACAGGTGTTTCTACTGCTTTAAGAGAATTGTAATCACTTCGATCACGGATTAGAATAAGCTCTTGTTTTGCGTTGATTATAATACGTGTAAAGTCTTCTGCGAATCCAAAAATATATTTCAGTGATAACATACCCGTAAAAGTTCCATCCTCATTAATCATCCAGTTGTTAGTAGCTTTTGGACACCATCCAGCCATCCGCAAAAGATTACTTTCTTCATCACAGAAAGAAGGGTAGAGTTTCATTGCACTTGTAATACCAACATTCTTCGTTCGATCTATTTCAACATTATTTACTTCATATCGCGCTTCAGAAAAGAGAAAAGCTAGAGCATGGTTGTTTAGTTGTGAAGTGCTTGGTCCACTTCCATCAGACTTTTCTAATCGTCCTTCAATATAGAGGTAGCTTTCGTGTGGTAAGGTGTAAACATCTTGTTGATTAATAATAAAATGAATTTCATCATTGTTATTTAATCCAAACGTAAAAGGTTGATAGGAATGAAGCTCACTTCGTACTACACCTTCACGACTTTCTACTGTATTCGTAATGTCTAGCATTTCTCCCATTCTGTTGTAGTAGTGTATATCCTAAATCTTGGAGTATCTGCTTATGGGTATCTGTTAACTCGATGAGTCTCTGCACACATGTAGTATGTCTTCGGAATGTACACCGTGTTTTATAGATGGTTTTCATACTGGTTTAAGATGTAGTTTGTAAGCTACGTACGCGTGCTGATCTAAATGAATAAGCTGATTATGTTTATTTACAAGTCTAAGAGTAATGTTGCTAATGTGTTTTACAGACACAGGATGATAAAGAACTACTGCTGGTTTCTCACAAATAGTATATGCACGTTCCTCTGTAACAATAAAGTCGTGCAGGACGTGCGAAGGTTGTAGATTACTATTCAAGTCTGTAATAATATTACAAGTAATGTTCACATTATAATCATCGAAGAGTTTTATAGGTTGATCAGACTCGTAACGTACGTTCGGTAGGAGCTCCCTCGATGAAAATCCAAGCAGTTGTCCAATCGAATCAGGTTGTGATTTGAAGTCAATCTTAAATGATGATTCAAAAACACATTCATGTGTAATGTTGCTTATAGTGATTGAGAACTTGTAATTATGATTACTAAAACTATCTTCCCCAAACGGATCAATTAACGTTCTTTCAATATAGTCGTGAATATCGTCTACTGTATAACTACCTGAGGGTAGTGTTAGCACATACTCATCGTAATAGAACTTGTTTAAACCATCACGCACATTATAGATTTTATTGTAGCTTTCAAACGATACTAGTCCAAGACTATGCGGCTGATAACCAAGTTCGATTGGTGGATTAAAATAGACGGTTGTTTCAGGTCCTTCTCCACGTACAGCAAACGTTCTTTCACTGTTCGTCATCACGTAGACACTAATGCACTTTCTCTACTGTCTGGGTTTGATATAAGAACATAAGACCTAATCGTCCGCACATGCGTGTATTAAAGTTTTGCACACGGTTTTTATTGTAAACAATGTCCGCACTGCTTCCGAAATAACGTATGAGCTCAAAAGGAGGAGGTAAATCTCCATAGCTATCAAAATACCATACTTTAGATTTACGTTTTACATAAGCAACGTAATGAGTTCCAGGTCCACGACTGTCGTCCAAGTTAATTACGGCACTTTCACGTTCACGTGGGCGTGCTGGTAGTTGATCGCGCATATACACTCCTCGAAAATAATGAATTCCTAGTTGTTTAGCAAACGTAAAAACTTCATCATGCGTTAGAGCTCGATATGGCAGTGCATTCAGTAGACGTTTTTTGGAGAAATGTAGATACCAAGCCCTTTCTTGTATGGCGCTAGCTTCATGTTCACACCTTTGCCTCGTAACGCAATTGCCTCCATCGTCTTGTTATGACGTTCACTCTCTTTCAACTGTTGCTTCGCTTCTTCTACAGCTTTGACAGTTCTCGCTACAGCACTAGCACCACCTAGCAATGACCCTAAAGTTGCTAAGCCAGCAAACAGCGCAGGAAGAAATCCTCCTCGTTTTGGTACAGGAATAATTCGTGCACGTTTACTAAATATTGCTCTGCACTTTGGAGAAATTCTCGCTCTTGCTGCGCGTAACGCCTTAGTAATAGCCACACGAGGATTGTATTCCCCTCGAATAGCTTTTTGCGCAGCCTTTATAACATCTTTCCATCCAACAGTTTTTACTTTCTTCTTCTTCTTCATGTCGTTTGGATATCGTTGTTTCACCATGCTGGACACGACTTTACTAGTCAAGAGCAAATCATAAACTAACCGTTGCCTCTTGTTTCGTTTAATATATATATTACTATTTCGTACTTTATGATTCAGTTATCATGAAGATTATAAAGCAGCAAGACACGCTACCTGTTACCGACATTGTACCACATCTATTACATAGTTCTAGTACAACTACAAGAAAACGTCATGGAACGTTGTTTCCTTTTACTGTTCCATGTATTATATCAGGTCTGTCGGGATGCGGGAAAACAAATCTTTTACTCACACTTATTACTTCTGTAAATGGTGTACGCTTCGAGAATATTTACGTTTTCGCAAAGTCACTCTATCAGCCGCTATATACTATTCTACAAACTGTAATGCACGATCTAGTTAAAGATGGAATAAGATATTTTAAATTTAATTCGCATGAGCAAGTACCATCACCAGACGATGTGCTTCCTAATTCTCTTATGATCTTTGATGATGTCGCAACAGAACAGCAAAACGTTATTCGAGCATTCTTTGGTATGGGTCGGCACAAATATGTTGATTGCATCTATTTGTGCCAAACCTATTCTCGTGTTTCTAAGCAGTTGATACGCGACAACGCAAATGTTATTGTGCTCTTTCGGCAAGATGAGCGCAACATGCGACATGTGTATAACGATCATGTTAACACTGATATGACATTCGATGACTTTAAACGTATGTGTGCTAAATGTTGGTCATTACACCGTTACAGATTTTTAGTTATTGATAAAGAAAGTGATGTACAGCATGGACGATATCGCATGGGTTTCGATCATTTTATATGCATTAACACAGAATTACAGTAACTACTTGATTAAAAACCATCATCATGTTAACATCTAGCAAGGAGATCACGAAACATATCATCCAAGCTCGAAACAATATTCGACGGAAATTTAAGGAGCTTAAACGTATTCAAGCAGACACGGATTTATTTTTAAAAACACAACTAAGTAAATTAAATGACAATTTTAGAGAACCATTTAGAGAGGGTGGGGATTTTCAATTGCACTATTACAAAAATTGCCATTGTGGTTAAAGACATGGAGAAATAATCTGTCTACTAATGAATTGCTCTCTGCAGAAACTTTTCAGTCATTCGTTATAACTGTAGATTCGTTCATTCATCTCATACAGTATATGCTTTTTGCATACAAGATAGATTACCTACTAATTAGTAAGTTTCAGAAGGATGTGTTAGAGGGAATGCTACAGAAGTTAAGTGGAGCTAACTACCACATATAATTCTTGCAGTTAACTGAGAGCAAGAGGAATCTCAGGTTTAAGTCTGTAGTGTTGTTAGCGGGCAAGGATGGAAATGTTTCTTGAACAACACTATTACCATGTTGTGATGAACCACATACCTCTGTGCCCATTACACCATTCAGTTCAGGTTTGAAATCAGAATTTTCAATACAGCATATATCTGGATGAAGTACTTCCAATTTTAAGTCAGATTGCAGGCGTGAAATATGTCAACAAAGTTGTGAATTGTGTGTTTCATGGCTGCGAAGTAAGAAAACTGTGAATGTTGAAATACCACCTGAGTTCAAACTAATTGAGTCATTAGACAGAGGTACGCTTATGTTACCCTCGGAACTGTCTTTCATTGCAATTTGTGTTGTAAGGTTAGTAATTCAGATCATACTTGATAATTTTGAGGGCAAATTTTAGTTTGCATGAATCAGCTGGGACTTCTGCAGAAATCTACTTCACAGACACTGATCAACTGTATGAAAGTTTTCAATACTAGAATGGGATTTGAAGAATATTTGTTCCTTCAAAGTGGCCATAAAATCTGTAAATATTATTGACAATGGTTGTAAAATAATATTGAATAATTAAATAAATTATGAAAACATGTGTAATGCTGGCAGGAAACTTATGAAATTAAAAGAAGCTTAACACGGGATATGGGGGTGGCTATATTCTTACTTTAAAATTGTATATGACCCTGGCTGAATTTCATATGGAATGGCCATTTATAAACTTAGATTGTAAATTAATGTACGTACAGAAAGTACCATTGTTTTACTTCAGCACGAATGCTGACTCAAATAGTTACCAGAGTTGGGAAGAAAATTCATTGTCATAATATTTTCAGCCCACATTGTCATGAAATTAACATATGAGTTACATATGAAAACTGGTAGAATATTTCAAACTTCTGAGTTTGATTTTGGTTCTCAACTCTGCTTTTGTTCCCTTTATTTTGGTGTACCTTTCTCCTGTGTTCTTAATGCCTTTCATAAATGATTGTTGGCAGTAATTATTTTAACATTTTCAAAAACAGTAAATTATTACCTTCTTCACACATCCCACTTCGCTGTCAGGGTCATCAACTGTAGTGTATTTAACATAAACGACTTCACTCATGGAAATATATATGAACTAATACAGCGGTTATTTCACGTTGTTCTTCAATAGGACCGAGGAGAAAAGTAGGACAATGGAAAACTCAAGTAAGGTGGTAAGTTATTTGTGTTATCTCATGTAGTAACAAATGTGAAGGAAGTGTATTGTATGAAATAAATTTAATTAATTGATCTAATCAGTATATTTCAAATTACTTAAAAAGTAAAATTTTCAATCATGAAGAATTGTGGTGATTATTTGATTAAAATATAAATATCTAGAGACACCTCTCAATCCTCAAATTATCTGTTTATTTCCTCTGCATTTTCACGACGATTACTTCTTTTCCCGTCGCTCACGATTCGTAATATAGCTGGCCATATATGATGCAGAGATTACTGTTACAGTGTACGAATCCTTGTAAAACAAAGAAGGCCAGTCCAAGGATAATTCAAATAAGCTCAGTTGTTCGGCAAAAACTGTACGGGCCATGTGACTTCGCTCGTTCGTGAGCGCGCCCGCGCCAGTCTTTCTTGTTGTCCTTGGGCCGCCCCACCCCGCTAAAGAAAGGTTTCCTGAAACTAGAGAGAGGATTAGCCGTTGGTTTACGTATGGTACGAACAAATTAAGAACTTACGGCGAAATGTTAAAATTAACGTAGCGACAAAGAATCTGCCAGCAAGGCTCAGTAGGGCTATACGTGGTACTCCATATCTGTATTTCTTGAAGAAGCTTGAATGAAAGAAAAGTAGGATTATGATGCGCGGGAATATTTACTTGGAGGCCTCAGTATTCGGAATATAACCTTGTGTTCACAAATGCCAACAGATGAGGCGAAGGTCAATTAGCAAGCGATTACGCTGTAGGGGCCGGTACGTGACCACGGGACAATGGTAGGAAACAGTTGCAAGCTTACAACGTCGCGTAAGCTTTTATACATCGGTTCCAAGAAACAAAAACATCCAAGGGACACTTGCACAGCGCGGTCGCGATTGCCGGTTTGTACCGTGGTTGAGAAAATCATCTGCTGTGTTTGAGTTGCAATGTTGGGAAGACTGTGACAGAATTGTCAGCTGCACGTTAGTTCCTCATTTTGTGCCATGTTGGTGACTTTTGTAATTTGGACCATTTTGTCATAAAGAATTCAAAGCTATATCCTCGGTAAGTTATTCTAACAGCAGCACTAGCATGTATTAGTAATAAATGATCGCGGACGAGTGCCTAGGTTGTATAGATAGGCCAGTTCGTTTTCTCAAATGCCCGGGGACTAATTGGAACCTGAAATTGAACCATCAAAAGTGCGGGTAACTATTTTGTAATTGGCG